>NC_092233.1:38038379-38112549 GCF_036320965.1 Panulirus ornatus
TGTGCAGTGTCAAAGCCCTAACCTGGACGCATTCCCTCTACCGAATGTGGTCCAAGAGCACAAGGTAATAATCGGGCCTGCCTTGTACATCTGGTGTCGGCCCACCGGGCAGGCGTAAGGTCATCTCCCCCTTGTTGGCTTGGGGTGGGCGGGATTAGGCTGTTCTCCCGTGGCTCCCACAGGCAGGTACCAGTTCCTGAGGGCGGGTTGTCGGGCGGGCGGTGGACGCCTTGGCGGGGTTGCCCATTGCTCCCGACCGACAGGCCGTACTGGAAGGTTGAGCGGTGCTGGGAGGTCATTGTGCTTCGGTTCAGTAAGGTACTGGTATCGAACCATCATCTTACTGCCACCTCTCCACTTACTTCTATCTATGCTATCAGCAGTCTGATCTGAATCTTCCTCTTATTGTGTCCATACGATCTTACTTCAATCAAACACTTCTTTCACTATCAACATGTAGGGACATACCATCACCCAAATAAGTGTTGCGGGCTGGGGACACACTACCACAGAGATCAGTGTCGTGAGCTGGGGACATAACACCAGACAGATCGATGTTGTGGGCTGGGCCTCACCACCACACAGATCAGTGTTGTGGGCTAGAGACACACTACCACACAGGCTGGTGCCATGGGCTGGGGACACAACCACACAGGCTAGTGCCGTGTTCTAGGAAAACATTACCACTAGGCAAGTGTCATGTTCTGGGGACACACTACTACACGGGCTATTGTCGTGTTCTGGGTACACACTACCACAGAGTTCTGTGTTATGGGCTGGGGACACACCAAAACACATATCAGTGGTGTGGGCTAGGAACATACTGACACTTAGGTCAGTGTTGTGGGCTTGGGACACACTACCACACAGGTCAGTGTTGAGGGCTGGGGGTACACCATCCCACAGATCATTGTTGTGGGCTGGGCACACAGATCAATGTTGTGGGCTAGAGACACACTACCACACAGGCTGGTGCCATGGGCTGGGAACACAACCACACAGGCTAGTGTCGTGTTCTAGGAATACACTACCATCAGGGTAGTGTCGTGTTCTGGGACACACTACCATAGGGGTTAGTGTCGTGTTCTGGGAATACACTACCACAGGGGCTAGTGTCGTTTTCTGGGGACACACTCCCACACAGTTCAGTGTTGTAGGCTGGGGACACACCACCACTCAGATCAGTGATGTGGGCAAGGGACATACTAACACATAGGTCAGAGTTGTGGGCTTGGGACACACTACCACACAGGTCAGTGTTGAGGGCTGGGGGCACACCATCCCACAGATCATTGTCGTGTCCTGGGTACACACTTCCACACAGATCAGTGTTGTGGGCTGTGGACACACCAACACACAGATCAGTGTTGTGTAGGAACATACCAGCACACAGATCAGTGTTGTAGGCTAGGGATATACCACTCCACAGATAAGTGTTGTGGCTGTTGACAATAACACACATATCAGTGTTGTGTGCTGGGGACATACCACCACACAGATCAGTGTTGTGGAATGGGGACACACTACCACACAGAGCAGCGTTGTGGGCTGGGGACACACTATCACACAGGTCAGTGTTGTGGGCTGGGGACATAGCACCTTAGAAATCAGTGTTGTGGGCTGGGGACATACCACCACACAGATCAGTGTTGTGGATTGGGGACACACTACCACACAGTTCAATGTTGTGGGCTGGGTACATAACACCACTGAGATCAGTATTGTGGGCTGGTGACATACCACCACACAGATCAGTGTTGTGGGCTGGAGACACACTGCCACACATGTCATTGTTGTGGGCTGGTGACATACCACCACACAGATCAGTGCTGTGGGCTGGAGACAAACCACCACACTGATCAGTGTTGTGGGCTGGGGATTCAGCACCACACAGTGTTGTGGGTTAGGGACACACCACTACACAGATCAGTGTTGTGAGGTGGAGACATAAGACCATATAGATCAGTGTTGTGAGCTGGGGACATACCACCACATAGATCAGTGTTGTGGGCTAGGGATACACCACCACACAGATCAGTGTTGTGAGCTGGGGACATACCACCACATAGATCAGTGTTGTGGGCTGGGAATATAATACCATAAAGATCAGTGTTTTAGGCTGGTGACATACCACCACACAGATAAGTGTTTTGGGCTGGGGACACACCACCACATAGATAAGTGTTGTGGGATGAAGACACACTACCACACAGGTTGGTGCCATGGGCTGGGTACACATAACCAGACATGTTATTGTCGTGTTCTATGACCACTCTACCACACAGGCAAGTTTTGTGTTCCGGGGACACACCACCACACACTTTAGTGTCGTGTTCTGGGGACACAGTACCTCAATAGCAAGTGTCGTGTTCTGGGACACAGTACCTCAATAGCAAGTGTCGTGTTCTGGGACACAGTACCTCAATAGCAAGTGTCGTGTTCTGGGACACAGTACCTCAATAGCAAGTGTCGTGTTCTGGGACACAGTACCTCAATAGCAAGTGTCGTGTTCTGGGACACAGTACCTCAATAGCAAGTGTCGTGTTCTGGGACACAGTACCTCAATAGCAAGTGTCGTGTTCTGGGACACAGTACCTCAATAGCAAGTGTCGTGTTCTGGGACACAGTACCTCAATAGCAAGTGTCGTGTTCTGGGACACAGTACCTCAATAGCAAGTGTCGTGTTCTGGGACACAGTACCTCAATAGCAAGTGTCGTGTTCTGGGACACAGTACCTCAATAGCAAGTGTCGTGTTCTGGGACACAGTACCTCAATAGCAAGTGTCGTGTTCTGGGGACACAGTACCTCAATAGCAAGTGTCGTGTTCTAGGGACACAGTACCTCAATAGCGAGTGTCATGTTCTAGGGACACAGTACCTCAATAGCGAGTGTCATGTTCTAGGGACACAGTACCTCAATAGCGAGTGTCATGTTCTAGGGACACAGTACCTCAATAGCAAGTGTCGTGTTCTGGGGACACAGTACCTCAATAGCGAGTGTCATGTTCTAGGGACACAGTACCTCAATAGCTAGTGTCATGTTCTAGGGACACAGTACCTCAATAGCAAGTGTCATGTTCTAGGGACACAGTACCTCAATAGCAAGTGTCATGTTCTAGGGACACACTGCTACATGGGCTAATATCGTGTCCAAGGTGCACACTACTACAAAGACCAGCGTTGTGGGCTGGGGACACACCACCAACAGATCAGCATTGTGGCCTGGTGACATACCAAAACACAGACCAGTGTTGTGGGCTGGGGACACACCACCAACAGATCAGCATTGTGGCCTGGTGACATACCAAAACACAGACCAGTGTTGTGGGCTGTGGACATACTAACACATAGGTCAGTGTTGTGGGCTGGGACACACTACCAAACAGGTCAGTGTTGAGGGCTGGGGGTACACCATCCCACAGATCATTGTTTTGGGCTGGGCACACAGATCAGTGTTTTGGGCAGGGACACACCAAAACATCGGTTTTGTGGGCTGGGAACACACCACCACACAGATCAGTGTTTTGGGCTGAGGACACATAATCACACAGGTTAGTGTCGTGTTCTAGAACCACATTGCCACAAAGTCTAGTGTTGTGTGATAGGGACACACTACCACACATGCTAGTGTCGTGTTGTAGGGACACACTACCACACATGCTAGTGTCGTGTTCTGGGGACACTCTACCACACGAGCTAGTGTCGTGTTCTAGGGACACACTACTACACGGGCTAAAGTCGTGTCCTCGGGAGACACTACCACATGAATCAACGTTTTGGGCTAGGGACACACCCCTACACAGTTTAGTGTTGTGGCCTGGGGACATACCACCACACAGATCAGTGTTGTGGGCTGTGGACACACTACCAAACAGATCAGTTTTGGAGGCTAAAGGCATACCCCCAAACAGATCAGAGTTGTGGGCTGGGGACACACTACCACACAGTTCAATGTTGTGGGCTAGGTACATAAAACCACTGAGATCAGTGTTGTGGGCTGGTGACATACCACCACACAGGTCAGTGTTGTGGGCTGGGGACACACCACCACACAAATCAGCGTTGTGGGTTGGGGACACACCACTACTCATATAGGTGTTGTGGGCTGGGGACACTACCACATAGATCAGTGTTGTAGTGTGGAGACCTAAGACCATACAGATCAGTGCTGTGAGCTGAGGACATACCACCACATAGTTCAGTGTTGTGGGCTGTGACATAATACCACACAGATAAGTATTTTGGGCTGGCGACATACCACCACACATATAAGCATTGTGGGCTGGGGACACAATACCATACAGATAAGTGTTGTGGGATGAAGACACACTACCATACAGGTTGGTGCCATGGGCTGGGTACAAATAACCACACAGGTTATTGTCGTGTTCTATGACCACTCTACCACACAGGCAAGTGTCGTGTCCGGGGACACACCACCACACACTCTAGTGTCGTGTTCTGGGGACACACTACCTTACAGGCTTGTGTCGTGTTCTGGGGACACGCTACCTCAATCGCAAGTGTCATGTTCTAGGTACACACTGCTACACGGGCTAATATCGTGTCCAAGCGGCACACTGCCACAAAGACCAACGTTGTGGGCTAGTGACATACCACCACACAGATCAGTGTTATGGGCTGCAGACACACTACCACACAGATCATTGTTGTGGGATAGTGACATACCACCACACAGATCAGTGTTATGGGCTGCAGACACACTACCACACAGATCATTGTTGTGGGCTGGTGACATACCTACTCACAGATCAGTGTTGTGGGCTGGGTACACAGTGACATCCAGATCAGTGTTGTGGGCTGGGGAAATGCCACCACACAGATCAGTGTTATGGTCCTGGGACATACTACCACACAGATCAGTGTTCTAGGCTGGGGACATACCACCACACAGATCAGTGTTGTGAGCTGTGGACATACCATCACTCAGATAAGTGTTGCGGGCTGGGGACACACTACCACAGAATCAGTGTCGTAAGCTGGGGACATAACACCAGACAGATCGGTGTTGTGAGCTGGGCCTCACCACCACACAGATCAGTGTTGTGGGCTAGAGACACACTACCACACAGGCTGGTGCCATGGGCTGGGGACACAACCACACAGGCTAGTGTCGTGTTCTAGGAAAACATTACCCCAAGGCAAGTGTTATGTTCTGGGAACACACTACTACACGAGCTATTGTCGTGTTCTGGGTACACACTACCACAGAGTTCTGTGTTGTGGGCTGGGGACACACCAAAACACATATCAGTGGTGTGGGCTAGGAACATACTGACACTTAGGTCAGTGTTGTGGGCTTGGGACACACTACCACACAGGTCAGTGTTGAGGGCTGGGGGTACACCATCCCACAGATCATTGTTGTGGGCTGGGCACACAGATCAATGTTGTGGGCTAGAGACACACTACCACACAGGCTGGTGCCATGGGCTGGGAACACAACCACACAGGCTAGTGTCCTGTTCTAGGAATACACTACCATCAGGGTAGTGTCGTGTACTGGGGACACACTACCATAGGGGTTAGTGTCGTGTTCTGGGAATACACTACCACAGGGGCTAGTGTCGTTTTCTGGGGACACACTCCCACACAGTTCAGTGTTGTAGGCTGGGGACACACCACCACTCAGATCAGTGATGTGGGCAAGGGACATACTAACACATAGGTCAGAGTTGTGGGCTTGGGACACACTACCACACAGGTCAGTGTTGAGGGCTGGGGGTACACCATCCCACAGATCATTGTTGTGGGCTGGGCACACAGATCAATGTTGTGGGCTAGAGACACACTACCACACAGGCTGGTGCCATGGGCTGGGGACACAACCACACAGGCTAGTGTCGTGTTCTAGGAAAACATTACCCCAAGGCAAGTGTTATGTTCTGGGGACACACTACTACACGGGCTATTGTCGTGTTCTGGGTACACACTACCACAGAGTTCTGTGTTATGGGCTGGGGACACACCAAAACACATATCAGTGGTGTGGGCTAGGAACATACTGACACTTAGGTCAGTGTTGTGGGCTTGGGACACACTACCACACAGGTCAGTGTTGAGGGCTGGGGGTACACCATCCCACAGATCATTGTTGTGGGCTGGGCACACAGATCAGTGTTTTGGGCAGGGACACACCAAAACAGATCGGTTTTGTGGGCTGGGAACACACCACCAAACAGGTCAGTGTTCTGCGCTGGTGGACATATCACCGCACAGATCAGTGTTGTAGGCTGGGACACACCACCGCACAGATCAGTGTTGTGGGCTGGGGACACACTACCACACAGATTAGTGTTGTAGGCTGGGGACACACTAGCACAGATCATTGTTGTCGGCTGGGGACATTCCACAGCACAGATCAGAGTTGTGGGCTGGAGACACACCACCACAGTGATCAGTGTTGTGGGCTGGAGACACACTACACACAGATCAGTGTTGTGAGCCGGGGACACACCACGACACAGATCAGTGTTGTACGCTGGAGTCACATCACCACACAGATCAGTGTTATGGGCTGGGGACACACTACCACATAGGTATGTGTTGTGGGCTAAGAACATACCACCACACACATCAGTTTTGTGAGCTGGGGAAATACCACCACACAGATCCGTGTTGTGGTCTGGGCACACACTTCCACACAGATTTATTGTTGTGGGCTGAGGATATACCACAGCACAAATCAGTGTTGTGGGCTGGGGACATAGAACCACAAAGATCAATGTTGAGGGCTGGATAAACGCCACCTTACTGAACAGTGTTTTGGGTTGGGGACACTCCAACACACAGATCAGTGTTGTTTGCTGGGGACATACCATCACACAGATCAGTGTTGTGGGCTGGAGATACATTACCACACAGATCAGTGTTATGGGCTGGGGACACACTGCCACACATGTCATTGTTGATGGTTGGTGATATACCACCACACAGATCAGTGTTGTGGGCTCAGGACATACCACCACACAGAACCGTGTTGTGTGCTGGGTACACAATACCACATAGATCAATGTTGTGGGCTTCAGAAATACCACCAAACAGATCAGTGTTCTAGGCTAAAGACACACCATCACACTGATTAGTGTTGTGGGCTGGAGATACACCACCACAAAGATCAGTGTTATCGGTTGGGGACACACCACGACACAGATAAGTGTTTTAGGCTGGGGACACACTACCACAACGGTCAGTGTTTTTGGCTGAAGACATACCACCAAAGAGATCAGTGTTGTAGGCTGGGGACACAATACCGCACAGATCAGTGATTTGGGTTGTGGACATACCACCACACAGATCAATGTTGTGGGCTGGGGATACACAACCACACAGGTACGTGTTGTGGGCTAGGGACATACCACCACAGAGATCAGTTTTGCGAGCTGGGGACATACCACCACACAGATCCGTGTTGTGGTCAGGGTACATACTACTACACAGGTATATTGTTGTGGGCTGAGAATACACCACTACACAAATCAGTGTGTTTGGGCCGGGGACATACACCAAACAGATCATTGTTATGGTCTGCTTACACACTACCACACAGATTTATAGTTGTGGGCTGAGAATACACCACTACACAAATCAGTGTTTTTGGGCCGGGGACATACACCAAACAGATCAGTGTTGTGGGCTGAAAACACCACCAGAAATATTAGTGTTTTGGCTGGGGACACACCATCACAAAGATCAGTGTTATGGGCTGGGGACACACGACCAAACAGACTAGTGTTACAGGCTAGGGACATACCACCACACAGATCAGTTTTGCGGGATGGGGACACACCACCACACAGATCAGTGTTGTGTGCTGGGGACATACCAACACACAGGTCAGTGTTGAAGGCTGGATAAACACCGCCACACAGAACAGGTTTATGGGTTGAAGACACGCCAACACAGAGATCAGTGTTGTGTGCTGGGGACATACCACCACACAGATCAATGTTGTGGGCTGAAGACACACGACCACACAAGTCAGTGTAGCAGACTGGAGACATACCAACACACAAATCAGTGTTTTGGGCTGGGGACATATCACAGCACAGATTAGTGTTGTGGGCTGTGGAGACTATCCCACACAGGTCAGTGTTGTGGGCTGGAGACACACGACCAACACAGACTAGTGTTATAGGCTGGGGACATACCACCACACAGATCAGTTTTTTTGGGATGGGCACATACCACCATACAAGTCAGTGTTGTGGGCTGGGGACATACCACCACACAGACCAGTGTTGAGGGCTGGATAAACATCATCATACAGAACAGTGTTGTGGGTTCGGGACACGCCAACACACAGATCAGTGTTGTGCGATGGGGACATACCACCACACAGATCAGTGTAGCACACTGGAGACATACCACCACACAGATCGATGATGTGGGCTTCGGGCACACCACCACGCAGATCACTGTTGTGCGTTGGACACATGACACCATGCAGATCAGTGTTGTGGGCCGGGGACACACTACCACATAGGTATGTATTGTGGGCTGGGGACATACCACCACACAGATCAGTGTTCTGGGCTGGGGACACACTACCACATAGGTATGTGTTGTGGGTTGGGGACATACCACCACACAGATCAGTTTTGCGAGCTGAGGCCATACCACCATACAGATCCGTGTTGTGGTCTGGGTACACACTACCACACAGATATATTGTTGTGGGCTGAGGATATACCACTGCACAAATCAGTGTTTTTGGCTGGGGACATATCACCACACAGATCAGTGTTGTGGGGTGGAGATATACAACCACACAGATCAGTGTTTTGGGCTGGGGAAACGCTACCACACAGATCAATATTGTGGGCTAGGGACATACCACCAAACAGATAAGTATTGTGGGCTGGGGACACACTACCACACATATCAGTGTTGTGTGCTGAGGACATTCACCAAAAAGAAAAGTGTTGTGGGCTAGGGACATACCACCACACAGATAAGTGTTGTGGGATATAAACACACTACCACACAGGCAGTTGCAATGGGCTGGGGACACATAACCACACGGGTTAGTGTTGTGTTCTAGGACCACATTACCACAAAGGCTAATGTTGTGTTATGGGGACACACTACCACACATGCTAGTGTCGTGTTATGGGGACACACTACCACACATGCTAGTGTCGTGTTGTAGGGACACACTAATACACGAGCTAGTGTTGTGTTGTAGGGACACACTACCACACATGCTAGTGTCGTGTTGTAGGGACACACTACCACACGAGCTAGTGTCGTGTTGTAGGGACACACTACCACACATGCTAGTGTCGTGTTGTAGGGACACACTACCACACTAGTTAGTGTTGTGTTGTGGGGACACACTACCACACATGCTAGTGTCGTGTTGTAGGGACACACTACCACACTAGTTAGTGTTGTGTTGTAGGGACACTTCCACACTAGTTAGTGTTGTGTTGTAGGGACACACTACCACACATGCTAGTGTCGTGTTGTAGGGACACACTACCACACTAGTTAGTGTTGTGTTGTAGGGACACACTACCACACAGTTTAGTGTTGTAGCCTGGGGACATACCACCACATACCACTGCCACACAGATCATAGGGATACGTTGCAGATACGACACCACACAGATCAGTGAAGTAGGGCTGGGGACACACTACCACACAGGTCAGCTTTGTGGGCTGAGGACATACCACCACACAGATCAGTGTTGTGGGCTGGGGACATGCTACCACACAGATGAGGGCTGTGAGCTGGGGATACACTAGTACAGAAATCATTGTTCTGGGCTGGGCACACTCTACCACACAGTTCAGTGTTTTGGGCGGGGGATAGACAACCACAAGGATGAGGGTTGTGGGATGGGGACATACCACCAAACAGATCAGGTTTTGGGTTTAGGACACACCACCACACAGATCAGTGTTGTGGGCCGGGGACCCAGTACCACACAGGTCAATGCTGTGAGTTTGGGATATACCACCACACCAGTTAGTCTTGTGTGTTCGGGACATACCACCATACAGCTCCCTGATTTTTGCTGAGTACACACTGCCACACAGATCATTGTTGTTGGCTAGGGACACACGACTACAGAGATCAGTGTTGTTGGCTGGGGATATACCACTACACAGATCAGTGTTATGGGCTTCTGACATACCACCAAAGAGATCAATGTTGTGGGCTGGGGATACACCACAACAAAGATCAGTGTTGTAGGCTGGGGACACCACCACACAGATAAGTGTTTTTGGCTGGGGACACACTACTACAATGGTCAGTGTTTTTGGCTGGGGACATACTACCAAAGAGATCGTTGTTGTGGGCTGAGGACATACCACCACACAGATCAGTGTTCTGGGCTGGGGACACACTACCACATAGGTATGTGTTGTGGGTTGGGGACATACCACCACACAGATCAGTTTTGCGAGCTGAGGCCATACCACCATACAGATCCGTGTTGTGGTCTGGGTACACACTACCACACAGATATATTGTTGTGGGCTGAGGATATACCACTGCACAAATCAGTGTTTTTGGCTGGGGACATATCACCACACAGATCAGTGTTGTGGGGTGGAGATATACAACCACACAGATCAGTGTTTTGGGCTGGGGAAACGCTACCACACAGATCAATATTGTGGGCTAGGGACATACCACCAAACAGATAAGTATTGTGGGCTGGGGACACACTACCACACATATCAGTGTTGTGTGCTGAGGACATTCACCAAAAAGAAAAGTGTTGTGGGCTAGGGACATACCACCACACAGATAAGTGTTGTGGGATATAAACACACTACCACACAGGCAGTTGCAATGGGCTGGGGACACATAACCACACGGGTTAGTGTTGTGTTCTAGGACCACATTACCACAAAGGCTAGTGTTGTGTTATGGGGACACACTACCACACTTGCTAGTGTCGTGTTGTAGGGACACACTAATACACGAGCTAGTGTTGTGTTGTAGGGACACACTACTACACTAGCTAGTGTTGTGTTATGGGAACACACTACCACACATGCTAGTGTCGTGTTGTAGGGACACACTACCACACATGCTAGTGTCGTGTTGTAGGGACACACTAATACACGAGCTAGTGTTGTGTTGTAGGGACACACTACTACACTAGCTAGTGTTGTGTTGTGGGGACACACTACCACACATGCTAGTGTCGTGTTGTAGGGACACACTACCACACATGCTAGTGTCGTGTTGTAGGGACACACTACCACACATGCTAGTGTCGTGTTGTAGGGACACACTACCACACATGCTAGTGTCGTGTTGTAGGGACACACTACCACACGAGCTAGTGTTGTGTTGTGGGGACACACTACCACACATGCTAGTGTCGTGTTGTAGGGACACACTACCACACATGCTAGTGTCGTGTTGTAGGGACACACTACCACACATGCTATACCACCACACAGATGAGGGTTGTGGGCTGGGGACATACCACCACATAGATCAGTGTTGTGGCTTGGGACACACCACTACAAAGATAAGTGTTGTAGGCTGGTGACACACTCCCACAATGGTCCGTGTTGTGGGCTGGGGACATACCACTGAACAGATAAGGTTTTGGGCTGAGGACATACTACCACACAGATCAGTGTTGTGGGCTGGTGGCATACCACCACACAGATCAGTGTTCTGGGCTGGGCACACACTACCACGCTGTTCAGTGTTGTGGGTGGAATGTACCACCACACAGATGAGGGTTGTGGGCTCGGGACATACCACCACATAGATCGGTGTTGTAGGCTGGGGACACACTACAACATAGATCATTGTTGTGGGCTGGGGACATCCTATGACACAGATCAATGTTGTGGCCTGGAGACACACCACCACAGTGATCAGTGTTGTGGGCTGGAGACACACCACCACATATATCAGTGTTGTGGCTTGGGACACACCAGTACACAGATAAGGGTTGTGGGCTGGTGACCCTCTACCACAATGATCCGTGTTGTGGGCTGGGGACATACCACCAAACAGACCAGTGTTTTGGGCTGAGGACATGTTGCCACACAGATCAGTGTTGTGGCCTGGGGACACATTGTCACACAGATCAGTGCTGTGGGCTGGTGACATACCACCACACAGATCAGTGTTGTCTGCTGGGGGCACACCACTACACAGATCAGTGTTGTGAGCTGGGGATACACAACCATACAGGTCAGTGTTGTGAGTTGGGGATATACCACCACACAGATCCGTGTTGTATGATGGGTACACACTACTACATAGATCAGTGTTGTGGGCTGGGGACACACTACCACAGAGATCATTGTTGTGGGCTGGAGATATACCACTTCTCAGATTGATGTTGTGGGCTTCTGATGTACCACGAAGGAGATCAGTGTTGTGGGCTAAACACTACCACACTGATCAGTGTTGTGGGCTGGGGATGCACCACCACAAATATCAGTGTTGTGGGCTGGGAACACACCACCATAAGTATTTTGGGCTGGGGACATACTACCACACGGGTATATAGTGTGGGCTGGGGACACACTACCACAATGGTCAGTGTTTTTTGCTGGGGACATACCACCAAAGAGATCATTGTTGTGGGCTGAGGACATACAACCACACAGATCAGTGTTCTGGGCTGGGGACACACTACCACATAGGTATGTGTTGTGGGTTGGGGACATACCACCACACAGATCAGTGTTGTGGGCCTGGGAACACCACCACACAGATCAGTATTGTACGCTGGAGTCATACCACTACACAGATCAGTGTTGTAAGCTAGGGACACACCACCGCGCAGCCAGTGTTGTGGGCTGGGGACATACTACCACACGGGTATGTGTTGTGGGCTGGGGACATACCACCACACAGATCAGTGTTGTGGGCTGAAGACACACCACTAGAAATATCAGTGTTGTGGGCTGGGGAAATACCACCACACAGATCAGTGTTGTGGGTTGGGGACACGCCAACACACAGATCATTGTTGTGGGCTGGGGACACACTACCACACAGGTTACTGTTGTGGGCTGGGGCCATACCATCACACAGCTCAGTGTTGTGGGCTGAAGACACACCACTAGAAATATCAGTGTTGTGGGCTGGGGAAATACCACCACACAGATCAGTGTTGTGGGTTGGGGACACGCCAACACACAGATCATTATTGTGGGCTGGGGACACACTACCACAGAGATCATTTTTGCGGGCTGGAGATATACCACTTCTCAGGTTAGTGTTGTGGGCTTCTGACATACCACGAAAGAGATCAGTGTTGTGGGCTAAAGACACCACCACACTGATCAGTGATGTGGGCTGGGGACACGCCACCACACAGATCATTGTTTTGGATTGGGGACACAATACTACACAGATCAGTTTTGTGGGCTGGGGACACACTACCACACAGGTCACTGTTGTGGGCTGGGGACATACCTCCACACAGATCAATGTTTTTGGCTGGGGGCACACCAACACGCAGATAGCTGTTGTACGTTGGACACATGACACCACACAGATCAGTGTTGTGGGATGGTGACACTCCACCACATACATCAGTGTTTTGGGCTGGGGACACACTACCACACAGGTCACTGTTGTGGGCTGGGGCCATACCATCACACAGATCAGTGTTGTGGTCTGAGGACACATGAGAACACAGATCATTGTTTTGGGCTGAGGACATACCACAGCACAGATCAGCGTTCTGGGCTAGGCACACACTACCACACAGTTAAATGTTGTGGGCTGGGGACATACTACCACACAGATGGAAGCTGTGGGATGGGGACATACCACCACACATATCAGTGTTGTGGGCTGGAGACACACCACTACACAGATGAGAGTTGTGGGCTGGTGACACACTACCACAATGGTCCTTGTTGTTGGCTGGGGACATACGACCAAACAGATCAGTTGTTTTGGGCTGAGGACATACAACCACACAGATCAGTGTTGTGAGATAGGGACACGATACCACGCAGATCAGTGTTGTGGGCTGGGGACATAGCACCACACAGATCAGTATTGTCAGCAGTGGGCACATCACCACACAGATCAGTGTTGTGGGCTAGAGACATACCACCACACAGATCAGTTGTGGGTTGGGGATATACCACCTCACAGATCAGTGTTGTGGGCTCGGGACATACCACGACACAGATCCGTGTTGTGTGACGGGTACACACTGATCAGTGTTGTGGGCTGGGGACACACAACCACAAAGATCAGTGTTTTGGGCTGGAGAACCACCATAGTGATCAGTGTTGTGGCTGGGGATACACCACTACACAGATAAGGGTTGTGGGCTGGTGAAACGCTACCACAATGGTCAGTGTTGTGGGGTTGGGACATACCACCAAACAGACCACTGTTTTGGGCTGAGGACATACTGTCACACACACATATCTGTGTTGTGGGCTGGGGACACATTACCACACAGATCAGTGTTGTGGGCTGGAGACATACCATCACACATATCAGTGTTGTCGGCTGGGGGCACAGCACTACACAGATCACTGTTGTACGCTGGAGACATACTACAACAGAGGTCAGTGATGTAGGCTGGGACATACTACCACAAAGATCGGTGTTGAGGGATAGGGACACACTGCTAAACAGATCAGTATTTTGGGCTGAGGACATACCACCATAATGATCAGTGTTGTGGGCTGGGGACATACCACCACACAGATCAGTTTTGTGCATTGAAGATACACTACCACACAGATCAGTGTTGTGGGCTGATGACACACCACCACACATATCAGTATTGTGGGCTGGTGACACACTACCACACAATTCAATGTTTTGATCTAGGGACATACTAACACACAGGTCAGTGTTGTTGGCTGGGGGCACACCACAGCTCAGATTAGTGTTGTATGTGGACACACTACCACATACATCAGTGTTGTGCGCTGAGGACATAATACCACACAGATCAGTGTTGTGGGCTAGGGACACACATCTGCACAGGTCAGTGGTGTGGGCTTGGGATCTACTACCACAGAGATCAGTGCTGTGGGCTGAGGACATACCAACACACAGATTAGTGTAATGGGCTGTGGAATACCTCCACAGAGATAAGTATTGTGGGCTGTAGACACACTACCACACAGATTAGTGTTGTGGGCTGGGGACATACCACCACAAAGATAAGTGTTGTGGGATATTAACACACTACCACTCGGGCAGGTGACATGGGCTTGGGACACATAACCACAAGGGATAGTGTTTTGTTCTAGGACCACACTAACACAAAGGATAGTGTAGTGTTATGGGGAAACACTACCACACATGCTAGTGTCGTGTTCTGAGGACACACTACCACACAAGCTAGTGTCGTGTTCTAGGGACACACTACTACACAGGCTAGTGTCGTGTCCTCGGGATACACTACCACACAAATCAGAGTTGTGTGCTGAGGACACACCACCACACAGTTTAGTGTTGTGGCCTGGGGACATAACATCAAACAGGTCAGTGTTGTGGGTTGGGGACATACCACCAAACAGGTCAATGTTGTGGGCTGGGGACACACTGCCACCCAGGTCAGTGTTGTGGCCTGGGGACATACCACAACACAGATCAGTGATGTGGGCCGGGACATACTACCACACAGATCAGCGTTGAGGGATAGGGACACACTGCTACAGAGATCAGTGTTGTGGTCTGGTGACATACCATATAAAAATTAGTGTTGTGGGCTGGGGACATAATACCACAAAGATCAGTGTTGTGGGATGGGGACATATCAACACACAAGATCAGTATTGTGTGCTGGGGACACATCACTGCACAGGTCAGTGTTGTGGGCTTGGGATATACTACCACAGAGATCAGTGTTGTGGGATGGGGACATACCACCACATAGATCAATGTAATGGGATATGGACATACCTCCGCAGAGATAAGTATTGTTGTCTGAGGACACACTACCACACAGATTAGTGTTGTGGGCTGGTTACATACCACCACACAGATAAGTGTTGCGGGCTGGGGACACACTACCACACAGATAAAAGTTGTGGGATATTAACACACTACCACTCGGGCAGGTGACAGGCTTGGGATACCTAACCACAAAGGATCGCGTTTTGTTCTAGGACCACACTAACACAAAGGATAGTGTAGTGTTATGGGGACACTACCACACAAATCAGAGTTTTGTGCTAAGGACACACCACCACACAGTTCGGTGTTGTGGCCTAGGGACATACCACCAAACAGGTCAGTGGTCTGAGCTGAGGACACACTGCCACCCAGGTCAGTGTTGTGGCCTGGGGACATACCACAACACAGATCAGTGATGTGGGCCGGGACATACTGCCACACAGATCAGTGCTGAGGGATAGGGACACACTCCTACACAGATCAGTGTTGTGGGCTGGCGACATACCACCACGCAGATCAGTTTTTTGCATTGGAGATTCACCACGAATAGATCAGTGTTGTGGGCTGGGGATGCCCTACCACACAGATCAGTGTTGTGGGCTGGTGACGTACTACCACACGTTCACGGTTCATTGTGTTCTGGGCTGAAGACAGAATACCTCACATATTAGTGTTGTGGGCTGGGGAGACACTACCACAAATATCAGTGTTGTCGGCGGTGGACACATTACCAAAAAGATAAGTGTTGTAGGCTGGAGGCATACCACCACACAGATCAAAGTTGTGAGCTGGGGACATACCACCACATAGATCAGTGTTGTGGGCTGGGGACACACTACCACACACTTCAGTGATGTGGGCTGGGGACATGCCATCAAAGAGATCAGTGTTGTGGGCTGGTGACATACCATCACACTGATCAGTGTTGTTGGCTAGGGACACACTACCACACAGGTCATTGTTGTGGGCTGGGGACATACCACCACATAGGTCAGGGTTGTATTCTCGTGCCATACCACTACTTAGATCAGTGTTGTTGGTTAGGGACACACTACCACACAGATAACTTTTATGGGCAGGGGTTATACCACCAGACAGATCAATGCTATGGCCTGGAGACACACCACCTCATTGATCAGTGTTGTGGGCTTGGGACATACCACCACATAAATCAGTGTTGTGGGCTGGGGACACACCACCATACAGATCAGTGTTGTGGGCTTGGGACATACCACCTCAGAAATCAGTGTTGTGGGCTGAGGTCATACCACCAGAGAGATCAGTGTTGTGGGCTGGTGACATAACTACCACACTGATCAGTGTTGTGGGTTGGTGACACATTACCACATAGGCCATTGTTGTGGGTTGGGGACATGCCACCACACAGGTCAGGGTTGTATGCTCGGGCCATGCCACCACACAGATCAGTGTTGTGGTCTGGGAACACACTACCAGAATGGTCAGTGTTATGGACTGTGGTCATACGACCACACAGATCAGCGTTGTGGGCTGGAGACATATCATCACACAGATCACTGGTGTATGCTTGGGACACATTACCTCAGAGGTTTGTGTTTTTGAGCTGCAGACATACCACTAAACAGATCAGTATTGTGGGCTGGGGTCTCCCTACCACAGAGAGCAGTGACGTGGGCTGGGATATACCACTACGCAGATCAGTGTTGTGGGCTAGGGACATACGACCACACAGATCAGTTTTGTGTATTGGAGATACACCACCACACAGATCTTTGTTGTAGGCAAAGGACACACCACCGCGCAGATCAGTGTTGTGGGCTGGTGACACACTACCATACAGTGTTTTGAGCTGGGATATACTAAGACATAGGTCAGTGCTATTGGCTTGGGGCACACCACAGCACAGATCAGTGTTGTATGCTGGGGACACACTACCACATAGATCAGTGTGGTACGATAGGGACATGATACCACACAGATCAGTGTTGTGGGGTGGGAACATACCAACACACAAGATCAGTGTTGTGGGCTTGGGATATACTACCACAGAGATCAGTGTTGTGGGCTGGGAACATAACACCACAGATCAGTGTAATGGGCTGTGGGCATACCTCCACAGAGATAAGCATTGTGGGCTGTGGACATACTACCACACAGATTAGTGTTATGGGCTGGGGTCATACCACCACACAGATAAGTGTTATGGGCAAGGGACACACCACTACTCAGATAAGTGTTGTGGGATATTAACACACTACCACTTGGGCAGGTGACATGGGTTTGGGACACATAACTATAAAGGATAGTGTTTTGTTCTAGGACCACACTAACACAAAGGCTAGTGTACTGTTATGGGGACACACTACCACACATGCTAGTGTCGTGTTCTGAGGACACACTACCACTCAAGCTAGTGTCGTGTTCTAGGGACACACTACTACACAGGCTAGTGTCGTGTCCTCAGGAGACACTACCACACAAATCAGAGTTTTGTGCTAAGGACACACCACACAGTTCAGTGTTGTGGCCTGGGGATATACCACAACACAGATCAATGCTGTGGGCTGGAGGCACACCACCTCATTGATCAGTGTTATGGTCTGGAACTCAAAACCACACAGATCTGTGTTGTGGGCTGGAGACACACTACCGCACAGGTCAGTGTTTTGAGCTGGGGGCATACTAACACACAGGTCAGTGTTGTTGGCTGGGGGCACACCACAGCTTAGATCAGTGTTGTATGCTGGGGACACACTATCGTATCGATCAGTGTTTAGCGCTTGGAACATAATGCCACACAGATCATTGTTGTGGGCTGGGGACATACCACCACACAGATCAGTATAATGAGCTGTAGACATATCTCCACAGATGATAGTATTGTAGGCTGGGGACACACTACCATACAGATAAGTGTTGTGGGATGAAGACACACTATCACTCGGGCAGGTGACATGGGCTTGGGACACAAAGGATAGTGTTTTGTTCTAGGACCACACTAACACAAAGGATAGTGTAGTGTTATGGGGACACTACCACACATGCTAGTGTCGTGTTCTGAGGACACACTACCACACAAGATAGTGTCTTGTTCTAGGGACACACTACTACACGGGCTAGTGTCGTGTCCTTGGGATACACTACCACACAAATCAGAGTTTTGTGCTGAGGACACACCACCACACAGTTTAGTGTTGTGGCCTGGGGACATAACATCAAACAGGTCAGTGTTGTGGGCTGGGGGCACACTACCACCCAGGTCAGTGTTGTGGCCTGGGGACATACCACAACACAGGTCAGTGATGTGGGCCGTGACATACTACCACACAGATCAGCGTTTTGTGCTGGAGACATTCTACCACATAGATAAGTGTTTTGTGCTGGGGACATACCAACACACAAATAAGTGTGGTGGGATGGGGAGGCACTACCAAACAGGCTAATGTCGTGTTTTAGGGACACACTACTACTACACAGGCTATTGTCGTCTTCTGGGTACACACAACCACACAGATCAGTGTTGTGGGCTTGGGACATTACACCACACAAATCAGTGTTGTTGGCTGGGGACACATCACCACACAGATCAGTGTTGTGGGCAAGGTACATACCACCACAAAGATTAGCGTTGTGGTCTGTTGACACTCTACCACACAGGTCAATGTTGTGGCCTAGGGACATACTAACACACATATCAGTGTTGTCTGTTGAGGACATACTAAACCACAGATCAATGTTGTGAGCTGTTGACACACTACCACACATGTCAGTGTTGTGCGCTGGAGACATACCACCACACAATGTGTTGTGAACTGGGGACACACTGCCACACAGATCATTGTTGTGGGCTAGGGACACGCTGTCACACAGGTCTTTGTTGCGGGCTGGGGACATACGACCACAAAAATCAGTGTTGTGGGCTGAAGACATACCGCCACACAGATGTGTGTTCTGGGCTGAAAGCACATTACCACACATATTAGTGTTGCGGGCTGAGACATACTACCACAAAGATCAGTGTTGTCGGCGGTGGACACACTACCACACGGTTCATTGTGTTCTGGGCTGAAGACAGAATACCTCACATATTAGTGTTGTGGGCTGGGGAGACACTACCACAAAGATCAGTGTTGTCGGCGGTGGACACACTACCAAACAGATCAGTGTTGTAGGCTGGAGGCATACCACCACACAGATCAAAGTTGTGAGCTAGGGACATACCACCAAACAGATCAGTGTTGTGGGCTGGGGACAAACCACAACACAGATCAGCGGTGTTGGCTGGGGACACACTACCACAGAGGTCAGTGTCGTTTGCTGGGAACACACTACCACATAGATTAGGGTTGTTGGCTGGGGACATAACACCACACAGATCTGTGTTGTGGGCTGGGGAAATACCACCACACAGATAAGTATTGTTGGGTGGGGACACACTACCACACTGATTCGTGTTGTGGGCTGGCGACATACTACCACACAGATAAGATTTGCGGGCTGGGGACACACCACCACACAGATCAGTGTTGTGGGCTGGGGACACACTGCCACTTATATCTGTGTTGTGGTCTGGGGACATACCACAACACAGATCAGTGATGCAGGCCTGTTGAAGACTACCAAACTGATCAGTGTTGTGGCCTTGAGACATACTATCACACAGATCAATGTTGTGCGCAAGAGAGGTACCAACTCACAAATAAGTGTTGTGGGATATAAACACACTACTACACAGGCAGGTGACATTGGCTGGGAACACATGGCCACACAGGACAGTGTCTTGTTCTAGGACCACACTACCACCCAGGCTAGTGTCGTGTTCTGGGGACACACTACCACCCAGGCTAGTGTCGTGATCTGGGGACACATCACCACTCATGCCAGTGTCGTGTTCTGGGGACACATCACCACTCAGGCTAGTGTCGTGTTCTGGGGACACATCACCACTCAGGCTAGTGTCGTGTTCTGGGGACACATCACCACTCAGGCTAGTGTCGTGTTCTGGGGACACATCACCACTCAGGCTCGTGTCGTGTTCTGGGGACACGTCACCACTGAGACTAGTGTCGTGTTCTGGGGACACATCACCACTCAGGCTAGTGTCGTGTTCTGGGGACACATCACCACTCAGGCTAGTGTCGTGTTCTGGGGACACATCACCACTCAGGCTAGTTTCGTCTTCTGGGGACACACTACCACCCAGGCTAGTGTCGTGTTCTGGGGACACATCACCACCCAGGCTAGTGCCGTGTTCTGGGGACACATCACCACTCAGACTAGTGTAGTGATCTGGGGACACATCACCACTCAGGCTAGTGTCGTGTTCTGGGGACACATCACCACTCATGCCAGTGTCGTGTTCTGGGGACACATCACCACTCAGGCTAGTGTCGTGTTCTGGGGACACATCACCACTCAGGCTAGTGTAATGATCTGGGGACACATCACCACTCAGGCTAGTGTCGTGTTCTGGGGACACATCACCACTCATGCCAGTGTCGTGTTCTGGGGACACATCACCACTCAGGCTAGTGTCGTGTTCTGGGGACACATCACCACTCAGGCTAGTGCCGTGTTCTGGGGACACGTTCACCACTCAGGCTAGTGTCATGTTCTGGGGACACAACACCACTCAGGCTAGTGTCGTGTTCTGGGGACACGTCACCACTTACGCTAGTGTCGTGTTCTGGAGACACATCACCACTCAGGCTAGTGTCGTGTCCTGGGGACACATCACCACTCAGGCTAGTGTCGTGTTCAGGGGACACATCACCACTCAGGCTAGTGTCGTGTTCTGGGGACACATCACCACTCAGGCTAGTGTCGTGTTCTGGGGACACATCACCACTCAGGCTAGTGTCGTGTTCTCGGGACACATCACCACTCAGGCTAGTGTCGTGTTCTGGGGACACATCACCACTCAGGCAAGTGTCGTGTTCTGGAGACACATCACCACTCAGGCTAGTGTCGTGTTCTGGGGACACAACACCACTCAGGCTAGTGTCGTGTTCTGGGGACACATCACCACTCAGGCTAGTGTCGTGTTCTGGGGACACGTCACCACTCAGGCTAGTGTCGTGTTCTGGGGACACATCACCACTCAGGCTAGTGTCGTGTTCAGGGGACACATCACCACTCAGGCTAGTGTCGTGTTCTGGGGACACATCACCACTCAGGCTAGTGTCGTGTTCTGGGGACACATCACCACTCAGGCTAGTGTCGTGTTCTGGGGACACAACACCACTCAGGCTAGTGTCGTGTTCTGGGGACACATCACCACTCAGGCTAGTGTCGTGTTCTGGGGACACATCACCACTCAGGCTAGTGTCGTGTTCTGGGGACACATCACCACTCAGGCTAGTGTCGTGTTCTGGGGACACATCACCACTCAGGCTAGTGTCGTGTTCTGGGGACACATCACCACTCAGGCTAGTGTCGTGTTCTGGGGACACATCACCACTCAGGCTAGTGTCGTGTTCTGGGGACACATCACCACTCAGGCTAGTGTCGTGTTCTGGGGACACATCACCACTCAGGCTAGTGTCGTGTTCTGGGGACACATCACCACTCAGGCTAGTGTCGTGTTCTGGGGACACATCACCACTCAGGCTAGTGTCGTGTTCTGGGGACACATCACCACTCAGGCTAGTGTCGTGTTCTGGGGACACATCACCACTCAGGCTAGTGTCGTGTTCTGGGGACACATCACCACTCAGGCTAGTGTCGTGTTCTGGGGACACATCACCACTCAGGCTAGTGTCGTGTTCTGGGGACACATCACCACTCAGGCTAGTGTCGTGTTCTGGGGACACGTCACCACTCAGGCTAGTGTCGTGTTCTGGGGACACATCACCACTCAGGCTAGTGTCGTGTTCTGGGGACACGTCACCACTCAGGCTTGTGTCGTGTTCTGGGGACACATCACCACTCAGGCTAGTGTCGTGTTCTGGGGACACATCACCACTCAGGCTAGTGTCGTGTTCTGGGGACACATCACCACTCAGGCTAGTGTCGTGTTCTGGGGACACATCACCACTCAGGCTAGTGTCGTGTTCTGGGGACACATCACCACTCAGGCTAGTGTCGTGTTCTGGGGACACATCACCACTCAGGCTAGTGTCGTGTTCTGGGGACACATCACCACTCAGGCTAGTGTCGTGTTCTGGGGACACGTCACCACTCAGGCTTGTGTCGTGTTCTGGGGACACATCACCACTCAGGCTAGTGTCGTGTTCTGGGGACACATCACCACTCAGGCTAGTGTCGTGTTCTGGGGACACATCACCACTCAGGCTAGTGTCGTGTTCTGGGGACACATCACCACTCAGGCTAGTGTTGTGTTCTGGGGACACATCACCACTCAGGCTAGTGTCGTGTTCTGGGGACACATCACCACTCAGGCTAGTGTCGTGTTCTGGGGACACATCACCACTCAGGCTAGTGTCGTGTTCTGGGGACATATCACCACTCAGGCTAGTGTTGTGTTCTGGGGACACATCACCACTCAGGCTAGTGTCGTGTTCTGGGGACACATCACCACTCAGGCTAGTGTCGTCTTCTGGGGACACATCACCACTCAGGCTAGTGTCGTGTTCTGGGGACATATCACCACTCAGGCTAGTGTCGTGTTCTGGGGACACATCACCACTCAGGCTAGTGTCGTGTTCTGGGGACATATCACCAATCAGGCTAGTGTTGTGTTCTGGGGACACATCACCAATCAGGCTAGTGTCGTGTTCTGGAGACACATCACCACTCAGGCTAGTGTCGTGTTCTGGGGACACATCACCACTCAGGTTGGTGTCGTGTTCTGGGGACACATCACCACTCAGGCTAGTGTCGTGTTCTGGGGACACATCACCACTCAGGCTAGTGTCGTGTTCTGGGGACACGCTCATACATGTGGGTTGGAATTTTAGTACCAGACTCCTGCCTTAACCATGGTCCTTCCTGTTTGTGGGGTGTCTAGCTGGATGAGGAAGTGGCGTCGGCGCGGGAGGAACGAGAGGCGGCCCTGGAGGAGGCGTGGGCGCGCCTGGCCCTGGCAGTGAAGGACCATGACCAGCAAGTGGCCTCCCTCAGGTCCTCCTGCCACCAGCTCCAAACACGAGTCTCCACCAACCACAAGAACCTTACCTCCATCACTCAGAGCATTAAGGACATGCAGGTCAGTCTTAAGGGCCCTACACTGCTAACACACTAACTCACCTGCTCCAAAATCACTTGCCTCTCATTATATATATATATATATATATATATATATATATATATATATATATATATATATATATATATATATATATATATATATATATATATATATATATATGTATATATATATATATATATATATATATATATATATATATATATATATATTTATATATATATATATATATATATATATATATATATATATATATATATATATACATATATATATATATATATATATATATATATATATATATATATATATATATATATATATATATATATATATATATATATATATATATATATATATGTCAGTGGATTGAATCAAGGCATGTGAAGCGTCTGTGGTAAACCATGGAAAGCTGTGTAGGTATGTATATTTGCGTGTGTGGACGTATGTATATACATGTGTATGGGGGTGGGTTGGGCCATTCCTTTCGTCTGTTTCCTTGCGCTACCTCGCAAACGCGGGAGACAGCGACAAAGCAAAAAAGAAAAAAAAAAAAAAAATATATATATATATATATATATATATATATATATATATATATATATATATAAATATATATATATATATATATATATATATATATATATATATATATATATATATATATATATATATATATATATATATATATATAGATATATATATATATATATATATATATATATATATATATATATATATATATATATATATATATATATATATATATATATATATAGATGTGTGGAAATAAAAAGAGCGTGGTTGAGAGAGCAGAAGAGGGTGTTTTGAAATGGTTTGGGCACATGGAGAGAATGAGTGAGGAAAGATTGACCAAGAGGATATATGTGTCGGAGGTGGAGGGAACGAGGAGAAGTGGGAGACCAAATTGGAGGTGGAAAGATGGATCGGTGTGATCGGGGTCTGAACATGCAGGAGGGTGAAAGGAAGGCAAGGAATAGAATGAATTGGATCGATGTGGTATATCGGGGTTGACGTGTTGTCAGTGGATTGAATCAGGGCATGTGAAGCGTCTGGGGTAAACCATGGAAAGCTGTGTAGGTATGTATATTTGCGTGTGTGGACGTATGTATATACATGTGTATGAGGGTGGGTTGGGCCATTTCTTTCGTCTGTTTCCTTGCGCTACCTCGCAAACGCGGGAGACAGCGGCAAAAAAAAAAATATATATATATATATATATATATATATATATATATATATATATATATATATATATATATGTATATATATATATATCTATATCTATATATATATATATATATATATATATATATATATATATATATATATATATATATATATATATATATATATATATATATATATATATATATATATATATAGGGGAGAAAGAATACTTCCCACGTATTCCCTGCGTGTCGTAGAACGCGACTAAAAGGGGAGGGAGCGGGGGGCTGGAAATCCTCCCCTCTTGTTTTTTTTTTTTAATTTTCCTAAAGAAGGAACAGAGAGGGGGCCAAGTGAGGATGTTCCCTCAGAGGCCAAGTCCTCTGTTCTTAACGCTACTTTGCTGATGCGGGATATGGCGAATAGTTTAAATATATATATATATATATATATATATATATATATATATATATATATATATATATATATATATATATATATATATATATATATATATATATATATATATATATATATATATATATATATATAAATATATATGTATATATATATATATATATATATATATATATATATATATATATATATATATATATATATATATATATATATATATATATATATATATATATATATATATATATATATATGGTAAACAGAGAAGAGGTAGTGAAAGCTTTGCGGAAGATGAAAGCCGGCAAGTTAGCAGGTTTGGATGGTATTACAGTGGAATTTATTAAAAAAGGGGGTGACTGTATTGTTGACTGGTTGGTAAGGTTATTTAATGTATGTATGACTCATGGTGAGGTGCTTGAGGATTGGCGAAATGCGTGCATAGTGCCATTGTACAAAGGCAAAGGGGATAAGAGTGAGTGCTCAAATTAAAGAGGTATAAGTTTGTTGAGTATTCCTGGTAAATTATATGGGAGGGTATTGCTTGAGAGGGTGAAGGCATGTACAGAGCATCAGACTGGGGAAGAGCAGTGTGGTTTCAGAAGTGGTAGAGGATGTGTGGATCAGGTGTTTGCTTTGAAGAATGTATGTGAGAAATACTTAGAAAAGCAAATGGATTTGTATGTAGCATTTATGGATCTGGAGAAGGCATATGATAGAGTTGATAGAGATGCTCTGTGGAAGGTATTAAGAATATATGGTGTGGGAGGAAAGTTGTTAGAAGCTGTGAAAAGTTTTTATCGAGGATGTAAGGCATGTGTACGTGTAGGAAGAGAGGAGAGTGATTGGTTCTCGGTGAATGTAGGTTTGCGGCAGGGGTGTGTGATGTCTCCATGGTTGTTTGATTTGTTTATGGATGGGGTTGTTAGGGAGGTAAATGCAAGAGTTTTGGAAAGAGGGGCAAGTATGAAGTCTGTTGGGGATGAGAGAGCTTGGGAAGTGAGTCAGTTGTTGTTCGCTGATTATACAGCGCTGGTGGCTGATTCATGTGAGAAACTGCAGAAGCTGGTGACTGAGTTTGGTAAAGTGTGTGGAAGAAGAAAGTTAAGAGTAAATGTGAATAAGAGCAAGGTTATTAGGTACAGTAGGGTTGAGGGTCAAGTCAATTGGGAGGTGAGTTTGAATGGAGAAAAACTGGAGGAAGTAAAGTGTTTTAGATATCTGTGAGTGGATCTGTCAGCGGATGGAACCATGGAAGCGGAACTGGATCATAGAGTGGGGGAGGGGGCGAAAATTCTGGGGGCTTTGAAGAATGTGTGGAAGTCGAGAACATTATCTCGGAAAGCAAAAATGGGTATGTTTGAGGAATAGTGGTTCCAACAATGTTGTATGGTTGCGAGGCGTGGGCTATGGATAGAGTTGTGCGCAGGAGGATGGATGTGCTGGAAATGAGATGTTTGAGGACAATGTGTGGTGTGAGGTGGTTTGATCGAGTGAGTAACGTAAGGGTAAGAGAGATGTGTGGAAATAAAAAGAGCGTGGTTGAGAGAGCAGAAGAGGGTGTTTTGAAGTGGTTTGGGCACATGGAGAGAATGAGTGAGGAAAGATTGACCAAGAGGATATATGTGTCGGAGGTGGAGGGAATGAGGAGAAGAGGGAGACCAAATTGGACACTCTTTTTATTTCCACACATCTTTCTTACCCTTACATTACTTACTCGATCCAAAACGACCAAACGCTCTTTTTATTTCCACACATCTCTCTTACCCTTACATTACTTACTCGATCAAACCATCTCACACCACATATTGTCCTCAAGCATCTCATTTCCAGCACATCCACCCTCCTGCTCACAACTCTATCCATAGCCCACGCCTCGCAACCATACAACATTGTAGGAACCACTATTCCTTCAAACATACCCATTTTTGCTTTCCAAGATAATGTTCTCGACTTCCACACATTCTTCAAGGCTCCCAGGATTTTCGCCCTCTCCCCCACCCTATGATTCACTTCCGCTTCAATGGTTCCATCCTCTGCCAGATCCACTCCCAGATATCTAAAACACTTTACTTCCTCCAGTTTTTCTCCATTCAAACTTACCTCCCAATTGACTTGACCCTCAACCCTACATCACGTAATAACCTTGCTCTTATTCACATTTACTCTTAACTTTCTTCTTGCACACACTTTACCAAACTCAGTCACCAGCTTCTGCAGTTTCTCACATGAATCAGCCACCAGCGCTGTATCATCAGCGAACAACATCTGACTCACTTCCCAAGCTCTCTCTCATCCACAACAGACTTCATACTTGCCCCCCTTTCCAAAACTCTTGCATTCACCTCCCTAACAACCCCATCCATAAACAAATTAAGCAACCATGGAGACATCACACAACCCTGCCGCAAACCTACATTCACTGAGAACCAATCACTTTCCTCTCTTCCTGCAGGTACACATGCCTTACATCCTCGATAAAAACTTTTCACTGCTTCTAACAACTTGCCTCCCACACCATATATCCTTAATACCTTCCACAAAGCATGTCTATCAACTCTATCATAAGCCTTCTCCAGATCCATAAATGCTACATACAAATTCATTTGCTTTTCTAAGTATTTCTCACATACATTAAAAGCAAACATATATATATATATATATATATATATATATATATATATATATATATATATATATATATATATATATATATATATATATATATATATATATATATATATATATATATATATATATATATATATATATATATATATATATATATATATATATATATATATATATATATATATATATATATATATATATATATATATATATATATATATTCTTTTTTTTTTTTTTTTGGATCTGGAGAAGGCATATGATAGAGTTGATAGAGATGCTCTGTGGAAGGTATTAAGAATATATGGTGTGGGAGGCAAGTTGTTAGAAGCAGTGAAAAGTTTTTATCGAGGATGTAAGGTATGTGTACGTGTAGGAAGAGAGGAAAGTGATTGGTTCTCAGAGAATGTAGGTTTGCGGCAGGGGTGTGTGATGTCTCCATGGTTGTTTAATTTGTTTATGGATGGGGTTGTTAGGGAGGTGAATGCAAGAGTTTTGGAAAGCGGGGCAATTATGAAGTCTGTTGGGGATGAGAGAGCTTAGGAAGTGAGTCAGTTGTTGTTCGCTGATGATATAGCGCTGGTGGCTGATTCATGTGAGAAACTGCAGAAGCTGGTGACTGAGTTTGGTAAAGTGTGTGAAAGAAGAAAGTTAAGAGTAAATGTGAATAAGAGCAAGGTTATTAGGTACAGTAGGGTTGAGGGTCAAGTCAATTGGGAGGTAAGTTTGAATGGAGAAAAACTGGAGGAAGTAAAGTGTTTTAGATATCTGGGAGTGGATCTGGCAGCGGATGGGACCATGGAAGCGGAAGTGGATCATAGGGTGGGGGAGGGGGCGAAAATCCTGGGAGCGTTGAAGAATGTGTGGAAGTCGAGAACATTATCTCGGAAAGCAAAAATGTGTATGTTTGAAGGAATAGTGGTTCCAACAATGTTGTATGGTTGCGAGGCGTGGGCTATGGATAGAGTTGTGCGCAGGAGGATGGATGTGCTGGAAATGAGATGTTTGAGGACAATGTGTGGTGTGAGGTGGTTTGATCGAGTAAGTAACGTAAGGGTAAGAGAGATGTGTGGAAATAAAAAGAGCGTGGTTGAGAGAGCAGAAGAGGGTGTTTTGAAATGGTTTGGGCATATGGAGAGAATGAGTGAGGAAAGATTGACCAAGAGGATATATGTGTCGGAGGTGGAGGGAACGAGGAGAAGTGGGAGATCAAATTGGAGGTGGAAAGATGGAGTGAAAAAGATTTTGTGTGATCGGGGCCTGAACATGCAGGAGGGTGAAAGGAGGGCAAGGAATAGAGTGAATTGGATCGATGTGGTATACCGGGTTTGACGTGCTGTCAGTGGATTGAATCAGGGCATGTGAAGCGTCTGGGGTAAACCATGGAAAGCTGTGTAGGTATGTATATTTGCGTGTGTGGACGTATGTATATACATGTGTATGGGGGTGGTTTGGGCCATTTCTTTGGTCTGTTTCCTTGCGCTACCTCGCAAACGCGGGAGACAGCGGCAAAAAGAAAAAAAAAAATATACGATACAAACCTCCAACAGCCAGGATCGAACACGGGACCCCTGTGCAACAGGCGAGAGCGCTCCTGTTAGGCTATGATAGCCCCGAGTAGGAAATGACTGTTCGAATAATTTGTACTCGAATGCCCCTCGTCTCACGTTGGTGAGCAACCGGGTCTACACCGGTCATATCCCAATAAGCTCACATGGCCAGTAGATGGCATTTTACCGAACCTAACTGCACATCGTGGAGGTATATGAATACGAACAAATGCATATGAACTCGCACCTTCATAGAACATTCAAAGCTCCAACAGCCAGGATCGAACCCGTGACCCCCGGGCAACAGGCAGGAGCGCTACCGCTAGGCTATGATCGTCCTATAAAGAAATGACTCTTCGAATACTATGTACTCGAATACCCTTCGTCTCACGTGGGAGACTAACGGGGTCTACACCGGTCATTTCCCATCAGGCTCACACAGCTAGCAGATAGCATTTTATCGAACCTAAGTGTTCTGTGTTCTATGAAACTGCGCGTTCATATGCACTTAGTGTGTATTCATATACCTCCGCGTTGTACAGTTAGGTTCAAATTGAATTGAAATACACAGTCTTTTATACACAATTTCATCAATTCACTGAAAAGACTTTGAAACAGGTAAATGAATATCATCCAAGACATCAAATAAATATTTTAAAAGGTCATCAACTGGAACTTTTCTGAAAAGTGAGGAAACGTCAAAGCTAACAAGTTTAAAATAAAAATTAACATTGATATTGTTAAGCTTGTTAATTAAATCTACATTGTTCATGATATTAGAATTTGATAACTTACCCACTATAGGGCCCAATAAAGAAACTAACGATTTTGACAATTTACATGTGATGGAGCCTACTGAATTGACTATAGGTCTTACTGGAAAATTTTGTAGCAGTGAAATTTATCAAAAGGGGGGTGTCTATATTATTGACTGGTTGGGAAGGATATTCACTGTATATATGACTCATGATGAGGTGCCTGAGGATTGGCGGAATGCTTGCATAGTGCCATTGTACAAAGGCAAAGGGGATAAGAGTGAGTGCTCAAATTACAGAGGTATAAGTTTGTTGAGTATTCCTGGGAAATTATATGGGAGGGTGTTGATTGAGAAGGTGAAGGCATGTACAGAGCATTAGATTGGGGAAGAACAGTGTGGTTTCAGAAGTGGTAGAGGATGTGTGGATCAGGTGTTTGCTTTGAAGAATGTATGTGAGAAATACTTAGAAAAGCAAATGGATTTGTATGTAGCATTTATGGATCTGGAGAAGGCATATGATAGAGTTGATAGAGATAATCTGTAGAAGGTATTAAGATTATATGGTATGGGAGGCAAGTTGTAAGAAGCAGTGAAAAGTTTTTATCGAGGATGTAAGGTATGTGTACGTGTAGGAAGAGAGGAAAGTGATTGGTTCTCAGTGAATGTAGGTTTGCGGCAGGGGTGTGTGATGTCTCCATGGTTGTTTAATTTGTTTATGGGTGGGGTTGTTAGGGAGGTGAATGCAAGAGTTTTGGAAAGAGGGGCAAGTAAGCAGTCTGTTGTGGATGAGAGAGCTTGGGATGTGAGTCAGTTGTTGTTCGCTGATGATACAGCGGTGGTGGCTGATTCATGTGAGAAACTGCAGAAGCTGGTAACTGAGTTTGGTAAAGTGTGTGAAAGAAGAATGCTGAGAGAAAATGTGAATAAGAGTGAGGTTATTAGGTACAGTAGGGTTGAGGGTCAAGTCAGTTGGGAGGTAGGTTTGAATGGAGAAAAACTGAGGAAGTAAAGTGTTTTAGATATCCGGGAGTTTATTTGGCAGCGGATGGAACCATGGAAGCGGAAGTGAATCATAGGGTGGGGGAGGGGGCAAAAGTTCTGGGAGCGTTGAAGAATGTGTGGAAGTCGAGAACATTATCTCGGAGAGCAAAAATGGATATGTTTGAAGGAAAAGTGGTTCCGACAATATTATATGGTTGCGAGGCGTGGGCTATGGATAGAGTTGTGCGCAGGAGGGTGGATGTGCTGGAAATGAGATGTTTGAGGACAATATGTGGTGTGAGATGGTTTGATCGAGTAAGTAATAATAGGGTAAGAGAGATGTGTGGTAATAAAAAGAGTGTGGTTGAGAGAGCAGAAGAGGTCGTTTTGAAATAGTTTGGTCATGTGGAGAGAATGAGTGAGGAAAGATTGACCAAGTGGATATGTGTCAGAGGTGGAGGAAACGAGAAGTGGGAGACCAAATTGGAGGTGGAAAGACGAAGTGAAAAAAAATTTGAGTGATCTGGGCCTGAACATGCAGGAGGGTTAAAGGCGTGCAAAGAATAGAGTGAATTGGAACGATGTGGTATTCCGGGGTCGACGTGCTGTCAATGGATTGAACCAGGGCATGAGAAGCGTCTGGGGTAAACCACGGACAGTTTTGTGGGGCCTGGATGTGGAAAGGGAGCTGTGGTTTCTGTGCATTATTACATGACAGCTGGAGACTGAATGTGAACGAATGTGGCCTTCGTTGTCTTTTCCTAGCGCTACCTCACGCACATGAGGTGGGAGGGAGCTGTTATTTCACGTGTGGCGGGGTGGCGATGGGAATAAATAAAGGCAGACAGTATGAATTATGTACATATGTATATATGTATATGTCTGTGTGTGTATATATACATATATGTATACGTTGAGATGTATAGGTATGTATATTTGCGTGTGTGGACGTGCATGTATATACATGTGGATGTGGATGGGTTGGGCCATTTCGTTCGTCTGTTTACTTGAGCTACCTCGCTAACGCGGGAGACAGCGACAAAGCAAACTAAATAACATAAATGATATATATTATCCCTGGGGATAGGGGAAAAAGAATATTTCCCACGTATTCCCTGCGTGTCGTAGAGGGCGACTAAAAGGGGAGAAAGCGGGTGGCTGGAAATCCTCCCCTCACGTTTTTTTTTTCTTTTTTTTTCTAATTTTCCAACAGAAGGAACAAAGAAGGGTGCCAGGTGAGGATATACCCTCCAAGGCCCAGTCCTCTGTTCTTAACGCTACCTCGCTAACGCGGGAAATGGCGAATAGTATGAAACAAAACACACACAAACACACACACACACACACACACATACACACACACACACACACACACACACACACACACACACACACACAGATGAAGAAGTAAGAGTATTAGTGAAAGAGAAGAGAGAGGCATTTGGACGATTTTTGCAGGGAAAAAATGAAATTGAGTGGGAGACGTATAAAAGAAAGAGACAGGAGGTCAAGAGAAAGGTGCAAGAGGTGAAAAAAAGGGCAAATGAAAGTTGGGGTGAGAGAGTATCATTAAATTTTAGGGAGAATAAAAAGATGTTCTGGAAGGAGGTAAATAAAGTGCGTAAGACAAGGGAGCAAATGGGAACTTCAGTGAAGGGCGCAAATGGGGAGGTGATAACAAGTAGTGGTGATGTGAGAAGGAGATGGAGTGAGTATTTTGAAGGTTTGTTGAATGTGTTTGATGATAGAGTGGCAGATATAGGGTGTTTTGGTCGAGGTGGTGTGCAAAGTGCGAGGGTTAGGGAAAATGATTTGGTAAACAGAGAAGAGGTAGTAAAAGCTTTGCGGAAGATGAAAGCCGGCAAGGCAGCAGGTTTGGATGGTATTGCAATGGAATTTATTAAAAAAGGGGGTGACTGTATTGTTGACTGGTTGGTAAGGTTATTTAATGTATGTATGACTAATGGTGAGGTGCCTGAGGATTGGCGGAATGCGTGCATAGTGCCATTGTACAAAGGCAAAGGGGATAAGAGTGAGTGCTCAAATTACAGAGGTATAAGTTTGTTGAGTATTCCTGGCAAATTGTATGGGAGGGTATTGATTGAGAGGGTGAAGGCATGTACAGAGCATCAGATTGGGGAAGAGCAGTGTGGTTTCAGAAGTGGTAGAGGATGTGTGGATCAGGTGTTTGCTTTGAAGAATGTATGTGAGAAATACTTAGAAAAGCAAATGGATTTGTATGTAGCATTTATGGATCTGGAGAAGCCATATGATAGAGTTGATAGAGATGCTCTGTGGAAGGTATTAAGAATATATGGTGTGGGAGGCAAGTTGTTAGAAGCAGTGAAAAGTTTTTATCGAGGATGTAAGGCATGTGTACGTGTAGGAAGAGAGGAAAGTGATTGGTTCTCAGTGAATGTAGGTTTGCGGCAGGGGTGTGTGATGTCTCCATATATATATATATATATATTATTATATTTTTATTTTGCTTTGTCGCTGTCTCCCGCGTTTGCGAGGTAGCGCAAGGAAACAGACGAAAGAAATGGCACAACCCACCCCCAAACACAATGAACACACACACACGCCCACACACGCAAATATACATACCTATACATCTCAATGTACACATCTATATACATACACAGACACATACATATATACCCATGCACAAAATACACATTGCCTGCCCCTATTCATTCCCATCGCCACCTCGCCACACATGGAACACCATCCCCCTCCCCCCTCATGTGTGCGAGGTAGCACTAGGAAAAGACAACAAAGGCCCCATTTGTTCACACTCAGTCTCCAGCTGTCACGCAATAATGCCCGAAACCACAGCTCCCTTTCCACATCCAGGCCCCACACAACTTTCCATGGTTTAGCCCAGACGCTTCACATGCCCTGATTCAATCCACTGACAGCACGTCAACCCCGATGTACTACATCGATCCAATTCACTCTATTCCTTGCCGGCCTTTCACCCTCCTTCATGTTCAGGCCCCGATCACTCAACATCTTTTTCACTCCATCTTTCCACCTCCAATTTGGTCTCCCACTTCTCCTCGTTCCCTCCACCTCCGACACATATATCCTCTTGGTCAATGTTTCCGCACTCATTTTCTCAATGTACCCAAACCATTTCAAGACACCCTCTTCTGCTTTCTCAACCACGCTCTTTTTATTTCCACACATCTCTCTTACCTTTAAATTACTTACTCGATCAAACCACCTCACACCACACATTGTCCTCAAACATCTCATTTCCAGCACATCCACCCTCCTGCGCACAACTCTATCCATAGCCCACGCCTCGCAACCATACAACATTGTTGGAACAACTATTCCTTCAAACATACCCATTTTTGCTTTCCGAAATAATGTTCTCGACTTCCACATATTCTTCAAGGCTCCCAGGATTTTCGCCCCCTCCCCCACCCTATGATTCACTTCCGCTTCCATGGTTCCATCCGCTGCCAGATCCACTCCCAGATATCTAAAACACTTTACTTCCTCCAGTTTTTCTCCATTCAAACTTACCTCCCAATTGACTTGACCCTCAACCATACTGTACCTAATAACCTTGCTCTTATTCACATTTACTCTTAACTGTAGCATTTATGGATTTGGAGAAGGCATATGATAGAGTTGATAGAGATGCTCTGTGGAAGGTATTAAGAATATATGGTGTGGGAGGCAAGTTGTTAGAAGCAGTGAAAAGTTTGTATCGAGGATGTAAGGCATGTGTATGTGTAGGAAGAGAGGAAAGTGATTGGTTCTCAGTGAATGTAGGTTTGCGGCAGGGGTGTGTGATGTCTCCATGGTTGTTTAATTTGTTTATGGATGGGGTTGTTAGGGAGGTGAATGCAAGAGTTTTGGAAAGAGGGGCAAGTATGAAGTCTGTTGGGGATGAGAGAGCTTGGGAAGTGAGTCAGTTGTTGTTCGCTGATGATACAGCGCTGGTGGCTGATTCATGTGAGAAACTGCAGAAGCTGGTGACTGAGTTTGGTAAAGTGTGTGAAAGAAGAAAGTTAAGAGTAAATGTGAATAAGAGCAAGGTTATTAGGTACAGTAGGGTTGAGGGTCAAGTCAGTTGGGAGGTAAGTTTGAATGGAGAAAAACTGGAGGAAGTAGTGTTTTAGATATCTAGGAGTGGATCTGGCAGTTGATGGAACCATGGAAGCGGAAGTGAACCACAGGGTGGGGGAGGAGGCAATAATTCTGAGAGCCTTCAAAAATGTTTGGAAGTCGAGAACATTATCTCGGAAAGCAAAAATGGGTATGTTTGAAGGAAAAGTGGTTCTAACAATGTTGTATGGTTGCGAGGCGTGGGCTATGGATAGAGTTGTGCGCAGGAGGGTGGATGTGCTGGAAATGAGATGTTTGAGGACAATATGTGGTGTGAGGTGGGTTGATCGAGTAAGTAATGTAAGGGTAAGAGAGATGTATGGAAATAAAAAATAGTGTGGTTGAGATAGCAGACGAGGGTGTTTTGAAATGGTTTGGTCACATAGAGAGAATGAGTGAGAAAAGATTGACCAAGAGGATATATGTGTCAGAGGTGGAGGGAACGAGGAGAAGTGGAAGACCAAATTGGAAGTGGAAAGATGGAGTGAAAAAATTTTTGAGTGATCGGGGCCTGAACATGCAGGAGGGTGAAAGGCGTACAAGGAATGGAGTGAATTGGAACGATGTGGTATTCCGGGGTCGACGTGCTGTCAATGGATTGAACCAGGGCATGTGAAGCGTCTGGGGTAAACCATGGAAAGTTATGTGGGGCCTGGATGTGGAAAGGGAGCTGTGGTTTCGGTGCATTATTGCATGACAGCTAGGGACTGAGTATGACTGAATGGGGCCTTAGTTGTCTTTTCCTAGCTCTACCTCACACACATTAGGGGGGTGGGGGTTGTTATTCCATGTGTGGCGGGGTGGCGATGGGAATAAATAAAGGCAGACAGCATGAATTATGTATATGTGTATATATGTATATGTCTGTGTGTATATATATGTATGTATACATTGAGATGTATAGGTATGTATATTTGCGTGTGTGGACGTAGATGTACATACATGTGTATGTGGGTGGGTTGGGCCATTCCTACTTCTGTTTCCTTGTGCTACCTCCCTAACGCGGAAGGCAGCGACAAAGCAAAATAAATAAGTAAATAAATGAATATATATATATATATATATATATATATATATATATATATATATATATATATATATATATATATATATATATATATATATATATATATATTTAACTCTCTAAACGGGGAAACAGAAGGAGTCACGCGGGGAGTGCTCATCCTCCTCGAAGGCTCAGATTGGGGTGTCTAAATGTGTGTGGATGTACCAAAATGAGAAAAGGAGAGAAAGGTAGTATGTTTGAGGAAAGGAACCTGAATGTTATAGCTCTGAGTGAAACGAAGCCCAGGGGTAAAGGGGAAGAGTGGTTTAAGAATGTATTGGGAGTAAAGTCTGGGGTAAGTGAGAGGACATGAGCAAGGGAAGGAGTAGCACTACTCCCGAAACAGGTGTGGTGGCAGTATGTGATAGAGTGTAAGAAAGTAAACTCGAGATTGATATGGGTAAAACTTGAAGTGGATGGAGAGAGATGGGTGATTATTGGTGCATATGCACCTGGGCATGAGAAGAAAGATCATCAGAGGAAAGTGTTTTGGGAGCAGCTGAGTGAGTTTGTTATTAGTCTTGATGCAGTAGAAAGGATTATAGTGATGGGTGATTTGAATGAAAAGTTGAGTAATGTGGCAGTTGAGGGTATGATTGGTATACATGGGGTGTTCAGTGTTGAAAATGGAAATGATGAAGAGCTTGTAGATTTATGTGCTGAAAAAGGACTGGTGATTGGGAATACCTGGTTTAAAAAGAGATATACATAAGTATACGTATGTAAGTAGGAGACATGGCTAGAGAGCGTTATTGCATTACATGTTAATTGATAGGCGCGAGAAAGAGAGACTTTTCAATGTTAATGTGCTGAGAGGTGCAACTGGAGGGATGTCTGATCATTATCTTATGGAGGCGAAGGTGAAGATTTGTAGAGGTTTTCAGAAAAGAAGAGGGAATGTTGGGGTGATGATAGTGGTGAGAGTAAGTGAGCTTGGGAAAGAGACTTGTGCGAGGAAGTACCAGGAGAGACTGAGTACAGAATGGAAAAAGGTGAGAAAAAGGATGTAAGGGGAGTGGCGGAGGAATGGGATGTATTTAGGGAAGCAAAAGAGTCTTGTGGTATGAGAAGCGTTGGGTGTGGGCAGATTAGAAAGGGTAGTGAGTGGTGGGATGGAAAAGTAAGATTATTCGTGAAAGAGAAGAGAATGGGATTTGGACGATTTTTTCCAGGGAAATAATGCAAATGACTGGGAGATATATGAAAGAAAGAGGCAGGAGATCAAGAGAAATGTGCAAGAAGCGAAAATAGGGCAAATGAGAGTTGGTGCGAGAGAGTATCATAAAAATTTTAGGGAGAATAAAAAGATGTTTTGGAAGGAGGTTAATAAAGTGCGTAAGGCAAGCGAACAAATGGGAACATCAGTGAAGGGGGCTAATGGGGAGGTGATAACAATTAGTGGTGATGTGAGGAGTTAGAGTGAGTATTTTGAAGGTTTGTTGAATGTGTTTGATAATAGAGTGGCAGATATAGGGTGTTTTGGTCGAGGTGGTGTTCAAAGTGAGAGGGTTAGGGAGAATAATCTGGTAAACAGAGAAGAGGTAGTAAAATCTTTGTGGAAGATGAAAGCCGGCAAGGCAGCGGGTTTGGATGGTATTGCAGTGGAATTTATTAAGAAAAGGGGTAACTCTATTGTTCACTGGTTGGTAAGGTTATTTAATGTATGTATGACTCATAGTGAAGTGCCTTAGGACTGGCGTTATACTTGCATAGTGCCATTGTACAAAGTCAAATTGGACAAGAGTGAGTACTCAAATTACAGAGGTATAAGTTTGTTGAGTATTCCTGGGAAATTGTATTGAAGGTTATTGATTGAGAGGGTGAAGGCATGTACAGAGCATCAGATTGGGGTAATCAGTGTGGTTTCAGAAGTGGTAGAGGATGTGTGGATCAGGTGTTTGCTTTCAAAAATGTATGTGAGAAATACTTAGAAAGCAGATGGATTTGTATGTAGCATTTATGGATCTGGAGAAAGCATACGATAGAGTTGATAGAGATGCTCTGTGGAAGGTATTAAGAATTTATGGCGTGGGAGGTAAGTTGTTAGAAGCAGTGAAAAGTTTTTATCGAGGATGTAAGGCATGTGTATGTGTAGGGAGAGAGGAAAGTGATTGGTTCTCAGTGAATGTAGGTTTGCGGCATGGGTGCGTGATGTCTCTATGATTTTTTAATTTGTTTATGGATGGGGCTGTTGGGGAGGTGAATGCAAGAGTTTTGGAAAGAGGGGCAACTATGCAGTCTGTTGTGGATGAGAGAGCTTGGGAAGTGAGTCAGGTGTTGTTTGCTGATGATACAGAGTTGGTGGCTGAGTCGGTGAGAAACTGCAGAAGCTGGTGATTGAGTTTGGTAAAGTGTGTGAAAGAAGAAAGCTGAGAGTAAATGTGAATAAGAGCAAGGTTATTAGGTACTGCAGGGTTGAGGAACATGTCAATTGGGAGATATGTTTGAATCGAGAAAAACTGGAGCAAGTGAAGTGTTTTAGGTATCTGGGAGTGGATTTGGCAGCGGATGGAACCATGGAAGCGGAAGTGAATCATAGGGTGGTGGAGGAGGCAAAAGTTTTGATAGCATTGAAAAATGTGTGGAAGTCGTGAGCGTTATCTCGGAAAGCAAAAATAGGAATGTTTGAAGAAATAGTGGTTCCAGCAATGTTATATTGCTGCGAGGCGTAGGCTATAGCTAGAGTTATGCGTAGGAGGGTGGATGTGTTAGAAATGAGATATTTGAGGAAAATATGTTGTGTGAGGTGGTTGGATCGAGTAAGTAATGAAAGGGCGAGAGAGATGTGTGGTAATAAAAAGAGTGTGGTTGAGAGAGCAGAAGAGGGTGTTTTGAAATGGTCTGGTCACATGGAGAGAATGAGTGAGGAAAGATTGACAAAGAGGATATATGTGTCAGAGGTGGAGGGAACAAGGAGAAGTGGGAGATCAAATTTAAGGTGGAAAGATGGAGTGAAAAAGATTTTGAATGATTGGGGCCTGAACATGCAGGAGGATGAAAGGCATGCAAGGAATAGAGTGAATTGGAAAGACGTGGTATACGGGGTCGAAGTGCTGTCAATGGATTGAATCAGGGAATGTGAAACGTCTGGGGTAAAGTATGGTAAGTTTTGTGGGTCCTGGAGGTGGAAAGGGAGCTGTGGTTTCAATGCATTATACATGACAGCTAGAGACTGAGAGTGAACGAATGTGGCCTTTGTTGTCTTTTCCTAGCGCTACCTCGCTAACGCGGGAAACAGCGACAAAGGAAAATAAGGTATAATATAAAATATAGGATATATATATATAAATATATATATATATATATATATATATATATATATATATATATATATATATATATATATATATATATATATATATATATATACATATATATATATATATATATATATATATATATATATATATATATATATATATATATATATATATATATATATATATATATATACACATATATATGTATATATATATGTATATATATGTATATATGTATATATATATATATATATATATATATATATATATATATATATATATATATATATATATATATATATATATATATATATATATATATAAATATATATATATATATATATATATATATATATATATATATATATATATATATATATATATATATATATATATATATATATATATACATATATATACATATATATATACATATATATGTATATATATATATATATACATATATATATACATATATATGTATATATATATATATATATATATATATATATATATATATATATATATATATATATATATATATATATATATATACATATATACATATATATACATATATATATACATATATATGTGTATATATATATATATATATATATATATATATATATATATATATATATATATATATATATGTATATATATATATATATATATATATATATATATATATATATATATATATATATATATATATATATATATATATATATATATACATATATATTTTTTTTTTTTTTTTTTTTTGCTTTGTCGCTGTCTCCCGCGTTTGCGAGGTAGCACAAGGAAACAGACGAAAGAAATGGCCCAACCCACCCCCATACACATGTATATACATACGTCCACACACGCAAATATACATACCTACACAGCTTTCCATGGTTTACCCCAGACGCTTCACATGCCTTGATTCAATCCACTGACAGCACGTCAAACCCGGTATACCACATCGCTCCAATTCACTCTATTCCTTGCCCTCCTTTCACCCTCCTGCATGTTCAGGCCCCGATCACACAAAATCTTTTTCACTCCATCTTTCCACCTACAATTTGGTCTCCCTCTTCTCCTCGTTCCCTCCACCTCCGACACATATATCCTCTTGGTCAATCTTTCCTCACTCATTCTCTCCATGTGACCAAACCATTTCAAAACACCCTCTTCTGCTCTCTCAACCACGCTCTTTTTATTTCCACACATCTCTCTTATCCTTACGTTATTTACTCGATCAAACCACCTCACACCACACATTGTCCTCAAACATCTCATTTCCAGCACATCCATCCTCCTGCGCACAACTCTATCCATAGTCCACGCCTCGCAACCATACAACATTGTTGGAACCACTATTCCTTCAAACATACCCATTTTTGCTTTCGGAGATAATGTTCTCGACTTCCACACATTCTTCAAGGCTCCCAGAATTTTCGCCCCCTCCCCCACCCTATGATCCACTTCCGCTTCCATGGTTCCATCCGCTGCCAGATCCACTCCCAGATATCTAAAACACTTCACTTCCTCCAGTTTTTCTCCATTCAAACTCACCTCCCAATTGACTTGACCCTCAACACTACTGTACCTAATAACCTTGCTCTTATTCACATTTACTCTTAACTTTCTTCTTTCACACACTTTACCAAACTCAGTCACCAGCTTCTGCAGTTTCTCACATGAATCAGCCACCAGCGCTGTATCATCAGCGAACAACAACTGACTCACTTCCCAAGCTCTCTCATCCCCAACAGACTTCATACTTGCCCCTCTTTCCAAAACTCTTGCATTCACCTCCCTAACAACCCCATCCATAAACAAATTAAACAACCATGGAGACATCACACACCCCTGCCGCAAACCTACATTCACTGAGAACCAATCACTTTCCTCTCTTCCTACACGTACACATGCCTTACATCCTCGATACAAACTTTTCACTGCTTCTAACAACTTGCCTCCCACACCATATATTCTTAATACCTTCCACAGAGCATCTCTATCAACTCTATCATATGCCTTCTCCAGATCCATAAATGCTACATACAAATCCATTTGCTTTTCTAAGTATTTCTCACATACATTCTTCAAAGCAAACACCTGATCCACACATCCTCTACCACTTCTGAAACCACACTGCTCTTCCCCAATCTGATGCTCTGTACATGCCTTCACCCTCTCAATCAATACCCTCCCATATAATTTACCAGGAATACTCAACAAACTTATACCTCTGTAATTTGAGCACTCACTCTTATCCCCTTTGCCTTTGTACAATGGCACTATGCACGCATTCCGCCAATCCTCAGGCACCTCACCATGAGTCATACATACATTAAATAACCTTACCAACCAGTCAACAATACAGTCACCCCCTGTATATATATATATATATATATATATATATATATATATATATATATATATATATATATATATATATATATATATATATATATATTTTGCTCCCTTGTCTTACGCACTTTATTTACCTCCTTCCAGAACATCTTTTTATTCTCCCTAAAATTTAATGATACTCTCTCACCCCAACTCTCATTTGCCCTTTTTTTCACCTCTTGCACCTTTCTCTTGACCTCCTGTCTCTTTCTTTTATACATCTCCCACTCAATTTCATTTTTTCCCTGCAAAAATCGTCCAAATGCCTCTCTCTTCTCTTTCACTAATACTCTTACTTCTTCATCCCACCACTCACTACCCTTTCTAATCAACCCACCTCCCACTCTTCTCATGCCACAAGCATCTTTTGCGCAATCCATCACTGATTCCCTAAATACATCCCATTCCTCCCCCACTCCCCTTACTTCCATTGTTCTCACCTTTTTCCATTCTGTACTCAGTCTCTCCTGGTACTTCCTCACACAGGTCTCCTTCCCAAGCTCACTTACTCTCACCACCATCTTCACCCCAACATTCACTCTTCTTTTCTGAAAACCCATACAAATCTTCACCTTAGCCTCCACAAGATAATGATCAGACATTCCTCCAGTTGCACCTCTCAGGACATTAACATCCAAAAGTCTCTTTCGCACGCCTGTCAATTAACACGTAATCCAATAACGCTCTCGGGCCATCTCTCCTACTTACATAAGTATACTTATGTATATCTCGCTTTTTAAACCAGGTATTCCCAATCATCAGTCCTTTTTCAGCACATAAATCTACAAGCTCTTCACCATTTCCATTTACAACACTGAACACCCCATGTATACCAATTATTCCCTCAACTGCCACATTACTCACCTTTGCATTCAAATCACCCATCACTATAACCCGGTCTCGTGCATCAAAACCACTAACACACTCATTCAGCTGCTCCCAAAACACTTGCCTCTCATGATCTTTCTTCTCATGCCCGGGTGCATATGCACCAATAATCACCCACCTCTCTCCATCAACTTTCAGTTTTACCCATATTAATCGAGAATTTACTTTCTTACATTCTATCACATACTCCCACAACTCCTGTTTCAGGAGTATTGCTACTCCTTCCCTTGCTCTTGTCCTCTCACTAACCCCTGACTTTACTCCCCAGACATTCCCAAACCACTCTTCCCCTTTACCCTTGAGCTTCGTTTCACTCAGAGCCAAAACATCCAGGTTCCTTTCCTCAAACATACTACCTATCTCTCCTTTTTTCACATCTTGGTTACATCCAGACACATTTAGGCACCCCACTCTGAGCCTTTGAGGAGGATGAGCACTCCCCGCGTGACTCCTTCTTCTGTTTCCCATTTTAGAAAGTTAATACAAGGAGGGGAGGATTTCTGGCCCCCCGCTCCCGTCCCCTCTAGTCGCTTTCTACGACACGCGAGGAATACGTGGGAAGTATTCTTTCACCCCTATCCCCAGGGATAATATACATATATATAAACATATACACATACACACACATACACATACATACGCACATATACACGCACACACACACACACACACATACATATATATACAATTATAATTACAAATACATTTAGGAATAGCAGTTACAGTAGAATTACCTCAAAACAAAATCAGTTATGATTACAATTATAATTACAAGTGAGCAAATGGGAACTTCAGTGAAGGGCGCAAATGGGGAGGTGATAACAAGTAGTGGTGATGTGAGAAGGAGATGGAGTGAGTATTTTGAAGGTTTGTTGAATGTGTTTGATGATAGAGTGGCAGATATAGGGTGTTTTGGTCGAGGTGGTGTGCAAAGTGAGAGGGTTAGGGAAAATGATTTGGTAAACAGAGAAGAGGTAGTGAAAGCTTTGCGGAAGATGAAAGACGGCAAGGCAGCAGGTTTGGATGGTATTGCAGTGGAATTTATTAAAAAAGGGGGTGACTGTATTATTGACTGGTTGGTAAGGTTATTTAATGTATGTATGACTCATGGTGAGGTGCCTGAGGATTGGCGGAATGCGTGCATAGTGCCATTGTACAAAGGCAAAGGGGATAAGAGTGAGTGCTCAAATTACAGAGGTATAAGTTTGTTGAGTATTCCTGGTAAATTATATGGGAGGGTATTGATTGAGAGGATGAAGGCATGTACAGAGCATCAGATTGGGGAAGAGCAGTGTGGTTTCAGAAGTGGTAGAGGATGTGTGGATCAGGTGTTTGCTTTGAAGAATGTATGTGAGAAATACTTAGAAAAGCAAATGGATTTGTATGTAGCATTTATGGATCGGGAGAAGGCATATGATAGAGTTGATAGAGATACTCTGTGGAAGGTATTAAGAATATATGGTGTGGGAGGAAAGTTGTTAGAAGCAGTGAAAAGTTTGTATCGAGGATGTAAGGCATGTGTACGTGTAGGAAGAGAGGAAAGTGATTGGTTCTCAGTGAATGTAGGTTTGCGGCAGGGGTGTGTGATGTCTCCATGGTTGTTTAATTTGTTTATGGATGGGGTTGTTAGGGAGGTAAATGCAAGAGTTTTGGAAAGAGGGGCAAGTATGAACTCTGTTGGGGATGAGAGAGCTTGGGAAGTGAGTCAGTTGTTGTTCGCTGATGATACAGCGCTGGTGGCTGATTCATGTGAGAAACTGCAGAAGCTGGTGACTGAGTTTGGTAAAGTGTGTGCAAGAAGAAAGTTAAGAGTAAATGTGAATAAGAGCAAGGTTATTAGGTGCAGTACGGTTGAGGGTCAAGTCAATTGGGAGGTGAGTTTGAATGGAGAAAAACTGGAGGAAGTGAAGTGTTTTAGATATCTGGGAGTGGATCTGGCAGCGGATGGAACCATGGAAGCGGAAGTGGATCATAGGGTGGGGGAGTGGGCGAAAATTCTGGGTGCCTTGAAGAATGTGTGGAAGTCGAGAACATTATCTCGGAAAGCAAAAATGGGTATGTTTGAAGGAATAGTGGTTCCAACAATGTTGTATGGTTGCGAGGCGTGGGCTATGGATAGAGTTGTGCGCAGGAGGATGGATGTGCTGGAAATGAGATGTTTGAGGACAATGTGTGGTGTGAGGTGGTTTGATCGAGTGAGTAACGTAAGGGTAAGAGAGATGTGTGGAAATAAAAAGAGCGTGGTTGAGAGAGCAGAAGAGGGTGTTTTGAAGTGGTTTGGGCACATGGAGAGAATGAGTGAGGAAAGATTGACCAAGAGGATATATGTGTCGGAGGTGGAGGGAACGAGGAGAAGAGGGAGACCAAATTGGAGGTGGAAAGATGGAGTGAAAAAGATTTTGTGTGATCGGGGCCTGAACATGCAGGAGGGTGAAAGGAGGGCAAGGAATAGAGTGAATTGGAGCGATGTGGTATACCGGGGTTGACGTGCTGTCAGTGGATTGAATCAAGGCATGTGAAGCGTCTGGGGTAAACCATGGAAAGCTGTGTAGGTATGTATATTTGCGTGTGTGGACGTATGTATATACATGTGTATGGGGGGTTGGGGTTGGGCCATTTCTTTCGTCTGTTTCCTTGCGCTACCTCGCAAACGCGGGAGACAGCGACAAAGTATAATAAAAAAAAAATAATATATATATATATATATATATATATATATATATATATATATATATATATATATATATATATATATATATATATATATATATTTATATATATATATATATATATATATATATACATATATATATATATATATATATATATATATATATATATATATATATATATATATATATATATATATATATATATATATATATATATATATATATATATTATCCCTGGGGATAGGGAGTTAAGAATACTTCCCACGTATTCCCTGCGTGTCGTAGAAGGCGACTAAAAGGGGAGGGAGCGGGGGGCTGGAAATCCTCCCCTCTCGTTTTTTTTTAATTTTCCAAAAGAAGGAACAGAGAATTGGGCCAGGTGAGGGTAGTCCCTCAAAGGCTCAGTCCTCTGTTCTTAACGCTACCTCGCTAATGCGGGAAATGGCGAATAGTTTGAAAGAAGAGAAAGAAAATATATATATATATATATATATATATATATATATATATATATATATATATATATATATATATATATATATATATATATATATATATATTTATATATATATATATATATATATATATATATATATATATATATATATATATATATATATATATATATATATATATATATATATATATATATATATATATATATATATATATATATATATATATATATATATATATATATACATATATATATATACATATATATATATATATATATATATATATATATATATATATATATATATATATATATATATATATATATATATTTTCTTTTTTTTTATACTTTGTCGCTGTCTCCCGCGTTTGCGAGGTAGCGCAAGGAAACAGACGAAAGAAATGGCCCAACCCCCCCGCATACACATGTATATACATACGTCCACACACGCAAATATACATACATACACAGCTTTCCATGGTTTACCCCAGACGCTTCACATGCCTTGATTCAATCCACTGACAGCACGTCAACCCCGGTATACCACATCGCTCCAATTCACTCTATTCCTTGCCCTCCTTTCACCCTCCTGCATGTTCAGGCCCCGATCACACAAAATCTTTTTCACTCCATCTTTCCACCTCCAATTTGGTCTCCCTCTTGTCCTTGCTCCCTCCAACTCCGACACATATATCCTCTTGGTCAATCTTTCCTCACTCATCCTCTCCATGTGCCCAAACCACTTCAAAACACCCTCTTCTGCTCTCTCAACCACGCTCTTTTTATTTCCACACATCTCTCTTACCCTTACGTTACTCACTCGATCAAACCACCTCACACCACACATTGTCCTCAAACATCTCATTTCCAGCACATCCATCCTCCTGCGCACAACTCTATCCATAGCCCACGCCTCGCAACCATACAACATTGTTGGAGCCACTATTCCTTCAAACATACCCATTTTTGCTTTCCGAGATAATGTTCTCGACTTCCACACATTCTTCAAGGCTCCCAGAATTTTCGCCCCCTCCCCCACCCTATGATCCACTTCCGCTTCCATGGTTCCATCCGCTGCCAGATCCACTCCCAGATATCTAAAACACTTCACTTCCTCCAGTTTTTCTCCATTCAAACTCACCTCCCAATTGACTTGACCCTCAACCCTACTGTACCTAATAACCTTGCTCTTATTCACATTTACTCTTAACTTTCTTCTTCCACACACTTTACCAAACTCAGTCACCAGCTTCTGCAGTTTCTCACATGAATCAGCCACCAGCGCTGTATCATCAGCGAACAACAACTGACTCACTTCCCAAGCTCTCTCATCCCCAACAGAGTTCATACTTGCCCCTCTTTCCAAAACTCTTTCATTTACCTCCCTAACAACCCCATCCATAAACAAATTAAACAACCATGGAGACATCACACACCCCTGCCGCAAACCTACATTCACTGAGAACCAATCACTTTCCTCTCTTCCTACACGTACACATGCCTTACATCCTCGATAAAAACTTTTCACTGCTTCTAACAACTTTCCTCCCACACCATATATTCTTAATACCTTCCACAGAGCATCTCTATCAACTCTATCATATGCCTTCTCCAGATCCATAAATGCTACATACAAATCCATTTGCTTTTCTAAGTATTTCTCACATACATTCTTCAAAGCAAACACCTGATCCACACATCCTCTACCACTTCTGAAACCACACTGCTCTTCCCCAATCTGATGCTCTGTACATGCCTTCACCCTCTCAATCAATACCCTCCCATATAATTTACCAGGAATACTCAACAAACTTATACCTCTGTAATTTATATATATATATATATATATATATATATATATATATATATATATATATATATATATATATATATATATATATATATATATATATATATATATATATATATATATATATATATATATATATATATATATATATTTTTTTTTTTTTTTTTTTTTTTTATACTTTGTCGCTGTCTCCCGCGTTTGCGAGGTAGCGCAAGGAAACAGACGAAAGAAATGGCCCAACCCCCCCATACACATGTATATACATACGTCCACACACGCAAATATACATACCTACACAGCTTTCCATGGTTTACCCTAGACGCTTCACATGCCTTGATTCAATCCACTGACAGCACGTCAACCCCGGTATACCACATCGCTCCAATTCACTCTATTCCTTGCCCTCCTTTCACCCTCCTGCATGTTCAGGCCCCGATCACACAAAATCTTTTTCACTCCATCTTTCCACCTCCAATTTGGTCTCCCTCTTCTCCTCGTTCCCTCCACCTCCGACACATATATCCTCTTGGTCAATCTTTCCTCACTCATTCTCTCCATGTGTCCAAACCACTTCAAAACACCCTCTTCTGCTCTCTCAACCACGCTCTTTTTATTTCCACACATCTCTCTTACCCTTACGTTACTCACTCGATCAAACCACCTCACACCACACATTGTCCTCAAACATCTCATTTCCAGCACATCCATCCTCCTGCGCACAACTCTATCCATAGCCCACGCCTCGCAACCATACAACATTGTTGGAACCACTATTCCTTCAAACATACCCATTTTTGCTTTCCGAGATAATGTTCTCGACTTCCACATATATATATATATATATATATATATATATATATATATATATATATATATATATATATATATATATATATATATATTTCCCACGTATTCCCTGCGTGTCGTAGAAGGCAACTAAAAGGGGAGGGAGCGGGGGGCTGGAAATCCTCCCCTCTCAATTTTTTTTAATTTTCCAAAAGAAGGAACAGAGAAGGGGGCCAGGTGAGGATATTCCCTCAATGGCCCAGTCCTCAGTTCTTAACGCTACCTCGCTAACGCGGGAAATGGCGAATAGTTTGAAAAAAAAAATATATATATATATATATATATATATATATATATATATATATATATATTTTTTTTTTTTTTTTTACTATTCGCCATTTCCCGCGTTAGCGAGGTAGCGTTAAGAACAGAGGAATGGGCCTTTGAGGGAATATCCTTACCTGGCCCCGTTCTCTGTTCCTTTTGGAAAATTAAAAAAAAATAATGAGAAGGGAGGATTTCCAGCCCCCCGCTCCCTCCCCTTTTAGTCGCCTTCTACGACACGCAGGGAATACGTGGGAAGTATTCTTTCTCCCCTATCCCCAGGGATAATATATATATATATATATATATATATATATATATTATATATATATATATATATATATATATATATATATATATATATATATATAAATATATATATATATATATATATATATATATCTTTTCTTCTTTCTTTTAAACTATTCGCCATTTCCCGCGTTAGCGAGGTAGCGCTAAGAACAGAGGACCGGGCCTTTTTTGGAGTATCCTCAACTGGCCCCCTCTGTTCCTTCTTTTGGAAAATTTAAAAAAAAAACGAGAGGGGAGGATTTCCAGCCCCCCGCTCCCTCCCCTTTTAGTCGCCTTCTACGACACGCAGGGAATACGTGGGAAGTATTCTTAATCCCCTATCCCCAGGGATAATATATATATATATATATATATATATATATATATATATATATATGAATATATATTTTTTCTTTCTTTCATACTATTTGGCATTTCCCGCATTAGCGAGGTAGCGTTAAGAAAAGAGGACTGGGCCTTTGAGGGAATATTCTCACCTGGCCCCCTTCTCTGCTCCTTCTTTTGGAAAATTAAAGAAAAAAATTGAGAGGGGAGGATTTCCAGCCCCCGCTTTCTTCCCTTTTAGTCGCCTTCTACGACACGCAGGGAATACGTGAGAAGTATTCTTTCTCCCCTATCCCCAGGGATAATATATATATATATATATATATATATATATATATATATATATATATATATATATATATATATATATATATATATATATATATATATATATATAGATATATATAAATGTTTATATTTGTGTTACTGGAGTGATAGTTTTCATACATGGTGCTCTAAGAAAATAGTGAAATTGGTAAAGAATGTAGCTTAGACATTGAAGCTTATTCTTTCATTGAAATGTTAACAAATGGAGCATTTTTCAAAGTGATAGAGATAGAAAGGAAAAAGGTGTTTTTCATGAATGTACTGGAAAAGTTGAGGTCTAGATAAAGTTTTGGTCTGTCAAGGCTTTATTATGGCGGATGACCAACTACCTACGCTCATGTATCCAAGATATGGTTGTACTTAGTGTAATGAAGACAATTGAGAAACATCATAAGCCAATATTACAGTTTCATGATAAGAGAAGTGGTCCAGGCAGTATGATACAGTGGTTAAATTGATGAAAACTACTATTGACGTTTGTGTAAATAAATTATACATTTCCCTTTTCCACAGCCAGAGGTTGAACCATTATGTGACATTCATTTTTTTAATTTCATTTCAAGATAGAAGTTTCAGTTTTCTAAATTATTTCTTACATTTTCCATCTGTATATATATATATATATATATATATATATATATATATATATATATATATATATATATATATATATATACATATATATATATATATATATATATATATATATATATATATATATATATATATATATATATATATATATATATATATATATATATATATATATATATATATACATATATAAACCAGGTATTCCCAATCATCAGTCCTTTTTCCGCACATAAATCTACAAGCTCTTCACCATTTCCATTTACAACACTGAACACCCCATGTATACCAATTATTCCCTCTACTGCCACATTACTCACCTTTGCATTCAAATCACCCATCACTATAACCCGGTCTTGTGCATCAAAACCACTAACACACTCATTCAGCTGCTCCCAAAACACTTGCCTCTCATGATCTTTCTTCTCATGCCTAGGTGCATATGCACCAATAATCACCCATCTCTCTCCATCAACTTCCAGTTTTACCCATATTAATCGAGAATTTACTTTCTTACATTCTATCACATACTTCCACAACTCCTGTTTCAGGAGTACTGCTACTCCTTCCCTTGCTCTTGTCCTCTCACTAACCCCTGACTTTACTCCCAAGACATTCCCAAACCACTCTTCCCCTTTACCCTTGAGCTTCGTTTCACTCAGAGCCAAAACATCCGGGTTCCTTTCCTCAAACATACTACCTATCTCTCCTTTTTTCACATCTCGGTTACATCCACACACATTTAGGTACCCCAATCTGAGCCTTCGAGGAGGATGAGCACTCCCCGCGTGACTCCTTCTTCTGTTTCCCATTTTAGAAAGTTAAAAAAAAAATACAAGGAGGGGAGGATTTCCGGCCCCCCGCTCCCGTCCCCTTTTAAAAAGCGAGATATACATAAGTATACTTATGTAAGTAGGAGAGATGGCCAGAGAGCGTTATTGGATTACGTGTTAATTGACAGGCGCGCGAAAGAGAGACTTTTGGATGTTAATGTGCTGAGAGGTGCAACTGGAGGGATGTCTGATCATTATCTTGTGGAAGCTAAGGTGAAGATTTGTATGGGTTTTCAGAAAAGAAGAGTGAATGTTGGGGTGAAGAGGGTGGTGAGAGCAAGTGAGCTTGGGAAGGAGACTTGTGTGAGGAAGTACCAGGAGAGACTGAGTACAGAATGGAAAAAGGTGAGAACAATGGAAGTAAGGGGAGTGGGGGAGGAATGGAATGTATTTAGGGAATCAGTGATGGATTGCGCAAAAGATGCTTGTGGCATGAGAAGCGTGGGAGTTGGGTTGGTTAGAAAGGGTAGTGAGTGGTGGGATGAAGAAGTAAGATTATTAGTGAAAGAGAAGAGAGAGGCATTTGGACGATTTTTGCAGGGAAAAAATGCAATTGAGTGGGAGATATATAAAAGAAAGAGACAGGAGGTCAAGAGAAAGGTGCAAGAGGTGAAAAAGAGGGCAAATGAGAGTTGGGGTGAGAGAGTATCATAAAATTTTAGGGAGAATAAAAAGATGTTCTGGAAGGAGGTAAATAAAGTGCGTAAGACAAGGGAGCAAATGGGAACTTCAGTGAAGGGCGCTAATGGGTAGGTGATAACAAGTGGTGGTGATGTGAGAAGGAGATGGAGTGAGTATTTTGAAGGTTTGTTGAATGTGTTTAATGATAGAGTGGCAGATATAGGGTGTCTTGGTCGAGGTGGTGTGCAAAGTGAGAGGGTTGGGGAAAATGATTTAGTAAACAGAGAAGAGGTAGTAAAAGCTTTCCGGAAGATGAAAGCCGGCAAGGCAGCAGGTTTGGATGGTATTGCAATGGAATTTATTAAAAAAGGGGGTGACTGTATTGTTGACTGGTTGGTAAGGTTATTTAATGTATGTATGACTCATGGTGAGGTGCCTGAGGATTGGCGGAATGCGTGCAAAGTGCCATTGTACAAAGGGAAAGGGGATAAGAGTGAGTGCTCAAATTACAGAGGTATAAGTTTGTTGGGTATTCCTGGTAAATTATATGGTAGAGTATTGATTGAGAGGGTGAAGGCATGTACAGAGCATCAGATTGGGGAAGAGCAGTGTGGTTTCAGAAGTGGTAGAGGATGTGTGGATCAGGTGTTTGCTTTGAAAAATGTATGTGAGAAATACTTAGAAAAGCAAATGGATTTGTATGTAGCATTTATGGATCTGGAGAAGGCATATGATAGAGTTGGTAGAGATGCTCTGTGGAAGGTATTCAGAATATATGGTGTGGGTGGCAAGTTGTTAGAAGCAGTGAAAAGTTTTTATCGAGGATGTAAGGCATGTGTACGTGTAGGAAGAGGAAAGTGATTGGTTCTCAGTGAATGTAGGTTTGCGGCAGGGGTGTTTGATGTCTCCATGGTTGTTTAATTTGTTTATGGATGGGGTTGTTAGGGAGGTGAATGCAATAGTTTTGGAAAGAGGGGCAAGAATGAAGTCTGTTGGGGATGAGAGAGCTTGGGAAGTGAGTCAGTTGTTGTTCGCTGATGATACAGCGCTTGTGGCTGATTCATGTGAGAAACTGCAGAAGCTGGTGACTGAGTTTGGTAAAGTGTGTGAAAGAAGAAAGTTAAGAGTAAATGTGAATAAGAGCAAGGTTATTAGGTACAGTAGGGTTGAGGGTCAAGTCAATTGGGAGGTAAGTTTGAATGGAGAAAAACTGGAGGAAGTAAAGTGTTTTAGATATCTGGGAGTGAATCTGGCAGCGGATGGAACCATGGATGCGGAAGTGAATCATAGGGTGGGGGAGGGGGCGAAAATCCTGGGAGCCTTGAAGAATGTGTGGAAGTCGAGAACATTATCTCGGAAAGCAGAAATGGGTATGTTTGAAGGAATAGTGGTTCCAACAATGTTGTATGGTTGCGAGGCGTGGGCTATGGATAGAGTTGTGCGAAGGAGGGTGGATGTACTGGAAATGAGATGTTTGAGGACAATGTGTGGTGTGAGGTGGTTTGATCGAGTAAGTAATGTAAGGGTAAGAGAGATGTGTGGAAATAAGAAGAGCGTGGTTGAGAGAGCAGAAGAGGGTGTTTTGAAATGGTTTGGGCACATGGAGAGAATGAGTGAGGAAAGATTGACCAAGAGGATATATGTGTCGGAGGTGGAGGGAACGAGGAGAAGTGGGAGACCAAATTGGAGGTGGAAAGATGGAGTGAACAAGATGTTGAGTGATCGGGGCCTGAACATGCAGGAGGGTGAAAGGCGGGCAAGGAATAGAGTGAATTGGATCGATATGGTATACCGGGGTTGACGTGCTGTCAGTGGAGTGAATCAGGGCATGGGAAGCGTCTGGGGTAAACCATGGAAAGCTGTGTGGGGCCTGGATGTGGAAAGGGAGCTGTGGTTTCGGGCATTATTGCATGACAGCTATAGACTGAGTGCGAACGAATGAGGCCTTTGTTGTCTTTTCCTTGCGCTACCCCGAACACATGAGGGGGGAGGGGGATGGTATCCCATGTGTGGCGAGGTGGCGATGGGAATGAATAAAGGCAGTGTGAATTGTGTGCATGGGTATATATGGCTATGTCTGTGTGTGTATATATATGTGTACACTGAGATATACAGGTATGTATATTTGCGTGTGTGGACGTGTGTGTATATACATGTGTATGGGGGTGGGTTGGGCCATTTCTTTCGTCTGTTTCCTTGCGCTACCTCGCAAACGCGGGAGACAGCGACAAAGCAAAATGAATAATAATAAATAATATATAAATATATATATATATATATATATATATATATATATATATATATTTATATATATTTATATTTATTTATTATACTTTGTCGCTGTCTCCCGCGTTTTTTTTTTTATACTATTCGCCATTTCCCGCGACAGCGAGGTAGCGTTAAGAACAGAGGACTGGGCTTTTGAGGGAATATCCTCACCTGGCCCCCTTCTCTGTTCCTTCTTTTGAAAAAAAAAAAAAAAAAAAACGAGAGGGGAGGATTTCCAGCCCCCCGCTCCCTTCCCTTTTAGTCGCCTTCTACGACACGCAGGGAATACGTGGGAGGTATTCTTTCTCCCCTATCCCCAGGTATATATATATATATATATATATATATATATATATATATATATATATATATATATATATATATATATATATATATATATATATATGTATATATGTATATATATGTATATATATATATGTATATATATGTATATATATATATATATATATATATATATATATATATATATATATATATATATATATATATATATATATATATATATATATATATATATATATATATATATATATATATATATATATATATATATAGATAGATAAATAAATATATATATATATATATATATATATATATATATATATATATATATATATATATATATATATATATATATATATATATATATATATATATATATATATATATATATATATACAACATTGTTGGAACCACTATTCCTTCAAACATACCCATTTTTGCTTTCCGAGATAATGTTCTCGACTTCCACACATTTTTCAAGGCTCCCAAAATTTTCGCCCCCTCCCCCACCCTATGATCCACTTCCGCTTCCATGGTTCCATCCGCTGACAGATCCACTCCCAGATATCTAAAACACTTCACTTCCTCCAGTTTTTCTCCATTCAAACTCACCTCCCAATTGTATGGTTGCGAGGCGTGGGCTATGGATAGAGTTGTGCGCAGGAGGATGGATGTGCTGGAAATGAGATGTTTGAGGACAATGTGTGGTGTGAGGTGGTTTGATCGAGTAAGTAACGTAAGGGTAAGAGAGATGTGTGGAAATAAAAAGAGCGTGGTTGAGAGAGCAGAAGAGGGTGTTTTGAAATGGTTTGGGCACATGGAGAGAATGAGTGAGGAAAGATTGACCAAGAGGATATATGTGTCGGAGGTGGAGGGAACGAGGAGAAGAGGGAGACCAAATTGGAGGTGGAAAGATGGAGTGAAAAAGATTTTGTGTGATCGGGGCCTGAACATGCAGGAGGGTGAAAGGAGGGCAAGGAATAGAGTGAATTGGAGCGATGTGGTATACAGGGTTTGACGTGCTGTCAGTGGATTGAATCAAGGCATGTGAAGCGTCTGGGGTAAACCATGGAAAGCTGTGTAGGTATGTATATTTGCGTGTGTGGACGTGTGTATGTACATGTGTATGGGGGGGGGGGGGTTGGGCCATTTCTTTCGTCTGTTTCCTTGCGCTACCTCGCAAACGCGGGAGACAGCGACAAAGTATAAAAAAAAAAAAAAAATATATATATATATATATATATATATATATATATATATATATATATATATATATATATATATATATATATATATATATATATGTGTGTGTGTGTGAGTGTGTGTGTGTGAGTGTGTGTGTGTGTGTGTGTGTGTGTGTGTGTGGTGTGTGTGTGTGTGTGTGTGTGTGTGTGTGTGTGGATGTAACCCGGGTGAATAAAAAGGAGAGATAGGTAGTATGTTTGAGGAAAGGAACCTGGATGTTTTGCCTCTGAGTGACACGAAGCTCAAGGGTAAAGGGGAAGAATGGTTTGGGAATGTCTTGGGAGTAAAGTCAGGGGTTAGTGAGAGGACAAGAGCAAGGGAAGGAGTATCACTACTCCTGACACAGGAGTTTTGGGAGTATGTGATAGAGTGTAAGAAAGTAAATTCTTAGTTGATATGGGTAAAACTGAAAGTTGATTGAGAGAGATAGGTGATTATTGGTGCATATGCACCTGGGCATGAGAAGACAGATCATGCGAGGCAAGTGTTTTGGGAGCAGCTGAATGAGTGTGTTAGTGGTTTTGGTGCACAAGACCGGGTTATAGTGATGGGTGATTTGAATGCAAAGGTGAGTAATGTGGCAGTTGAGGGAATAATTGGTGTACATGGGGTGTTCAATGTTGGAAATGGAAATGGTGAAGAGCTTGTAGATTTATGTTCTGGAAAAGGACTGTTGATTGGGAATACCTGTTTTAAAAAGCGAGATATACATAAGTATACGAATGTAAGTAGGAGAGATGGCCAGAGAGCTTTATTGGATTACGTGTTAATTGATAGGCGCGCGAAATAGAGACTTTTGGATGTTAATGTGCTGAGAGGTGCAACTGGAAGGATGTCTGATCATTACCTTATGAAGGCAAAGGTGAAGATTTTTATGGGTTTTCAGAAAAGAAGAGAGAATGTTGGGGTGAAGGGAATGGTGTGAGGAAGTACCAGGAGAGACTGAGTACAGAATGGAAAAAGGTGAGAACAAAGGAAGTAAGGGGAGTGGGGGAGGAATGGGATGTATTTAGGGAAGCAGTGATGGCTTGCATAAAAGATGCTTGTGGCATGAGAAGCGTGGGAGTTGGGTTGATTAGAAAGGGTTGTGAGTGGTGGGAGGAAGAGGTAAGATTATTAGTGAAAGAGAAGAGAGAGGCATTTGGACGATTTTTGCGGGGAGAAAATGCAAATGAGTGGGAGATGTATAAAAGAAAGACAGGAGGTCAAGAGAAAGGTGGAAGAGGTGAAAAAGAGGGCAAATGAGAGTTGGGGTGAGAGAGTATCACTAAATTTTAGGGTGAATTAAAAGATGTTTTGGACGGAGGTAAATAAAGTGCGAAGGACAAGGGAGCAAATGAGAACTTCAGTGAAGGGGGATAATGGGGAGGTGATAACAAGCAGTGGTGATGTGGAGTTGGAGTGAGTATTTTCAAGGTTTGTTGAATGAGTTTGATGATAGAGTGGCAGATATAGGGTGTTTTGGTCGAGGTGGTGTGCAGAGTGAGAGGGTTAGGGAAAATGATTTGGTAAACAGAGAAGAGGTAGTAAAAGCTTTACGGAAGATGAAAGCCGGCAAGGCAGCAGGTTTGGATGGTATTGCAGTGGAATTTAAGAAAAAAGTTGGTGACTGTATTGTTGACTGGTTGGTAAGGTTAGTTAATGTATGTATGATTCATGATGAGGTGCCTGTGGATTGGCGAAATGCTTGCATAGTGCCATTGTACAAAGGCAAAGGGGATAAGAGTGAGTGCTCAAATTACAGCGGTATAAGTTTGTTGAGTGTTCCTGGTAAATTATATATGAGGTTATTGATTGAGAGAGTGAAGGCATGTACAGAGCATCAGATTGGGGAAGAGCAGTGTGGTTTCAGAAGTAGTAGAGGATGTGTGGATCAGGTGTTTGCTTTGAAGAATGTATTTGAAAAATACTTAGAAAAGCAAATGAATTTGCATGTAGCATTTATGGATCTGGAGAAGGCATATGACAGAGTTGATAGAGATCCTCTATTGTCATCTAACATCTCATTAACAGCACATCCACCCGCCTGCGCACAACGCCATCCATAGCCCATGCATTGCAACCATACAATATTGTTGGAACCACTATTCCTTCAAACATACCAATTTTTGCTTTCCGATCTAATGTTCTCGACTTCCAAACATTCTTCAAGGCTCCCAGAATTCTCGCCCCCTCCCCCACCCTATGATTCACCTCCATTGTTCCATCCGCTGCCAAATCCACTTCTAGATATCCAAAGCACTTCACTTCCTCCAGTTTTTCTACATTCAAACTTACCTCCCAATTGACTTGACCCTCATCCCTGCTGTACCTAATAACCTTGCTCTTATTCACATTTACGCTCAACTTTCTTCTTTCACACACTTTACCAAACTCAGTCACCAGCTTCGGCAGTTTCTCACATGAAACAGCCACCAGCGCTGTATCATCAGCGAAGAACAATATATATATATATATATATATATATATATATATATATATATATATATATATATATATATATATATATATATATATATATATATTTATATATATATATATATATATATATATATATAAATATATATATATATATATATATATATATATATATATATATATATATATATATATATATATATATATATATATATATTTTTTTTTATTATTTTATTTTGCTTTGTCGCTGTCTCCCGCGTTTGCGAGGTAGCGCAAGGAAACAGACGAAAGAAATGGCCCAACCCACCCCTATACACATGTATATACATACACGTCCACACACGCAAATATACATACCTGTACATCTCAATGTGCACATATATATACACACACAGACACATACATATATACCCATGCACACAATTCACACCGTCTGCCTTTATTCATTCCCATCGCCACCTCGCCACACATGGAATACCATCCCCCTCCCCCCTCATGTGTGCGAGGTAGTGCTAGGAAAAGACAACAAAGGCCCCATTCGTTCACACTCAGTCTCCAGCTGTCATGCAATAATGCCCGAAACCACAGCTCCCTTTCCACATCCAGGCCCCACACAACTTTCCATGGTGTACCCCAGACGCTTCAAATGCCCTGATTCAATTCACTGACAGCACGTCAACCCCGGTATACCACATCGATCCAATTCACTCTATTCCTTGCCCGCCTTTCACCCTCCTGCATGTTCAGGCCCCGATCACTCAAAATCTTTTTCGCTCCATCTTTCCACCTCCAATTTGGTCTCCCACTTCTCCTCGTTCCCTCCACCTCCGACACATATATCCTCTTGGTCAATCTTTCCTCACTCATTCTCTCCATGTGCCCAAGCCATTTCAAGACACTCTCTTCTGCTCTCTCAACCACGCTCTTTTTATTTTCACAAGACCGGGTTATAGTGACCTGTGATTTGAATGCAAAGGTGAGTAATGTGGCAGTTGAGGGAATAATTGGTATACATGGGGTGTTCAGTGTTGTAAATGGAAATGGTGAAGAGCTCGTAGATTTATGTGCTGAAAAAGGACTGGTGATTGGGAATACCTGGTTTAAAAAGCGAGATATACATAAGTATACGTATGTAGGTAGGAGAGATGGCCAGAGAGCGTTATTGGATTACGTGTTAATTGACAAGCGCGTGAAAGAGAGACTTTTGGATGTTAATGTGCTGAGAGGTGCAACTGGAGGGATGTCTGATCATTATCTTGTGGAGGCTAAGGTGAAGATTTGTATGGGTTTTCAGAAAAGAAGAGTGAATGTTGGGGTGAAGAGGGTGGTGAGAGTAAGTGAGCTTTGGAAGGAGACTTGTGTGAGGAAGTACCAGGAGAGACTGAGTACAGAATGGAAAAAGGTGAGAAAAATGGAAGTAAGGGGAGTGGGGGAGGAATGGGATGTATTTAGGGAGTCAGTGATGGATTGCGCATAAGATGCTTGTGGCATGAGAAGCGTGGGAGTTGGGTTGATTAGAAAGGGTAGTGAGTGGTGGGATGAAGAAGTAAGATTATTAGTGAAAGAGAAGAGAGAGGCATTTGGACGATTTTTGAGGGGAAAAAATGCAAGTGAGTGGGAGATGTATAAAAGAAAGAGACAGAGGTCAAGAGAATGGTGCAAGAGGTGAAAAAGAGGGCAAATGAGAGTTGGGGTGAGAGAGTATCATTAAATTTTAGGGAGAATAAAAAGATGTTTTGGAAGGAGGTAAATAAAGTGCGTAAGACAAGGGAGCAAATGGGAACTTCAATGAAGGGCGCTAATGGGGAGGTGATAACAAGTAGTGGTGATGTGAGAAGGAGATGGAGTGAGTATTTTGAAGGTTTGTTCAATGTGTTTGATGATAGAGTGGCAGATATAGGGTGTTTTGGTCGAAGTGATGTGCAAAGTGAGAGGGTTAGGGAAAATGATTTGGTAAACAGCGAAGAGGCAGTAAAAGCTTTGCGGAAGATGAAAGCCGGTAAGGCAGCAGGTTTGGATGGTATTGCAGTGGACTCTATTAAAAAGGGAGGTGACTATATTGTTGACTGGTTGGTAAGGTTATTTAATGTATGTATGACTCATATTGAGGTGCCTGAGGATTGGCGGAATGCGTGCATAGTGCCATTGTACAAAGGCAAAGGGGATAAGAGTGAGTGCTCAAACTACAGAGGTATACGCTTGTTGAGTATTCCTGGGAAATTATATGGGAGAGTATTGAGTGAGAGGGTGAAGGCATGTACAGAGCATCAGACTGGGAAAGAGCAGTGTGGTTTCAGAAGTGGTAGAGGATGTGTGGATCAGGTGTTTGCTTTGAAGAATGTATGTGAGAAATACTTAGAAATGCAAATGGATTTGTATGTAGCATTTATGGATCTGAAGAAGGCATATGATAGAGTTGATAGAGATGCTCTGTGGAATGTATTCAGAATATATGGTGTGGGAGGCAAGTTGTTAGAAGCAGTGAAAAGTTTTTATCGAGGATGTAAGGCATGTGTACGTGTAGGAAGAGAGGAAAGTGATTGGTTCTCAGTGAATGTAGGTTTGCGGCAGGGGTGTGTGATGTCTCCATGGTTGTTTAATTTGTTTATGGATGGGGTTGTTAGGGAGGTGAATGCAAGAGTTTTGGAAAGAGGGGCAAGTATGAAGTCTGTTGTGGATGAGAGAGCTTGGGAAGTGAGTCAGTAGTTGTTCGCTGATGATACAGCGCTGGTGGCTGATTCATGTGAGAAACTGCAGAAGCTGGTGACTGAGTTTGGTAAAGTGTGTGAAAGAAGAAAGTTAAGAGTAAATGTGAATAAGAGCAAGGTTATTAGGTACAGTAGGGTTGAGGGTCAAGTCAATTGGGAGGTAAGTTTGAATGGAGAAAAACTGGAGGAAGTGAAGTGTGTTAGATATCTGGGAGTGGATCTGGCAGCGGATGGAACCATGGAAGCGGAAGTGAATCATAGGGTGGGGAGGGGGCGAAAATCCTGGGAGCCTTGAAGAATGTTTGGAAGTCGAGAACATTATCTCGGAAAGCAAAAATGGGTATGTTTGAAGGAATAGTGGTTCCAACAATGTTGTATGGTTGCGAGGCGTGGGCTATGGATAGAGTTGTGCGCAGGAGGGTGGATGTGCTGGAAATGAGATGTTTGAGGACAATGTGTGGTGTGAGGTGGTTTGATCGAGTAAGTAATGTAAGGGTAAGATATATATATATATATATATATATATATATATATATATATATATATATATATATACGAATAAAGTGCATATGAACGCGCACCTTCATAGAACATACAAACCTCCAACAGCCAGGATCGAACCCGGGACCCCTGAGCAAGAGGCAGGCATGCTAACCGCTAGGCTATGGGACTGTATAATAGGAAACAACTATTCGAAATACTAAGTACTCGAATACCCTTCGTTTCACAATGGTGAGCAACGGGGTCTATACCGGTTGTTTCCGAACAGACGCACATAGCCAGCTGATAGCGTTTCACCAAATTTCAGTTGATGACCTTTTAGAATATTTATTCAATGTCTTGGATGATATTCATTTGTCTGTTTCAAAGTCTAATTTCATTGAACTGATAAAATTTTGTATAAAAGACTGTGTATTTCAATTTAATGGAGATTATTATTCTCAAAAATTTGGTATGGCAATGGGTAACAATCTTTCACCTGTACTAAGTAATCTTTATATGGAATTTTTTGAAACAAAATTACTAAAGGATATCTTACCTTCTAATGCAATTTGGTTTAGGTATGTAGATGATGTTCTTTGTGTTTGGCCAACAAATGAAAATTTACAAATATTTCTCCCCTTACTTAATAATTCAGTACCTTCCATCAAATTTACTGTAGAAAATGAGAATAATGATATGTTACCATTTTTATATTGCAAGATCCATAGACAAGGAAACAAGTTTAAGTTTAGCATATACAGAAAAATCCCACCAATGTATGCTCATATATCCATTATTACTCATTTCAACATGACAGAGTTAAATTATCATTATTTCAATCTATGTTCCTTAGGGCATTACGTATTTGCAGTCCAGAGTTTATTGATGATGAGTTTGAGAAGATATATTCTATTGGCTCTAAGTTAAAGTACCCTAGATCTTTCATTGATAAATCCCTTAAGTTAGCAAAGAAATAATATCATAGAGTTGAGCCCAAACCTCCCATTGACACCAAGAATCTTTTAGTTCTCCCTCTTAATAATGATTTCATTTTGCTTCACATGTTACTTAAATCATTTAATGTAAATGTTGACTTTAGCAACAATAATACTATAAAGAATATCTTAATCAGGAATTCACCAGAAAATTCTCTTGGTTGCATCTATAAAGTTCCTTGTGGAAACTGTGATGAATTTTATGTTGGTCAGACTGGTAAGGGTCTTTTTGTTAGACTTAAGCAACATAAATATAGTATAAGAACGAGACAAGAATCAAATGCCTTGTCTAATCATGTTAAAAACTATGATCATTGTATTGAGTGGAGTAACGCCATCTCAGTTATTAACTCTAACTCTATTACCAAGAGAAATATCATTGAATCTTCTATTATTAAATACACAAAGAATTGTAATCTTAATATTAGTGATGGTCGATACAAATTAGATAACTTTATTGTTGATGAGATTTGTAAAATGATAAGTTTATGAACGCTCGTTGTATGTTTTGGACAATCACATGTTTGCCAAATGTTGTCCTAGCTTCGTTTCATCGATGTATATCAACTGACTGTTATATTTCTCTCTTGTGTCTCCCCTGATGATGTGATTCTCTGTTCCTTCTTTTGGAAAATTAAAAAAAAATAAAGAGAGGGTAGGATATATATATATATATATATATATATATATATATATATATATATATATATATATATATATATATATATATATATATATAGCTAGTGTAAGTGGTGGAAGATGATATTGTTGAGAGCAATTAACTCGCGTGGGAGTCGAACCGCCCGCTCTGCTAAACAAATGACTGTCCCCAGACCCTACACCAGCAGAGCTGTGGGAGGTTGTGAAAAGTCACTATCAAACAAAAAAAAAGAAAATAAGCAAAATCTAGGATTTTTTTTCTTTGGCGGGGGAGTGGTCATCGGTCAAATTTTGGACAATATTCAGTATTTTTGTCAAACAACGGGTTGGATATGATGACCTTCCCACCACCGTCGAGGACCACGTCACCCTCAGTCGTCTACTGACATCGCAAGAGGGAGGGAGGAAGCCGTCATGACAGCACTCGTCTTGCTTCAAGGAGGATTGTACCTCCTTCACGTGTTTAAGAAGTTGGGTGGATCGAGGCGAGCCAGCGGCGTCGGGGCGGTGGTGAGGATGGGCTGCAACTCCAGCAAGGACATGGTCACACCCATCGACAACGGTAACCTCCAGAAGACCGATTTCGACGATGAAGGCCTGCACTGTGGCTGAGAGATTGACTTGAGGAGGCAGAAGTGATATTGTGACAGTGATTGTGTCAGCGTCGCGTCGCCTCGCCGCAGTGTATCGAGACAGACTTCCCCAGAACTTTTAAAGGGGAAGTAAATGTTTATAGTTGTGTTACTGGAGTGATAGTTTTCATGCATGGTGTTTTTGACAAGAAAATAGTGAAGTTGGAGAAAAATGTAGCTTAGACATTGAAGCTTATTGATACAGTGGTGAAATTGATGAGAACTGCTATTGACGTTTGTGTGAATAAATTGTACATTTCCTTTTCCATAGCCAGAGGTTGAACCATTATGTGACATTCATTTTTTTCATTCTTTTCAAGCTAAAAGTTTGTTTTCTAAATTGTTTCTTACATTTTTCATATGTATATATATGTATGTGTGTGTGTGTGTGTGTGTGTGTATGTGCGTATGTGTGTGTATGTGTGTGTGTGTGTATATGTATATATATATGTATATTATCCCTTGGGATAGGGGTGAAAGAATACTTCCCACGTATTCCTCGCGTGTCGTAGAAAGCGACTAGAGGGGACGGGAGCGGGGGGCCGGAAATCCTCCCCTCCTTGTATTAACTTTCTAAAATGGGAAACACAAGAAGGAGTCACGCGGGGAGTGATCATCCTCCTCGAAGGCTCAGAGTGGGGTGCCTAAATGTGTGTGGATGTAACCAAGATGTGAAAAAAGGAGAGATAGGTAGTATGTTTGAGGAAAGGAACCTGGATGTTTTGGCTCTGAGTGAAACGAAGCTCAAGGGTAAAGGGGAAGAGTGGTTTGGAAATGTCTGGGGAGTGAAGTCAGGGGTTAGTGAGAGGACAAGAGCAAGGGAAGGAGTAGCAATACTCCTGAAACAGGAGTTGTGGGAGTATGTGATAGAATGTAAGAAAGTAAATTCTCGATTAATATGGGTAAAATTGAAAGTTGATGGAGAGAGGTGGGTGATTATTGGTGCATATGCACCTGGGCATGAGAAGAAAGATCATGAGAGGCAAGTGTTTTGGGAGCAGCTGAATGAGTGTGTTAGCGGTTTTGATGCACGAGACCGGGTTATAGTGATGGGTGATTTGAATGCAAAGGTGAGTAATGTGGCAGTTGAGGGAATAATTGGTATGCATGGGGTGTTCAGTGTTGTAAATGGAAATGGTGAAGAGCTTGTAGATTTATGTGCTGAAAAAGGACTGATGATTGGGAATACCTGGTTTAAAAAGCGAGATATACATAAGTATACTTATGTAAGTAGGAGAGATGGCCAGAGAGCGTTATTGGATTACGTGTTAATTGACAGGCGTGCGAAAGAGAGACTTTTGGATGTTAATGTGCTGAGAGGTGCAACTGGAGGGATGTCTGATCATTATCTTGTGGAGGCTAAGGTGAAGATTAGTATGGGTTTTCAGAAAAGAGGAGTGAATGTTGGGGTGAAGAAGGTGGTGAGAGTAAGTGAGCTTGGGAAGGAGACCTGTGTGGGGAAGTACCAGGAGAGACTGTGTACAGAATGGAAAAAGGTGAGAACAATGGAAGTAAGGGGAGTGGGGGAGGAATGGGATGTATTTAGGGAATCAGTGATGGATTGCGCAAAAGATGCTTGTGGCATGAGAAGAGTGGGAGGTGGGCTGTTTAGAAAGGGTAGTGAGTGGTGGGATGAAGAAGTAAGAGTATTAGTGAAAGAGAAGAGAGAGGCATTTGGACGATTTTTGCAGGGAAAAAATGCAATTGAGTGGGAGAAGTATAAAAGAAAGAGACAGGAGGTCAAGAGAAAGGTGCAAGAGGTGAAAAAAAGGGCAAATGAGAGTTGGGGTGAGAGACTATCAGTAAATTTTAGGGAGAATAAAAAGATGTTCTGGAAGGAGGTAAATAGGGTGCGTAAGACAAGGGAGCAAATGGGAACTTCAGTGAAGGGCGTAAATGGGGAGGTGATAACAAGTAGCGATGATGTGAGAAGGAGATGGAATGAGTATTTTGAAGGTTTGTTGAATGTGTCTGATGACAGAGTGGAAGATATAGGGTGTTTTGGTCGAGGTGGTGTGCAAAGTGAGAGGGTTAGGGAAAATGATTTGGTAAACAGAGAAGAGGTAGTAAAAGCTTTGCGGAAGATGAAAGCCGGCAAGGCAGCAGGTTTGGATGGTATTGCAGTGGAATTTATTAAAAAAGGGGGTGACTGTATTGTTGACTGGTTGGTAAGGTTATTTAATGTATGTATGACTCATGGTGAGGTGCCTGAGGATTGGCGGAATGCGTGCATAGTGCCATTGTACAAAGGCAAAGGGGATAAGAGTGAGTGCTCAAATTACAGAGGTATAAGTTTGTTGAGTATTCCTGGTAAATTATATGGGAGGGTATTGATTGAGAGGGTGAAGGCATGTACAGAGCATCAGATTGGGGAAGAGCAGTACGGTTTCAGAAGTGGTAGAGGATGTGTGGATCAGGTGTTTGCTTTGAAGAATGTATGTGAGAAATACTTAGAAAAGCAAATGGATTTGTATGTAGCATTTATGGATCTGGAGAAGGCATATAATAGAGTTGATAGAGATGCTCTGTGGAAGGTATTAAGAATATATGGTGTGGGAGGCAAGTTGTTAGAAGCAGTGAAAAGTTTTTATCGAGGATGTAAGGCATGTGTACGTGTAGGAAGAGAGGAAAGTGATTGGTTCTCAGTGAATGTAGGTTTGCGGCAGGGGTGTGTGATGTCTCCATGGTTGTTTAATTTGTTTATGGATGGGGTTGTTAGGGAGGTAAATGCAAGAGTCCTGGAAAGAGGGGCAAGTATGAAGTCTGTTGTGGATGAGAGAGCTTGGGAAGTGAGTCAGTTGTTGTTCGCTGATGATACAGCGCTGGTGGCTGATTCATGTGAGAAACTGCAGAAGCTGGTGACTGAGTTTGGTAAAGTGTGTGGAAGAAGAAAGTTAAGAGTAAATGTGAATAAGAGCAAGGTTATTAGGTACAGTAGGGGTGAGGGTCAAGTCAATTGGGAGGTGAGTTTGAATGGAGAAAAACTGGAGGAAGTGAAGTGTTTTAGATATCTGGGAGTGGATCTGTCAGCGGATGGAACCATGGAAGCGGAAGTGGATCATAGGGTGGGGGAGGGGGCGAAAATTTTGGGAGCCTTGAAAAATGTGTGGAAGTCGAGAACATTATCTCGGAAAGCAAAAATGGGTATGTTTGAAGGAATAGTGGTTCCAACAATGTTGTATGGTTGCGAGGCGTGGGCTATGGATAGAGATGTGCGCAGGAGGATGGATGTGCTGGAAATGAGATGTTTGAGGAAAATGTGTGGTGTGAGGTGGTTTGATCGAGTAAGTAACGTAAGGGTAAGAGAGATGTGTGGAAATAAAAAGAGCGTGGTTGAGAGAGCAGAAGAGGGTGTTTTGAAATGGTTTGGGCACATGGCGAGAATGAGTGAGGAAAGATTGACCAAGAGGATATATGTGTCGGAGGTGAAGGGAACGAGGAGAAGAGGGAGACCAAATTGGAGGTGGAAAGATGGAGTGAAAAGGATTTTGTGTGATCGGGGCCTGAACATGCAGGAGGGTGAAAGGAGGGCAAGGAATAGAGTGAATTGGAGCGATGTGGTATACAGGGGTTGACGTGCTGTCAGTGGATTGAATCAAGGCATGTGAAGCGTCTGGGGTAAACCATGGAAAGCTGTGTAGGTATGTATATTTGCGTGTGTGGACGTGTGTATGTACATGTGTATGCGGGGGGGGGGGTTGGGCCATTTCTTTCGTCTGTTTCCTTGCGCTACCTCGCAAACGCGGGAGACAGCGACAAAGTATAAAAAAAAAAATATATATATATATATATATATATATATATATATATATATATATATATATATATATATATATATATATATATATATATATATATATATATATATATATATCCTCGATATATTTATTTATTTATTTATTTATTATTTCTTTTTCTTTTTCGCTGTCTCTCGCGTTAGAGAGGTAGCGCAAGGAAACAGACGAAAGAATGGCCCAACCCGCCCATATACACATGTGTATACATACACGTCCAAAAACACAAATAAACATACCTCTACATCTCAATGTATACATATATATACACACACAAACATATGCATATATACATATGCATATATACACATGTACATAATTCACACTGTCTGCCTTTATTCACTCCCATCGCCACCTCGCCACACATGGAATAAGGTTCCCCTCCCCCCTCATATGTGCGAGGTAGCGCTAGGAAAAAACAACAAAGGCCCCATTCATTCACACTCAGTCTCTAGCTGTCATGTAATAATGCAGCGAAACCACAGCTCTCTTTCCACATCCAGGCCCCACAGAATTTTCCATGGTTTACCCTAGACGCTTCACATGCCCTGGTTCACACCATTGACAGCACCTCGACCCCGGTATACCATATCGTTCCAATTCACTCTATTCCTTGCACACCTTTCACCCTCCTGCATGTTCAGGCCCCGATCACTCAAAATCTTTTTCACTCCATCTTTCCACCTTCAATTTGGTCTCCCACTTCTCGTTCCCTCCACCTCTGACACATCTATCCTCTTGGTCAATCTTTCCACACTCATTTTCTTCATGTGACCAAACCATTTCAAAACACCCTCTTCTGCTCTCTCAACCACACTCTTTTTATTACCACACAACTCTCTCCCTATTATTACTTACTCGATCAAACCATCTCACACAACATATTGTCCTCAAACATATCATTTCCAGCACATCCACCCTCCTGCGCACCATTCTATCCATAGCCCACGCCTCGCAACCATACATCATTGTTGGAACCACTATTCCTTCAAACATACCCATTTTTGCTTTCCGAGATAATGTTCTCGACTTCCAAACATTCTTCAAGGCTCCCAGAATTTTCACCCCCTCCCCCACCCTATGATTCACTTCCGCTTCCATGGTTCCATCCGCTGCCAGATCCACTCCCAGATATCTAAAACAATTTACTTCCTCCAGTTTTTCTCCATTCAAACTTACCTCCCAATTGACTTGACCCTCAACCCTACTGTACCTAATAACCTTGCTCTTATTCACATTTACTCTTAACTTTCTTCTTTCACACACTTTACCAAACTCAGTCACCAGCTTCCGCAGTTTCTTACATGAATCAGCCACAAGCGCTGTATCATCAGCGAACACCAACTGACTCACTTCCCAAGCTCTCTCATCCACAACAGACTGCATGCTTGCCCCTCTTTCCAAAACCGTTGCATTCACCTCCCTAACAACCCCATCCATAAACAAATTAAACAACCACGGAGACATCACACACCCCTGCCGCAAACCTACATTCACTGAGAACCGATCACTTTCCTTTCTTCCTACACGTACACATGCCTTACATCCTCGATAAAAACTTTTCACTGCTTCTAACAACTTGCCTCCCACACCATATATTCTTAATACCTTCCACAGAGCATCTCTATCAACTGTATCATATGCCTTCTCCAGATCCATAAATGCTACATACAAATCCATTTGTTTTTCTAAGTATTTCTCACATACATTCTTCAAAGCAAACACCTGATCCACACATCCTCTACCACTCCTGAAACCACACTGCTCTTCCCCAATCTGATGCTCTGTACATGCCTTCACCCTCTCAATCAATACCCTCCCATATAATTTACCAGGAATACTGAACAAACTTATACCTCTGTAATTTGAGCAATCACTCTTATCCCCTTTGCCTTTGTACAATGGCACTATGCAAGCATTCGGCCAATCCTCAGGCACCTCATCATGAATCATACATACATTAAATAACCTTACCAACCAGTCAATAATACAGTCACCCCCTTTTTTAATAAATTCCACTGCAATACCATCCAAAACTGCTGCCTTGCCGGCTTTCATCTTCCGTAAAGCTTTTACGACCTCTTCTCTATTTGCCAAATCATTTTCCCTAACCCTCTCACTTTGCACACCACCTCGACCAAAACACCCTATATCTGCCACTCTATCATCAAACACATTCAACAAACCTTCAAAATACTCACTCCATCTCCTTCTCACATCACCACTACTTGTTATCACCTCCCCATTAGCCCACTTCACTGGATTTCCCATTTGCTCTCTTGTCTTACGCACTTTATTTACCTCCTTCCAAAACATCTTTTTATTCTCCCTGAAATTTAATGATACTCTCTCACCCCAACTCTCATTTGCCCTCTTTTTCACCTCTTGCACCTTTCTCTTGACCTCCTGCCTCTTTCGTTTATACCTCTCCCACTCAATTGCATCTTTTTCCCCTTAAAAATCGTCCAAATGCCTCTCTCTTCTCTTTCACTAATAATCTTACTTCTTTATCCCACCACTCACTACCTTTTCTAATCAACCCACCTCCCACGTTTTTCATGCCACAAGCATCTTTTTCGCAAGCCATCACTGCTTCCCTAAATACATCCCATTCCTCCCCCACTCCCCTTACCTCCTTTGTTCTCACCTTTTTCCATTCTGTACTCAGTCTCTCCTGGTATTTCCTCACACAAGTCTCCTTCCCAAGCTCACTTACTCTCACCACTCTCTTCACCCCAACATTCTCTCTTCTTTTCTGAAAATCCCCACAAATCTTCACCTTCGCCTCCTCAAGATAACGATCAGACATCCCTCCAGTTACACCTCTCAGCACATTAACATCCAAAAGTCTCTCTTTCGTGCGTCTATCAATTAACACGTAATCCAATAACGCTTTCTGGCCATCTCTCCTACTTACATACGTATACTTATGTACATCTCGCTTTTTAAACCAGGTATTCCCAATCACCAGTCCTTTTTCAGCACATAAATCTACGAGCTCTTCACCATTTCCATTTACAACACTGAACACTCCATGTATACCAATTATTCCCTGAACTGCCACATTACTCACCTTAGCATTCAAATCACCCATCACTGTAACCCGGTCTTGTGCATCAAAACCACTAACACACTCATTCAGCTGCTCCCAAAACACTTGCTTCTCATGATCTTTCTTCTCATGCCCAGGTACATATGCACCAATAATCACCCATCTTTCTCCATCAACTTTCATTTTTACCCATATTAATCTAGAATTTATTTTCTTACACTCTATCACATACTCCCACAACTCCTGATTCAGGAGAAGTGCTACTCCTTCCCTTGCTCTTGTCCTCTCACTAACCCTTGACTTTACTCCCAAGACATTCCCAAACCACTCTTCCCCTTTACCCTTGAGCTTCTTATCACTCAGAGGCAAAACATCCAGGTTCCTTTCCTCAAACATACTACCTATCTCTCCTTTTTTCTCATCTTGGTTACATCCACACACATTTAGACACTCCAATCTGAGCCTTCGAGGAGGATGAGCACTCCTCGCGTGACTCCTTCTTCTGTTTCCCCTTTTAGAAAGTTAAAATACAAGGAGGGGAGGGTTTCTGGCCCCCCGATCCCGTCCCCTTTAGTCGCCTTCTAAGACACGTGAGGAATGCGTGGGAAGTATTCTTTCTTCCCTATCCCCAGGGATATCAACAATAAAGTTATCTAATTTGTACAGACCATCACTAATATTAAGATTATAATTCTTTGTGTATTTAATAATAGAAGATTCAATGATATTTCTCTTGGTAATAGAGTTAGAGTTAACAACTGAGATGGCGTTACTCCAGTCAATACAATGATCATAGTTTTTAACATGATTAAACAAGGCATTTGATTCTTGTCACGTTCTTATACTATATTTATGTTGCTTAAGTCTAACAGAAAGATCCTTACCAGTCTGACCAACATAAAATTTATCACAGTTTCCACAAGGAACTTTGTAGATGCAACCAAGAGAATTTTCTGGTGAATTCCTGATTAAGATATTCTTTATAGTATTATTGTTGCTAAAGGCAACATTTACATTAAAGAGTTTAAGCAACATGGGAAACAAAGTGAAATTATTATTAAAACGGAGAACTAAAAGATTCTTGGTGTCAATGGGAGGTTTGGGCTCAACTCTATAAAATGATTTCTTCGCTAACTTAAGGGATTTATCAATGAGAGATCTAGGGTACTTTAACTTAGATCCAATAGAATATATCCTCTCAAACTCATCATCAATAAACTCTGGTCTGCAAATACGTAATGCCCTTAGGAACATAGATTGAAATGATGATAATTTAACTCTGTCATGTTGAGATGAGTAATAATGGATGTATGAGCATACATTGGTGGGTTTTCTGTATATGCTAAACTTAAACTTGTTTCCTTGTCTATGGATCATGCAATCTAAAAATGGTAACATACAATTACTTTCATTTTGTACAGCAAATTTGATGGAAGGTACTAAATTGTTAAGTAAGGGGAGAAATATTTGTAAATTTCATTTGTTCGCCAAACACAAAGAACATCATCTACATACCTAAACCAAACTGCATTAGAAGGTAAGATATCCTTTAGTAATTTTGTTTCAAAAAATTCCATATAATGATTACTTAGTACAGGTGAAAGAGGGTTACCCATTGCCATACCAAATTTTTGAGCATAATAATCTCCATTAAATTGAAATACACAGTCTTTTATACACAATTTTATCAGTTCAATGAAATTAGACTTTGAAACAGGTCATTGAATATCATCCAAGACATCAAATAAATATTCTAAAAGGTCATCAACTGGAACTTTAGCGAAAAGTGAGGAAACATCAAAGCTAACTAGTTTGAAATCAAAATTAATATTGATATTGTTTAGCTTGTTGACTAAATCTACATTGTTCATGATATTAGAATTTGATACCTTACCAACTAAAGGGCTTAATAAGGAAACTAACCACTTTGATGATTTATATGTGATGGAGCCTACTGAACTCACTATACGTCTAGCTGGAAAATTTTGTTTATGTGTTTTGATAAGTCCATACATATATGGTAATGAAGGGGGACAAAGATGACATTTTTTTGATAAGAGAAATGTTACCTTCCAACAACAACTTCATTTTTTTATTGAAGTGAGAATCAACTGCTTCTAAGGGATTTTTACTAAGTTTAGAATATGTTGTTATCATTTAGAAGATCATTCGTTTTAGATGAACAGTTACTTTTGTCTAAAATCACAACAGTGTTAGCCTTATCTGCTTTAGTAATATGTATATCCTTGTCTTTTTTTAAGGTGTTAATAGCTCATATTACGAAGGCAGATAAGGCTAATACTGTTGTGATTTTAGACAAAAGTAACTATTTATCTGAAACGAATGATCTTCTAAATGATAACACAACATATTCTAAACTTAGTAAAAATCCCTTAGAAGCAGTTGATTCTCACTTCAATAAAGAAATGAAGTAGTTGTCGAAAGGTAACATTTCTCTTATCAAAAAATGTCATCTTTGTCCCCTTCATTACCATATATGTATGGACTTATCAAAACACATAAACAAAATTTTCCAGCAAGACCTATAGTGAGTTCAGTAGGCTCCATCACATATAAATTATCAAAATGGTTAGTTTCCTTATTAAGCCCTTATTTAGTTGGTAAGGTATCAAATTCTAATATCATGAACAATGTAGATTTAGTCAACAAGCTAAACAATATCAATATTAATTTTGATTTCAAACTAGTTAGCTTTGATGTTTCCTCACTTTTCACTAAAGTTACAGTTGATGACCTTTTAGAATATTTATTTGATGTCTTGCATGATATTCAGTTACCTGTTTCAAAGTCTAATTTCATTGAACTGATAGAATTGTGTATAAAAGACTGTGTATTTCAATTTAATGGAAACTATTATGCTCAAAAATTTGGTATGGCAATGGGTAACCCTCTTTCACCCGTACTAAGTAATCTTTATATGGAATTTTTTGAAACAAAATTACTAAAGGATATCTTGCCTTCTAATGCAATTTGGTTTAGGTATGTAGATGATGTTCTTTGTGTTTGGCCAACAAATGAAAATTTACGAATATTTCTCCCCTTACTTAACAATTTAGTACCTTCCATCAAATTTACTGTACAAAATGAAAATAATAGCATGTTACCATTTTTAGATTCCATGATCCATAGACAAGGAAACAAGTTCAAGTTTAGCATATACAGAAAACCCTCCAATGTATGCTCATATATCCATTATTACTCATCTCAACATGACAGAGTTAGAT
>NC_092233.1:38112649-38230149 GCF_036320965.1 Panulirus ornatus
ACCCATTTTTGCTTTCCGAGATAATGTTCTCGACTTCCAAACATTCTTCAAGGCTCCCATAATTTTCGCCCCTTCCCCCACCCTATGATTCACTTCCGCTTCCATGGTTCCATCCGCTGCCAGATCCACTCCCAGATATCTAAAACACTTTACTTCCTTTAGTTTTTCTCCATTCAAACTTACCTTCCAATTGACTTGACACTCAACCCTACTGTACCTAATAACCTTGCTCTTATTCACATTTACTCTTAACTTTCTTCTTTCACACACTTTACCAAACTCAGTCACCAGCTTCTGCAGTTTCTTATATGAATCAGCCACCAGCGCTGTATCATCAGCGAACAAAAACTGACTCACTTCCCAAGCTCTCTCATCCCCAACAGACTGCATACTTGCCCCTCTTTCCAAAACTCTTGCATTCACCTCCCTAACAACCCCATCCATAAACAAATTAAACAACCATGGAGACATCACATACCCTTGCAGCAAACCTACATTCACTGAGAACCATTTACTTTCCTCTCTTCCTACACGTACACATGTTGATAGAGATGCTCTGTGGAAGGTATTAAGAATATATGGTGTGGGAGGCAAGTTGTTAGAAGCCGTGAAAAGTTTTTATCGAGGTTGTAAGGCATGTGTACGTGTAGGAAGAGAGGAAAGTGATTGGTTCTCAGTGAATGTAGGTTTGCGGCAGGGGTGTGTGATGTCTCCGCGGTTGTTTAATTTGTTTATGGATGGGGTTGTTAGTGAGGTGAATGCAAGAGTTTTGGAAAGAGGGGCAAGTATGAAGTCTGTTGTGGATATATATATATATATATATATATATATATATATATATATATATATATATATATATATATATATATATATATATATATATATATATATATATATATATATATATATATATATATACATATATATATATATCATAGGGTGGGGGAGGGGGCGAAAATCCTGGGAGCCTTGAAGAATGTGTGGAAGTCGAGAACATTATCTCGGAAAGCAAAAATCGGTATGTTTGAAGGAATAGTGGTTCCAACAATGTTGTATGGGTGCGAGGCGTGGGCTATGGATAGAGTTGTGCGCAGGAGGATGGATGTGCTGGAAATGAGATGTTTGAGGACAATGTGTGGTGTGAGGTGGTTTGATCGAGTAAGTAACGTAAGGGTAAGAGAGATGTGTGGAAATAAAAAGAGCGTGGTTGAGCGAGCAGAAGAGGGTGTTTTGAAATGCTTTGGGCACATGGAGAGAATGAGTGAGGAAAGATTGACCAAGAGGATATATGTGTCGGAGGTGGAGGGAACGAGGAGAAGTGGGAGACCAAATTGGAGGTGGAAAGATGGAGTGAAAAAGATTTTGAGTGATCGGGGCCTGAACATGCAGGAGGGATGAAAGGCGGGCAAGGAATAGAGTGAATTGGATCGATGTGGTATACCGGGGTCGACGTGCTGTCAATGGATTGAATCAGGGCATGTGAAGCGTCTGGGGTAAACCATGGAAAGTTGTGTGGGGCCTGGATGTGGAAAGGGAGCTGTGGTTTCGGTGCATTATTACGTGACAGCTAGAGACTGAGTGTGAACGAATTGGGCCTCTGTTGTCTTTTCCTAGCGCTACCTCGCGCACATGAGGGGGGAGGGGGATGTTATTCCATGTTTGGCGAGGTGGCGATGGGAATAAATAAAGGCAGACTATGAATTATGTACATATGTATATATGTATATATCTGTGTGTGTGTAAATATGTGTATATTGAGATGTATAGGTATGTATATTTGCGTGTGTGGATGTGTATGTAGATACATGTGTATGTGGGTGGGTTGGGCTATTTCTTTCGTCTGTTTCCTTGCGCTACCTCGCAAACGCGGGAGACAGCGACAAAGCAAAATATATAAAGCAAAGATATATATATATATATATATATATATATATATATATATATATATATATATATATATATATACGAATAAAATGTATATGAACGCGCACCTCCATAGAACATACAAAGCTCCATCAGCCAGGATCGAACCTGGGACCCCTTGTGCAAGAGCCAGGCATGCTAACCGCTAGGCTAAGGGACTGTATTAATAGGAAACAACTATTCGAAATACTAATTACTCGAATACCCTTCGTCTCACTATGGTGAGCAACGGGGTCTATCGGTTGTTTCCGAACAGACCCCATTGCTCACCATAGTGAAACGAAGGGTATTCGAGTACTTAGTATTTCGAATAGTTGTTTCCTATTAATACAGTCCCTTAGCCTAGCGGTTAGCATGCCTGCCTCTTGCACAAGGGGTCCCAGGTTCGATCCTTGCTGTTGGAGCTTTGTATGTTCTATGAAGGTGCGCGTTCATATACACTTTATTCGTATTCATATAACTCCGCGTTGTACAGTCAGGTTCGGTAAAACGCTATCAGCTGGCTATGTGTTCTGTTCGGAAACAACCGATAGACCCCGTTGCTCACCATTGTGAAACGAAGGGTATTCGAGTAATTAGTATTTCGAATAGTTGTTTCCTATTAATACAGTCCCTTAGCCTAGCGGTTAGATGCCTGCCTCTTGCACAAGGTGTCCCAGGTTCGATCCTTGCTGTTGGAGCTTTGTATGTTCTATGAAGGTGCGCGTTCATATACACTTTATTCGTATTCATATAACTCCGCGTTGTACAGTCAGGTTCGGTAAAACGCTATCAGCTGGCTATGTGTTCTGTTCGGAAACAACCGATAGACCCCGTTGCTCACCATTGTGAGACGAAGGGTATTCGAGTAATTAGTATTTCGAATAGTTGTTTCCTATTAATACAGTCCCTTAGCCTAGCGGTTAGTATGCCTGCCTCTTGCACAAGGGGTCCCAGGTTCGATCCTGGCTGTTGGAGCTTTGTATGTTCTATGGAGGTGCGCGTTCATATACACTTTATTCGTATTCATATAACTCCGCGTTGTACAGTCAGGTTCGGTAAAACGCTTTCAGCTGGCTATGTGTTCTGTTCGGAAACAACCGATTGACCCCGTTGCTCACCATAGTGAGGCGAAGGGTATTCGAGTACTTAGTATTTCGAATAGTTGTTTCCTATTAATACAATCCCTTAGCCCAGCGGTTAGCATGCCTGCCTCTTGCACAAGGGGTCCCAGGTTCGATCCTGGCTGATGGAGCTTTGTATGATATATATATATATATATATATATATATATATGGAAAAAGGAGAGATAGGTGCCATGTTTGAGGAAAGGAACCTGGATGTTTTGGCGCTGAGTGAAAGGAAGCTCAAGGGTAAAGGGGAAGAGTGTTTTGGGAATGTCTTGGGAGTAGAGTCAGGGGTTGATGAGAGGACAAGAGCAAAGGAAGGAATAGCACTACTCCCGAAGCAGGAGTTGTGGAAGTATATGATACAATGTAAGAAAGGAAACTCTAGATTGATACGGGTAAGACTGAAAGTGGATGGAAAGAGATGGATGATTATTGGTGCATATGCACCTGATCATAAGAAAAAAGATCGTGAGAGGCAAGTATTTTGAGAGCAGCTGAGTGAGTGTGTTAGCTGCTTTGATGCACGAGGCCGGGTTATAGTGATGGATGATTTGAATGCAAAGGCGAGTAATGTGACAGTTGAGGGTATAATTGGTGTACATGGGGTGTTCAGTGTTGTAAATGGAAATGGTAAAGAGCTTGTAGGTTTGTGCGCTGAAAAATTACTGGTGATTGGGAATACCTGGTTTAAAAAGAGAGATATACAAAAGTATACATACGTGAGTAGTATAGATGGCCAGAGAGCTTTATTGGATTACATGTTAATTGATAGGCGTGTGAAAGAGAGACTTTTGGATGTTAATGTGCTAAGAGGGGCAACCGGAGGGATGTCTGTTCATTATTTTGTGGAGGCGATGGTGAAGATTTGTAGAGGTTTTCAGAAAAGAAGAGAGAAAGATGTGGTGAAGAGAGTGGTGAGAGGAAGTGAGCTTAGAAAGGAGAGTTGTGTGAGGAAGTACTTTGAGAAACTGAGTGCAGAATGGACAAAAGTGAGAGCAAATGACGTAAGGGGAGATGGGGAGGAATGGGATGTATTTCGGGAAGCAGTGGCGGCTTTTGCAAAAGATGCTTGTGGCATGAGAAAGGTGGAGGGTGGGCATATTAGAAAGGGTAGTGAATGGTGGGATGGAGAAGTAAGATTGTTAGTGAAACAGAAGAGAGAGGCGTTTGGATGATATTTACTGTGAAGTAGTGCAAATGAATGGGAGATTTATAAAAGAATGAGGGAGGAGGTCAAGAGAAAGGTGCAAGAGGTGAAAAATAGGGTAAATGAGAGTTGGGGTGAGAGAGTATCATTACATTTCAAGGAGAATAAAAAGATGTTTTGGAAAGATGTAAATAACTTGCGTAAGAGAAGAGAACAAATGGGAACATCGGTGAAGGGGGTTAATGGGGAGGTCATAACAAGAAGTGGTGAAGTGAGGAGATGGAGTGAGTATTTTGAAGGTATGTTGAATGTGTGTGATGATAAAGTGGCAGATATAGGGTGTTTTGGTCGAGATGGTGTGCGAAGTGAGAGGGTCAGGGAGAATGGTTGGTAAACAGAGAAAAGGAAGTGAAAGCTTTACGGAAGATGAAAGCCGGCAAGGCAGCGGGTTTGGATGGTATTGCAGTGGAATTGATTAAAAAAGGGGGTGACTGTGGTGTCGACTGGTTGGTAAGGATATTCAATGTATGTATGGTTTATGGTGAAGTGCCTGAGGATTGGCGGAATGGATGAATAATGCCATTGTACAAAGGCAAAGGGGATAAAGGTGAGTGTTCAAATTACAGAGGTATAAGTTTGTTGAGTATTCTTGGGAAATTATATGGGATGGTATTGATTGAGAGGGTAAAGGCATGTACAGAGTATCAGACTCGGGAAGAGCAGTGTGGTTTCAGAAGTGGTAGAGGATGTGTGGATCAGGTGTTTGCTTTGAAGAATGTATGTGAGAAATACTTAGAAAAACAGATAGATTTGTATGTAGCATTTATGAATCTGGAGAAGGCATATGATATAGTTAATAGAGATGCTCTTTGGAAGTTATTAAGAGTATATGGTGTGGGAAGTAAGTTGCTAGATGCAATGAAAAGTTTGTATCAAGGATGTAAGGTATGTGTACGAGTAGGAAGAGAGAAAAGTGCTTGGTTCCCAATGAATGTCGGTTTCCGGCAGGGTGCGTGATGTCCCCATGGTTGTTTAATTTGTTTATGGATCGGGTCGTTAGAGAGGTGAATGCAAGAGTTTTGGAGAGAGGGGCAAGTATGCAATCTGTTGTAGATGAAAGGGCTTTTAAGTGAGTCAGTTGTTGTTCGCTGAAGATACAGCGCTGATGGCTTATTTGGGTGAGAAACTGCAGAAGCTGGTGACTGAGTTTGGTAAAGTGTGTGAAAGAAGGAAGCTGAGAGTAAATGTGAATATGAGCAAGGTTATTAGGTTCAGTATGGTTGAGAGACACGTTGATTGGGAGGTATGTTTGAATGAAGAAAAACTGGAGGAAGTAAAATATTTTAGGTATCTGGGAGTGGATTTAGCAACGGATGGAACCATGGAAGCGGACATGAGTCACCGGGTGGGGGAGGAAACGAAGTTTTTGGGAGCGTTGAAAAATGTGTGGAAGGCGAGAACGTTATCTAGGAGAGCAAAAATGGGTATGTTTGAAGGGATAGTGGTTCCAACAATGTCATATGGTTGAGAGGCATAGGCTATAGATAGGGTTATGCTGAGGAGAATGAATGTGTTGGAAATGAAATGTTTGAGGACAATATGTGGTGTGAGGTGGTTTGGTCGAGTAAGTAATGAAAGGGTAAGAGAGATGTTTGGTAATAAAAAGAGTGTGGTTGAGAGAGCAGAAAACGGTGTTTTGAAATGGTTTGGTCACATGGAGAGAATGAGTGAGGAAAGATTGACCAAGAGGATATATGTGTCGGAGGTGGAGGGAACGAGGAGAAGTGGGAGACCAAATTGAAGGTGGAAAGATGGAGTGAAAAAGAGTTTGAGTGATCGGGGCCTGAGCATGCAGGAGGGTGAAAGGCGGGCAAGGAATAGAGTGAATTGGATCGATGTGGTATACCGGGGTCGACGTGCTGTCAATGGATTGAATCAGGGCATGTGAAGCGTCTGGGGTAAACCATGGAAAGTTGTGTGGGGCCTGGATGTGGAAAGGGAGCTGTGGTTTCGGTGCATTATTGCATGACAGCTAGAGACTGAGTGTGAACGAATGGGGCCTTTGTTGTCTTTTCCTAGCGCTACCTTGCACACATGAGGGGGGAGGGGGATGTTATTCCATGTGTGGCGAGGTGGCGATGGAAATGAATAAAGACAGACAGTGTGAATTGTGTGCATGTGTATATATGTATATGTGTGTGTGTATATATATATATGTGTACATTGAGATGTATGGGTACGTATATTTGCGTATGGGGACGTGTATGTATATACATGTGTATGGGGGTGGGTTGGGCCATTTCTTTCGTCTGTTTCCTTGCGCTACCTCGCAAACGCGGGAGACAGCGACAAAGCAAAATAAATATATATATACACATACAGTCCCTTAGCCTAGCGGTTAGCATGCCTGCCTCTTGCACAAGGGGTCCCAGGTTCGATCCTGGCTAATGGAGCTTTGTATGTTCTATGAAGGTGCGCGTTCATATACACTTTATTCGTATTCATATAATTCCGCGTTGTACAGTCAGGTTCGGTAAAACGCTTTCAGCTGGCTATGTGTTCTGTTCGGAAACAGCCGATAGACCCCGTTGCTCACCATAGTGAGACGAAGGGTATTCGAGTACTTAGTATTTCGAATAGTTGTTACCTATTATACAGTCCCTTAGCCTAGCGGTTAGCATGCCTGCCTCTTGCACAAAGGGTCCCAGGTTCGATCCTGGCTGATGGAGCTTTGTATGTTATATATATGTATATATATATATATATATATATATAATTAAATTTATCTATTTATTTTGCTTTGTCGCTGTCTCCCGCGTTTGCGAGGTAGCGCAAGGAAACAGACGAAAGAAATGGCCCAACCCACCATCATACACATGTATCTACACACACGTCCACACACGCAATATACATACCTATACATCTCAATGTACACATATATATACACACACAGACATATACATATATACCCATGCACACAATTCACACTGTCTGCTTTTATTCATTCCCATCGCCACCTCGCCACACATGGAATACCATCCCCCTCCCCCCTCATGTGTGCGAGGTAGCGCTAGGAAAAGACAACAAAGGCCTCATTCGTTCACACTCAGTCTCTAGCTGTCATGCAATAATGCCCGAAACCACAGCTCCCTTTCCACATCCAGGCCCCACACAACTTTCCATGGTTTACCCCAGACGCTTCACATGCCCTGATTCAATCCACTGACAGCACGTCAACCCCGCTATACCACATCGATCCAATTCACTCTGTTCCTTGCCCGCCTTTCACCCTCCTGCATGTTCAGGCCCCGATCACTCAAAATCTTTTTCACTCCATCTTTCCACCTCCAATTTGGTCTCCCACTTCTCCTCGTTCCCTCCACCTCCGACACATATATCCTCTTGGTCAATCTTTCCTCACTCATTCTCTCCATGTGCCCAAACCATTTCAAAACACCTCTTCTTCTCTCTCAACCACACTCTTTTTATTTCCACACATCTCTCTTACCCTTACATTACTTACTCGATCAAACCACCTCACACCACACATTGTCCTCAAACATCTCATTTCCAGCACATCCATCCTCCTGCGCACAACTCTATCCATAGCCCACGCCTCGCAACCATACAACATTGTTGGAACCACTATTCCTTCAAACATACCCATTTTTGCTTTCCGAGATAATGTTCTCGACTTCCACACATTCTTCAAGGCTCCCAGGATTTTCGCCCCCTCACCCACCCTATGATTCACTTCCGCTTCCATGGTTCCATCCGCTGGCAGATCCACTCCCAGATATCTAAAACACTTTACTTCCTCCAGTTTTGCTCCATTCAAACTTGCCTCCCAATTGACTTGACCCTCAACCCTACTGTACCTAATAACCTTGCTCTTATTCACATTTACTCTTAACTTTCTTCTTTCACACACTTTACCAAACTCAGTCACCAGCTTCTGCAGTTTCTCACATGAATCAGCCACCAGCGTTGTATCATCAGCGAACAACAACTGACTCACTTCCCAAGCTCTCTCATCCACAACAGACTTCATACTTGCCCCTCTTTCCAAAACTCTTGCATTCACCTCCCTAACAACCCCATCCATAAACAAATTAAACAACCATGGAGACATCACACACCCCTGCCGCAAACCTACATTCACTGTGAACCAATCACTTTCCTCTCTTCCTACACGTACACATGCCTTACATCCTCGATAAAAACTTTTCACTGCTTCTAACAACTTGCCTCCCACACCATATATTCTTAATACCTTCCACAGAGCATCTCTTTCAACTCTATCAAATGTCTTCTCCAGATTCATAAATGCTGTATACAAATCCATTTGCTTTTCTAAGTATTTCTCACATACATTCTTCAAAGCAAACCCCTGATCCACACATCCTCTACCACTTCTGAAACCACACTGCTCTTCCCCAATCTGATGCTCTGTACATGCCTTCACCCTCTCAATCAATACCCTCCCATATGATTTACCAGGAATACTCAACAAACTTATACCTCTGTAATTTGCGCACTCTCTCTTATCCCCTTTGCCTTTGTACAATGGCACTATGCACGCATTCCGCCAATCCTCAGGTACCTCACCATGAGTCATACATACATTAAATAAACTTACCAACCAGTCAACAATACAGTCACCCCCTTTTTTAATAGATTCCACTGCAATACCATCCAAACCTGCTGCCTTGCCGGCTTTCATCTTCCGCAAAGCTTTTACTACCTCTTCTCTGTTTACCAAATCATTTTCCCTAACCCTCTCACTTTGCACACCACCTCGACCAAGACACCCTATACCTGCCACTCTATCATCAAACATATTCAACAAACCTTCAAAATACTCACTCCATCTCCTCACATCACAACTACTTGTTATCACCTCCCCATTAGCGCCCTTCACTGAAGTTCCCATTTGCTCCCTTGTCTTACGCACTTTATTTACCTCCTTCCAGAACATCTTTTTATTCTCCCTAAAATTTAATGATACTCTCTCACCCCAACTCTCATTTGCCCTCTTTTTCACCTCTTGCACCTTTCTCTTGACCTCCTGTCTCTTTCTTTTATACATCTCCCACTCAATTGCATTTTTTCCCTGCAAAAATCGTCCCAAATGCCTCTCTCTTCTCTTTCACTAATAATCTTACTTCTTCATCCCACCACTCACTACCCTCTCTAATCAACCCACCTCCCACGCTTCTCATGCCACAAGCATCTTTTGCGCAATCCATCACTGATTCCCTAAATACATCCCATCCCATGTGGGGCCTGGATGTGGAAAGGGAGCTATGGTTTCGGTGCATTATTACATGTCAGCTAGAGACTGAGTGTGAACGAATGGGGCCTTTGTTGTCTTTTCCTAGCGCTACCTCACACACATGAGGGGGGAGGGGGTTGTTATTCCATGTGTGTCGGGGTGGCGATGGGAATGAATAATGGCAGACAATATGCATTATGTACATGGATATATATGTATATGTCTGTGTGTGTATATATATGTATACATTGAGATGTATAGGTATGTATATGTGCTGTGTGTGGACGTGTATGTATATACATGCGTATGTGGGTGGGTTGGGCCATTCTTTCGTCTGTTTCCTTGCGTTACCTCGCTAACGCGGGAGACAGCGACAAAGCAAAATAATATATATATATATATATATATATATATATATATATATATATATATATATATATATATATATATATATATATATATTTTTTTTTTTTTATACTATTCGCCATTTCCCGCATTTGCAAGGTAGCGTTAAGAACTGAGGACTGGGCCTCAGAGGGAAAATCCTCACCTAGCCCCCCTCTCCGTTCCTTCCTTTGGAAAATAAAAAAAAACGAGAGGGGAGGATTTCCAGCCACCCTCTCCCATATATATATATATATATATATATATATATATATATATATATATATATATATATATATATATATATATATATATATATATATATATATATGGGAGGGTATTGATTGAGAGGGTGAAGGCATGTACAGAGCATCAGATTGGGGAAGAGCAGTGTGGTTTCAGAAGTGGTAGAGGATGTGTGGATCAGGTGTTTGCTTTGAAGAATGTATGTGAGAAATACTTAGAAAAGCAAATGGATTTGTATGTAGCATTTATGGATCTGGAGAAGGCATATGATAGAGTTGATAGAGATGCTCTGTGGAAGGTATTAAGAATATATGGTGTGGGAGGAAAGTTGTTAGAAGCAGTGAAAAGTTTTAATCGAGGATGTAAGGCATGTGTACGTGTAGGAAGAGAGGAAAGTGATTGGTTCTCAGTGAATGTAGGTTTGCGGCAGGGGTGTGTGATGTCTCCATGGTTGTTTAATTTGTTTATCTATGGGGTTGTTAGGGAGGTAAATGCAAGAGTTTTGGAAAGAGGGGCAAGTATGAAGTCTGTTGGTGATGAGAGAGCTTGGGAAGTGAGTCAGTTGTTGTTCGCTGATGATACAGCGCTGGTGGCTGATTCATGTGAGAAACTGCAGAAGCTGGTGACTGAGTTTGGTAAAGTGTGTGGAAGAAGAAAGTTAAGAGTAAATGTGAATAAGAGCAAGGTTATTAGGTACAGTAGGGTTGAGGGTCAAGTCAATTGGGAGGTGAGTTTGAATGGAGCAAAACTGGAGGAAGTGAAGTGTTTTAGATATCTGGGAGTGGATCTGGCAGCGGATGGAACCATGGAAGCGGAAGTGGATCATAGGGTGGGGGAGGGGGCGAAAATTCTGGGGGCCTTGAAGAATGTGTGGAAGTCGAGAACATTATCTCGGAAAGCAAAAATGGGTATGTTTGAAGGAATAGTGGTTCCAACAATGTTGTATGGTTGCGAGGCGTGGGCTATGGATAGAGTTGTGCGCAGGAGGATGGATGTGCTGGAAATGAGATGTTTGAGGACAATGTGTGGTGTGAGGTGGTTTGATCGAGTGAGTAACGTAAGGGTAAGAGAGATGTGTGGAAATAAAAAGAGCGTGGTTGAGAGAGCAGAAGAGGGTGTTTTTAAGTGGTTTGGGCACATGGAGAGAATGAGTGAGGAAAGATTGACCAAGAGGATATATGTGTCGGAGGTGGAGGGAACGAGGAGAAGAGGGAGACCAAATTGGAGGTGGAAAGATGGAGTGAAAAAGATTTTGTGTTATCGGGGCCTGAACATGCAGGAGGGTGAAAGGAGGGCAAGGAATAGAGTGAATTGGAGCGATGTGGTATACCGGGGTTGACGTGCTGTCAGTGGATTGAATCAAGGCATGTGAAGCGTCTGGGGTAAACCATGGAAAGCTGTGTAGGTATGTATATTTGCGTGTGTGGACGTATGTATATATATGTGTATGGGGGGGGGGGGGTTGGGCCATTTCTTTCGTCTGTTTCCTTGCGCTACCTCGCAAACGCGGGAGACAGCGACAAAGTATAATAAAATATATAAATAAATATATATATATATATATATATATATATATATATATATATATATATATATATATATATATATATAGTTCGTATTGGAAAGTTGGTGTATGGGTCTGGAAGCGTGTGAAATTTGAAAGATGCGAGTAAATGTGATAAAAACAAGGTTATTTGGTTTAGCAGCACAAAGAGAAGGTTAGTTTCAGTGGAGAAAACTTTGAGGAATTGTATTGTCTTAATACCTGAGAGTAGATATGGCAAGGAATGGAGCCATAGGAGATGATGTGGGTCATAAGGTGGGTGAGGGGCAAAGGTTCTGGTTGCGCTGAGGAATGTATGGAGAGTAACGACGTTGTAGGTGCGCCGCGTTGGTTGTAGATGAAAATGTACAGAATGACGGGGTATGGGAAGGTGTAGTAATAAGAGGGGTAGGATTGAGAATGCTTAGGTCTGCAACGAAATGGTTCGGTCATATAGAGAAGATGTGTGAGGAGAGGTTGACAAAGATGTAGCCGGAATGACGGGGTATGGGAAAGGTGTAGTAATAAGAGGGGTAGGATTGAGAATGCTTAGGTCTGCAACGAAATGGTTCGGTCATATAGAGAAGATGTGTGAGGAGAGGTTGACAAAGATGTATGTTAGAAATGGATGGAACAAGGAGAACGGGGTGACCAAGTCGGAGGTGGAAGGATGGAGGGAGTAAATTTCTGTTTAGTCGTGAGTTGAACATGCAAGAGGGTGAAAGGCTTGCCTGGGATAGAGTGATTGGGGCGATGTAGTATACAGGTGGCGACGTGTTGATCACGGCAATGGAAGGCTAGAAGGAGAAATAAGATATATTTTACGAAAAATACTTTATTAATTTAGTTGATAGGTACTAAGGCATCAAGATGCACAATAACAAATACAACATAACGTGGACTAGACTTGTTGGTGTGGGTCAGACGGTGACAACCAGCCCTGCCGGACCTGGGGTGGGGCGCCGGGGTCCTCCTACCCCTGAAAAGCCCGTCTGAAGGAGGCGATGGCAGTGTGCAGGGCGAGCTGCAGGTGCCTGATGGGAAGTGGGCTGTAACCTGAGACGTGACCGGGTCATCGTCTGACTATGACCTGCTTTTTGTGGATCTGGGTCGTCACCTGTGAGAAGGGGCGCCCCTTATAGTGCACGACCCGACAGGGGCAGGAGTCCACCTAATGGTAGCCGTACCCACAGTTGACACACACCGGGTGGTCGGAGTACCAGCCGAAGGCGCCGTAGCCGCCGGTGTAAGCGCCGTAGTCTACGTGGTCGTTGCTGCTGTAGCCTCCTACAGACTGACGCTCGTAGACATTAGAACCATCGGACAGGAGAGCCTCGCCACCGTCAGCGTGCTCCTGCACCTGGGGGTACACTGGTACCGACCGTACCTGCCGTACTAGCCTCACGGCCTCCACGGGGATGGCTATGTACCGCGGCCGAGCCTCTGCCACCATAGCCAGAGCCACCAGCAACAGCATCTGTAAACAATAAGACCAATAATTACGCCAGTGGCCAACAGAGGGCAGCACCTGATGACGATAACAATAGTTATACTAGTCATAAACAGATGGCAACACTTATCGATCACTAATACAAATTATTGTCTATATATAATGACACTAAGATCACAATCACAAGCTTAACATAAAAATCATTCCAAGAAAATTGAGTAAGAACAAATTCAGAAGCAGCCTATGTGGTCGGGCAGTAGGTAGAATAAGTACATACAGACACACTTTCTGGTGGAGGAATGACATCTGTAGGATCGGCTTGCCTGACCAGCAAACTGGCCAACGACAGTGAAGATCAGATCCCTCGGGTTAGGTTAGGTTAGCCAGTAGCTTGGTAAGCAGTAGTGAAGGTTAGTATTGGTTTATGAATCATCCTTGTGTGGATGGCCAATTATATAGTTATTCTTGTTTGAGAGTTCACTGGCTACCACTGTTATTTGTTTTGAGTCATGTTGTGTAGTTTTACGGCTTTTTATTGTGTTATGCAATAATGTCTTGGGTTGTGAGTGTTTAGCTGGGGTATCTAGCAAGGCTGACGTAAGTGTGTGCGTTGTATAGTTAGAGACGGGCTGAGAACGCAGATGGAACTTAATTTTTGCAGTGACTGATTTTTAGAATTTGCTTCGCTTGAGTGACCATCACTGGAGCACAGTGACGTAAGTCTTCATCTGTGATGACAGTGATGCTATCACACGATAATTGTCAGTCATGACCTTGTCTCACATGAACACATCCTCAGCAATATCAACATGAACACATCCTCAGCAATATCAACATGAACACATCCTCAGCAATATCAACATGAACACATCCTCAGCAATATCAACATGAACACATCCTCAGCAATATCAACATGAACACATCCTCAGCAATATCAACATGAACACATCCTCAGCAATATCAACATGAACACATCCTCAGCAATATCAACATGAACACATCTCAGCAATATCAACATGAACACATCCTCAGCAATACAACATGACCATCTCAGCAATATCAACATGAACACATCCTCAGCAATATCAACATGAACACATCATCAGCAATATCAACATGAACACATCCTCAGCAATATCAACATGAACACATCGTCAGCAATATCAACATGAACACATCCTCAGCAATATCAACATGAACACATCCTCAGCAATATCAACATGAACACATCCTCAGCAATATCAGATGTTGATAAGAGAGAAATGATAACTTTCTACTTAATATAAGTTATCTTTTCAATAATATTTCTGTAAAGTATGATTAATACAGAACAAGTATAGGCTTTTCCCCTTTTCCTTAAGTAATACTCGGTATGAATTACACTATATATTGAATGTATTAGATTACGAATATATCTGACATTGTAATTGAAATCAAACATGAAAATGTAACCAGAGGGAATCTTACACAATAATGTTTACGTAAGAATCGTTGATATTTATCACAAAAGATGAGCTGTAGTGTTGCGTGAAACTCTATGTAAGAAATGAGTTTTGCACTGAGCATCCATATTGTCTATTTTCGTGAACCCCAAATTCGTGCTTTCCTTTAAGAAAGGACCGCTCAGTCGTGTGTCTATTGAATTCTTGGACTGAGCTCTTCGTAAGGAACGCTGCTGATATTATAGCTTATAACAAGGAATATTTCACCAGATAAACGATAACTTTTCTAACAGGACTCACCATTTTGAGAGCCATTGTGTTGATGTTTGTAGCGAAGCGTCTGGAATCTGGTGCGTCAGGTGGTCACCCGCTTTATATACTCCCAAGTGAAACCAGTTGCATGACGTCACGAGTTTCCCTCCTCCTGCAAGGTGTTGGCATCATCATCACTTTCGATCATTAGAAACAATATCTGGCCCTTCTGTTTCATCAGGAACCGGATCTTTCCATATGAATTATGCTCCTGAAATCTACTTGTATATACAACTCTCATATTCCGTGATTATTATCAATTATGACACACACACACACACACACACACACAAATGCTGATTTCCTTTGAAGTTGCCCAGTCTGAGGTGAGGCTGAAGATGCCAACCAATGATAGTTGTTTTGACCTATATGTGACGTATGCTACACACAGCTATACCATCACACAGATGGCAAACTTATAAGAACGATGTTCATCTTGGCAGATCATGACGGTAACATGATGAATATCTTAACTAAACTGGCAGAAAACTGCGATGTCTGTGAGGAGTCGGGCATCTGGCAACACCACCAGTCGTGTCAAGTTGTGGCGGAGAAAATCGTTGCACGTGAAGAATTAGCCTAGGGTTGCAAAACCTCACCCTCCACACTTACACCCGCCATTATGCAGAAATCATCTTTATTGAACTTTTGGTATACTTCCATATGTGCTCCTTGCATATGGAAAATCTAAAAGCAATGCCAGGCTTCTTGCCTGGCTTCCACACCGGTAGGAGATAGTGTATCGTACCGCTAACGAATATGTCATATAATTTTTCTAGTCCTCATTACTTGGGTCTTGTTTCAGAAGGCTGTAGTCGTCAGTGTTTATATTCTTTCATTAGTCTGATTATTTTTCATTGTAGGGTCTATGGTTAGTTCTGAGGAATGCCAATGTGTCTGTCATTTCCTGATTTTTCTTTTCATCGAGGACGGGACAAACGATGATAATTACCGTTTGATTCATTTATAATTCAGATTAATTCTATAGTTATACAATAAGATAACCAATGACAAAGTTGGGAGTAGAGAGGAAGGATACTAGAAAACGAAGAGCGCATTCAGAAAATGTTTTCTAGGGAAGCGTTCGCTCAGATTTCGATCATGTATACATCGAGACAATATCTAGTAACGTGTAGTATTGGTAAAATGTTTTTATCAACCATTTTAATATTTACATTATTTCCTGGACATTCAGGAACAGCATAAAATTCAAATAATGTGTGTGTGTGTGTGTGTGTGTGTGTGTGTGTGTGTGTGTGTGTGTGTGTGTGTGTGTGAAGAGAAAAGTATGAATGAAGATCAAAATAAAGGTGGATGAGTGTGAATGAGGGAGCGTGAATGACAGCCAGTGATAGTGAAAGTCCCTGAAAGTGAAGCGTAGTGCGTCAGAGGTGTAGTGAGAGCTGTGTAGGTAGGTTGGTAGGTGGCTAAGTAGGTAGGTAGGTATATAAGTAGGTAGGTGGGCAAGTAGGTAAGCAGGTGGGTGGGTAGGTAGGTAGGTAGATAGGTAGGTAGGTAGGTAGGTGGATAAGTAGGTAGGTAGGTAGGTAGGTGGGTAAGTAGGTAGGTAGGTAGGTAGGTGGGTAAGTAGGTAGGTAGGTAGGTAGGTAGGTAGGTAGATAGGTGGTAAGTAGGTAGCTAGGTAGGTAGGTTGGTAGGTAAGTGGGTAGGTAGGTGATAGGTAGGTGGGTAGGTAGGTAGGTAGGTAGGTAGGGAGGTATGCAGGTAGGTTGGTAGGTGGCTAAGTAGGTCGTTAGGTAGGTAGATGGGTAGGTAGGTAAGTAGGTGGGTAAGTAGGTAGGTAGGTGGGTAAGTAGGTAGGTAGGTGCATAAGTAGGTAGGTAGGTAGGTAGGTAGGTAGGTAGGTAGGTGGGTAAGTAGGTAGGTAGGTATGTATGTGGGTAAGTAGGTAGGTAAGTAGGTGGGTAAGTAGGTAGGTAGGTAGGTGGGTAAGTAGGTAGGTAGGTAGGTAGGTAGGTAGGTAGGTAGGTAGGTAGGTGGGTAAGTAGGTAGGTGGGTAGGTAGGTAGATAGGACGTAAGTAGGTAGATAGGCAGGTAGGTTGGTAGGTAAGTGGGTAGGTAGGTGGGTAGGTAGGTAGGTAGGTAGGGAGGGAGGTATGTAGGTAGGTAGGTGGGTAGATAGGCGGGTAGGTAGGTAGGTAGGTAGGTAGGTGGTTAGGTAGGTCGGTAGGTAGGTAGGTAGGTAGGTAGGTAGGTAGGTGGGTAGGTAGGTAGGTAGGTAGGTAGGTAGGTAGGTAGGTGGTAAGTAAGTAGGTAGGTAGGTAGGTAGGTGGGTAAGTAGGTAGGTAGGCAGATAGGTGGTAAGTAGGTAGGTAGGTAGATAGGTGGTAAGTAGGTAGTTAGGTAGGTGGGTAGGTAGGTAGGTAGATAGGTGGTAAGTAGGTAGGTAGGTAGGTGGATAGGTAGGTAGGTAGATAGGTAGGTATGTAGGTAGGTTGGTAGGTAGGCAGGTAGGAAGGTAGGTAGGTGGGTAGGTAGGTGGATAGGTAGGTAGGTAGGTGGGTAGGTAGGTAGGTAGGTGGGTGGTAATTAGGTAGGTAGGTAGATAGGTGGTAATTAGGTAGGTAGGTAGGTAGGTGGGTAGGTAGTAGATAGGTGGTAATTAGGTAGGTAGGTAGGTAGGTGGGTAGGTAGTAGATAGGTGGTAATTAGGTAGGTAGGTAGGTAGGTGGGTAGGTAGTAGGTTGGTAGGTAGGTAGGTGGGTAGGTAGGTAGATAGGTGGTATTTAGGTAGGTAGGTAGGTAGGTAGGTGGGTAGGTAGTAGGTAGGTAGGTAGGTAGGGAGGGAGGTATGTAGGTAGGTAAGTAGGTAGATAGGCGGGTAGGTAGGTAGGTAGGTAGGTGGGTAGGTAGTAGGTAGGTAGGTAGGTAGGTAGGTAGGTGGGTAGGTAGGTAGATAGGTGGTATTTAGGTAAGTAGGTAGGTAGGTAGGTAGGTAGGTAGGTAGGATCTTGTGTATAGTGACGGATGTGCCATATCTTCAATATACACCAGAGTCATCACTATATTCTTACTTGCAATCATTTGTCTCACCAATATTTGGTAGGTTGGGGGAGGGAGGGAGGAGAGTGTGGGGGGGGGGGGAATTTATATTGATCCCGGCCGTCAAAATACAACCCATCCACCCCCCCCCCCCCGCATCTCACTCTCCCAAGGTCAGCAACTGCTCATGCTTGCTATATACATGGCTCCTCCTTCCCAGGTATTTGCTTCATGATAACATTATGCACAAGTGTATCTCGTACTTCATGGTTTTCGTTCCCTGAGCAGTGGTCTTCTTCTGGGAAGATGGTAACGTTGTTTCAGACGACCTGGCCAATGCTGCAAGACAGTAACATTAAGTGCTGCATTTTGGTGTCGGTCCTTCATGATGGCACATATATTTTAGTTTCATGGTCCCATTTATATTTTTTGAGAGTGTATATGGTTTTCATGGTCTCTCCTCAGTCTCACAGAGGTAATGATGATGGCAATGTGTCCTCCTCACTGTATGTATGAGTGTGTGATCACCATTTGTGTGTTAAACGCTCATGTTGTCCCGTCTTCTTAACCTTTTATATTTGTATCAAGACTTTACTCTTATATGTATGTAGACACTCATACACTTCAGCCTAAGACTAGGATGAACACCCAGGTTGGCTGTGGATTGACTGCCACGACTAGGAATCGAACCTGGGCGGGCCAGTGTGTGAATCAGCGACGCTTACAACCACATCATCACAACCACACCAACGTAACCACGTCTTTCTAGATCCTTTGTATTTCCTGTTGCCCATCTTGTGGTCATGAGAGAGAGAGAGAGAGAGAGAGAGAGAGAGAGAGAGAGAGAGAGAGAGAGAGAGAGAGAGAGAGAGAGAGAGAGAGAGAGAGTTTCTGCTTAACCTGACCCTAAGTTCCAATGTTATTTTGGTACATGCATCTTGATGGCCAGGTCTTGGGTACATCTTCCTCAGTAAGTGTAGCACGATCTTCAGCGTCGGTGAAACACATAATAAACTAGACAACAACAACAACAACAACAACAACAACAACAACAACAACAACAATGTACAGAAAGTGTCATTCCTTCGTTAATTCCACTTTTTGTTCTGACTTTTCCGAAGACTGTCAGTCCGTTTTCCCTGGTCTGAATGTCTCAAATTTATAGATTTCTTTGAAATAAATTTTGTTTATTTGTAACGACCTTCAAAATTGTTTGACTATTTAATGATTATATCAATACTTTTCTAAAGATGATTTGACCTGACGTCCTTAAGAAGGTCAAAAATATTTTTCCTGAATAGATTTAAGGTTTTTAAAGCAAAATATGTCTTTCCTTCCGCCAGTGTTATTTTGGGATGTTTAGTTTAAATTTCCCTCAGAAGACTGAGCAAATGTTACAAAGTAAGACTTGTTTCGCCACCCAGCAGTACGAGAACCTCTCCTGCCGCACACATTCGAGAGCTGAACTAATTTCTAAATTGGTTTCTCCAACGAAAGTGACAACCTTAGCAAGGGCTGGTCACTCTCAGGGAACATTAGCTAAGATTATCACTTTCATCTGATCATTATCGTACGCTCTCGCCTCACATCCAAGTTTAGCGGTACGAAAGCTGAGCTTCCTGTGGATGTGTACATTGGGGTGGGTCGTGTTTACACGGTTATTAATATCCATATATGGAGGTAGTGCAGCAAACTTGTGGATATATGAGAAAATAATATGGGTTATCTGCGTCCATATTTATAGCCCCCTCCTCCACATCCCCCGGCTCAAAAACGGAAAAATGAGGTATTAAAAAACGCGCATTTATAGAAAAAATTTCAAACTGAAAACATGTTTATTTCTTAGTTGGGTAGGGTTATTCTTACAGAAATAAAGTATTTCTGAAATTTGGAAGTAATTGAACATCTTCAGCCCCCCCCCCCCCCCAATCCCACACACAAGGAAATTGAAAACAATGCATTTTTACTTAAAATATCATTTTACAAAATTCGCAAAAAAAAATCCATCCAAATGCTGCCATCAAGTGTCTGTACTTCACTGCTGCCATCACGTGTCTGTACCTCACTGCTGCCATCAAGTGTCTGTACCTCACTGCTTCCATCACGTGTCTGTACCTCACTGCTGCCATCAAGTGTCTGTACCTCACTGCTGCCATCAAGTGTCTGTACCTCACTGCTGTCATCAAGTGTCTGTACCTCACTGCTGCCATCAAGTGTCTGTACCTCACTGCTGCCATCAAGTGTCTGTACCTCACTGCTGCCATCACGTGTCTGTACCTCACTGCTGCCATCAAGTGTCTGTACCTCACTGCTGCCATCAAGTGTCTGTACCTCAATGCTGCCATCAAGTGTCTGTACCTCAATGCTGCCATCAAGTGTCTGTACCTCACTGCTGCCATCAAGTGTCTGTACCTCACTGCTGCCATCAGGTGTCTGTACCTCACTGCTGCCATCACGTGTCTGTACCTCACTGCTGCCATCACGTGTCTGTACCTCACTGCTGCCATCACGTGTCTGTACCTCACTGCTGTCATCAAGTGTCTGTACCTCACTGCTTCCATCAAGTGTCTGTACCTCACTGCTGCCATCAAGTGTCTGTACCTCACTGCTGCCATCAAGTGTCTGTACCTCACTGCTGCCATCAAGTGTCTGTACCTCACTGCTTCCATCAAGTGTCTGTACCTCACTGCTGCCATCAAGTGTCTGTACCTCACTGCTGCCATCAAGTGTCTGTACCTCAATGCTGCCATCAAGTGTCTGTACCTCACTGCTGCCATCAAGTGTCTGTACCTCACTGCTGCCATCAAGTGTCTGTACCTCACTGCTGCCATCACGTGTCTGTACCTCACTGCTGCCATCAAGTGTCTGTACCTCACTGCTTCCATCACGTGTCTGTACCTCACTGCTGCCATCAAGTGTCTGTACCTCACTGCTGCCATCAAGTGTCTGTACCTCACTGCTGTCATCAAGTGTCTGTATCTCACTGCTGCCATCAAGTGTCTGTACCTCACTGCTGCCATCAAGTGTCTGTACCTCACTGCTGCCATCACGTGTCTGTACCTCACTGCTGCCATCAAGTGTCTGTACCTCACTGCTGCCATCAAGTGTCTGTACCTCAATGCTGCCATCAAGTGTCTGTACCTCAATGCTGCCATCAAGTGTCTGTACCTCAATGCTGCCATCAAGTGTCTGTACCTCACTGCTGCCATCAAGTGTCTGTACCTCACTGCTGCCATCACGTGTCTGTACCTCACTGCTGCCATCACGTGTCTGTACCTCACTGCTGCCATCACGTGTCTGTACCTCACTGCTGTCATCAAGTGTCTGTACCTCACTGCTTCCATCAAGTGTCTGTACCTCACTGCTGCCATCAAGTGTCTGTACCTCACTGCTGCCATCAAGTGTCTGTACCTCACTGCTTCCATCAAGTGTCTGTACCTCACTGCTGCCATCACGTGTCTGTACCTCACTGCTGCCATCAAGTGTCTGTACCTCACTGCTTCCATCAAGTGTCTGTACCTCACTGCTGCCATCAAGTGTCTGTACCTCACTGCTGCCATCAAGTGTCTGTACCTCAATGCTGCCATCAAGTGTCTGTACCTCACTGCTGCCATCAAGTGTCTGTACCTCACTGCTGCCATCACGTGTCTGTACCTCACTGCTGCCATCAAGTGTCTGTACCTCACTGCTGCCATCACGTGTCTGTACCTCACTGCTGCCATCACGTGTCTGTACCTCACTGCTGCCATCAAGTGTCTGTACCTCACTGCTGCCATCACGTGTCTGTACCTCACTGCTGCCATCACGTGTCTGTACCTCACTGCTGCCATCACGTGTCTGTACCTCACTGCTGTCATCAAGTGTCTGTACCTCACCACTGCTCTTCCTGCCTCGAGCTTTAAACTGTCGTCTGGTGGGCTGTGCCACATGCAGCCTGTGGTCACATTGCCCTCGCCCAGTGCATGGATCAAATTTTGGTGGAGGTTTGACGAAGTGTGGATACTGGAAACTTGAAGCTGTGGTTAGTAAAATGGTATGTAGTGTTCTAAATATATATTCACAAGGGCGACTAAACAGGGCGAAAGCGGGGAGTGGGAGGGGGGGGGGGGGGGAACTGGAAACCCTATCCTTCTTGAATTTCAATTTCTAAAAGGGGATACATTAGAAGTAGTCAAGCGTGGAGTGCTCATCCTTATTGAAGGCTCAGATTGGGGTTGTCCAAATGTGTGTGGATGTAACCAAGTTGAGAAGAAAGGAAAGATAGGTAGCATGCTTGAGGAAAGAAACCTGAATGTTCTGGGTCCGTGTGAAACGAAGCTCAAGAGTAAATGAGAAGAGTGGTTTGGAAACGTCTTTGGAGGAAAGTCAGGGGTTGGCGAGAGGACGAGAACTAAGGAAGGAGTAGCACTACTCTTGAAGCAGGAGCTGTGGGAGTGTGTGATGCAATGTAAGGAAGTAGATTCTAGATTGATGTGGGTAAAACTGAACGTGGATGGCAGGAGACGGGTGATTATTGGTGCTTATGCACCTGGTCATGAGAAGGAAGATCATGAGAGGCAAGTGTTTTGAGAGCAGCTGAGAGAGTGCATTAGCGGCCTTGATGCACGAGACCGGGTTACAGTGATGGGTGATTTGAATGGAAAGGTGAGAAATGTGGCAGTTGAGGGTATGATTGGTGTACATTGGGTATTCTGTGTTGTGAATGGAAATGGTGAGGAGCTTTTGGATTTGTGTGCTGAAAAAAGACTGGTGATTGGGAATACCTGGTTTAAAAAGTGAATGTTACGTTCTGCCTCCACCCCTTACATTGAAAGGTGTATAATCAGCCCATTGGCCCGATAAAACAGATATCTGAAATAATGGCTTCTGTTAACAGAGAGATTTGGGCTAGACACAGATTCCCTTACCATCTGGCTAACATCTGACAGGTGACGGCCGTAATGATATACCCACTTCTCCCTTCTCAAGTCGGTCAAATACTAAACACATCAAAATCTAAGACAAGATATCTATAATAGCAAAATAAACATGGCTCTCTCGTAACATAAATAATGCAATTTATTCTTGATGCATAGATCTCTCTATATATTTACTTAGCATCACTCTGGCAAATTCACTGGCCTCAGTTATGTAACATAAGGGTTTGAAATGACTGAGATGTGTACAAATTACATTATACATTTACCAACAACTTTGTATCACATCCTTCCCGTTATGGCCATTCCGAGAGAGAGAATTGACCTTGGTCATCTTCCAGCTTCTATACAACTTCTCAAAGGAAACTGAATAAGATATTATGGGTAACTATAACATTTATGGGTGAATAGGGGAGATAACTGTAACAAGAGATATATGCAAGTACACATATGTGAGTAGGTGTGATGGTCAAAGGGCATTATCAGATTACGTATTATATGAAAGGCGTGTAAAAGAGACTTTTGGATGTACATGTACTGAGAGGGGCAGCTGGTGGGATGTCTGATCACCATATTGCGGAGGCGATGGTGAAGATTTGTTGAGGTTTTCGAAAAAGAGGAGACAATGTCGGGGAGAAAGAGAGTAGTGAGAGTAAGTGACCGTGGAAAGGAGATTTGTGGGATGAAATACCAGGAGAGGTGGAGTGCGAAATGGCAAAAGTGAGAGCAAATGAAGTGAGGGGTGAGTAATGGGACTTATTTAGGGAAGCAGTGATGGCAAGTGCAAGAGATGCATGTGGCATGAGAATGGTAGGGGATGGACAGATTTGAAAGGATAGTGCGTGGTGGGATGAAGAGGTAAAGTTGTTAGTGAAAGAGAAATGAGAGGCGTTTGGACGGTACTTAGAAGGAAGGAATGCAAATGACTGTGAGGAAGGTGCAAGGGTTGAAAAAGCGGCCGAATGAGAGTTGGGGTGAGAGAGTATTATTAACTTTAGGGAGAATAAAAAGATGTTTTAGAAGGAGGTAAATAACGTGCGAAAAACAAGAGAACAAATGAGAACATTGGTGAAGGGGGCAAAAGGGGAAGTGATAACTAGTAGTGATGTAGTGAGGAGATGTATTGAGTGTTTTGAATGATTGTTGAATGTGTTTGGTGATAGAGTGGCAGACGTAGGGTGTTTTCGTCGGGGTGGTGTGCTAAATGAGAGTCATGCAGAGTGGTTTGGTGAAGAGAGCAAAAGTGATGAAAGCCTTGCGGAAGATGAAATCCAGCAAGTCGGAGTGAGTGGATGGTATTGCAGTTCAATTCATTAAGAAAGGGGGTGACAGTTGTTGACTGGTTGGTAAGGATATTCAATGTAGGTATGGATCAAATGGTGAAGTGCCTGAGGATTGGCGGAATACATGTATAGTCCCATTGTACAAAGGCAAAGGATATAATGGTGAGTGTTCAAACTACAGAGTCAAAAGTTTCTTGAGTATTCCTGGAAAACTATATGGGAGGGTATTGACTGAGAGGTGAAGGCATGTACATAGCATCAGACTAGGGAGGAGCAGAGTGGTTTCAGAAGTGGTGTATGATGTGTGGATCAGGTGCTCGCGTTGAAGAATGTGTGAAAAATACTTGAAATAAGAAAATGAAAAGCAGATGGACTTGTATGTAGCATTTATGGATCTGGAGAGGACAAATGACGGGGTTGGTAGAGATGCTTTGTGGAAGGTGCTAAGAGTATATGATGTGGGAAGTAAGCTGCTAGAAACAATGAGAAGTTTTTATCAAGGATGTAAGGCAGATGTACGAATAGGAAGAGAGGAGAGTGATTGGTTCCCAATGAAGGTCGGTCTGCGGCAGGGGTGTATGATGTCCTCATTGTTGTTTAATTTGTCTATGGATGGGGTGGTTAGGGAGGTAAATGCAAGAGGTTTGGAGAGAGGGGCAAGTGTGACAGTCTTTTAAGGATGAGAAGGCCTGGGAAGTGAGTCAGTTGTTGTTTGCCACTGATACAGCACTGGTGGCTGATTCGAATGAGAATCTGCAGACGTTGGAAAAGTGTGTAAAAGGAGAAAATTGATAGTAAATGTGAATAAGAGCGAGGTTATTAACTTTAGTAGGGTTGAGAGACAAGGTAGTTGGGATGTGTGAATGAATGGAGAAAAATTAGAGGAAGTGAAATGTTTTAGGTATCTGGGAGTGGACTTAGCAGCGAATGTAACTATGGAAGGGGAAGTGAGTCATAGGATGAGGTGGGGTGGGGTGGGGTGGGGGATGGGGGGATGTTTGTGTGTGGGGGGGGGGTCGAAGGTTCTGGGAGCGATGAAGAATGTTTGGAGGGAACGTTATCTCGGAGAGCAAAAATGAGTATGTTTGAAGGATTAGTAGTTCCATCACTATCATATGGTTGTGAGGCATGGGCCATATAGATAAGGTTGTGCGGAGGAAGGTGGATGTGTTGGAAATGAGATGTTTGAGGACAATATGTGGTGTGAGGTGGTTTGATCGAGTAAGTAACGAAAGGGTAAGAGAGATGTGTGGTAATAAAAAAGAGAGTGGTTGAAAGAGCAGAAGAGTGAGTTGAAATGGTATGGACGTATTGAGCGAATGAGTGAGGAAAAGTTGACAAAGAGAAAATGTGTGGCAGTGGTGGAGGGAACAAGGATAAGCGGGGAACCAAATTGAAGGTGGAAGATGCATTGGAAAAAATTTTGAGCTATCGGCCTGAACATACAAGAGTGTGAAAGTCATGCACGGAATAGAGTGAATAGGAACGATGTGGGAAGATGCATTGGAAAAAATTTTGAGCTATCGGCCTGAACATACAAGAGTGTGAAAGTCATGCACGGAATAGAGTGAATAGGAACGATGTGGTATATGGGGTTGGAATGAGATGTTTGAGGACAATATGTGGTGTGAGATGGTTTGATCGAGTAAGTAATGAAAGGGTAAGAGAGATGTGTGGTAATAAAAATAAAGTGTGGTTGAGAGAGTAGAAGAGGGTGTATTGATATGGTTTGGTTACATGGAGAGAATGAGTGAGGTAAGATTGACCAAGAGGATATATGAGTCAGAGGTGGAGGGAACGAGGAGAAGTGGGAGACCAAATTAGAGGCGGAAAGATGGAGTGAAAAAGATTTTGAACGATCGGTGCCTGAACATGAAGGAGGGCGAAAGGCGTGCGAGGAATAGAGTGCACTGGAACGATGTAGTATACCGGGGTCGACGTGCTGTCAATGGATTGAACCAGGGCATGTGAAGCGTCTGGGGTAAACCATGGAAAGTTTTGTGGGGCCTTGATGTGGAAAGGGAGCTGTGGTTTCAGTGTATTATACATGACAGCTAGAGACTGAGTGTGAACGAATGGGGCCTTTGTTGTCTTTTCCTAGCGCTACCTCGCGCACATGAGGGGGAGGGGGTTGTTATTTCATTTGTGGCGGGGTGGCGATGGGAATGAATAAAGGCAGACAGTATGAATTATGTACATGTGTATATATGTATATGTCTGTGTGAGTATATATATATGTATGTATACGTTGAGATGTATAGGTATATATATTTGCGTGTGTGGACGTGTATGTACACACATGTGTATGTGGGTGGGTTGAGCCATTCTTTCGTCTGTTTCCTTGCGCTAACTCGCTAACGCGGGAGACAGCGACAAAGCAAAATAATATGATAATAATAATGATAATGATGATAATGATAATAATAATATATATATATATATATATATATATATATATATATATATATATATATATATATATATATATATATATATATATATTTTTTTTTTTTTTTTTTTTTATACTTTGTCGCTGTCTCCCGCGTTTGCGAGGTAGCGCAAGGAAACAGACGAAAGAAATGGCCCAACCCCCCCCCCCCCCCATACACATGTACATACGTCCACACACGCAAATATACATACCTACACAGCTTTCCATGGTTTACCCCAGACGCTTCACATGCCTTGGTTCAATCCACTGACAGCACGTCAACCCCTGTATACCACATCGCTCCAATTCACTCTATTCCTTGCCCTCCTTTCACCCTCCTGCATGTTCAGGCCCCGATCACACAAAATCTTTTTCACTCCATCTTTCCACCTCCAATTTGGTCTCCCTCTTCTCCTCGTTCCCTCCACCTCCGACACATATATCCTCTTGGTCAATCTTTCCTCACTCATTCTCTCCATGTGCCCAAACCATTTCAAAACACCCTCTTCTGCTCTCTCAACCACGCTCTTTTTATTTCCACACATCTCTCTTACCCTTACGTTACTCACTCGATCAAACCACCTCACACCACACATTGTCCTCAAACATCTCATTTCCAGCACATCCATCCTCCTGCGCACATCTCTATCCATAGCCCACGCCTCGCAACCATACAACATTGTTGGAACCACTATTCCTTCAAACATACCCATTTTTGCTTTCCGAGATATATATATATATATATATATATATATATATATATATATATATATATATATATATATATATATATATATATATATATATGTATATATGGTGCTTCCAGCTTAAGTACAGGAAATGGCATATTAGATTTTGATGTGATAGATTGGATGCATTCCACATAGTCATACAGAAGTTATTATAAAATGTACACTGATTCCTATTCTAATAATGGCAGTGTGTAACTTGCATTACATATAGAGATGTGAGGATTTCACCAGCAAGCAAACTTTTCTTTCTTCTTTCAAACTATTCGCCATTTCCCGCATTACCGAGGTAGCGTTAAGAACAGAGGACTGGGCCCTTGAGGGAATACCCTCACCTGGCCAAATTCTCTGTTCCTTCTTTTAAAAAAAAAAAAAAAAAAAAAAAAAAAACGAGAGGGGAGGATTTCCAGCCCCCCGCTCCCTCCCCTTTTAGTCGCCTTCTACGACACGCAGGGAATACGTGGGAAGTATTCTTTCTCCCCTATCCCCAGCAAGCAAACTATTTCTGTATATACATAAAGTTGATCTTGTGGGTGATTTAGGATGAATACAGTATTGCTTTTGGGCAGTGTAAATGGCCTTGTTCCAATTTTGGAGCCATTGCATTCAGAAGTAAACTTTCAATAAAGTAGAAAACTACCTAATTTTACATTATATATATACATGTATGTATATATATATATATATATATATATATATATATATATATATATATATATATATATATATATATATATATATATGTATATATTATATATATATATATATATATATATATATATATATATATATATATATATATATATATATATATATATATATATGTGTATTCCCTGCGTGTCGTAGAAGGCGACTAAAAGGGGAGGGAGCGGGGGGCTGGAAATCCTCCCCTCTCACTTTTTTTTTTTTTTTTTTTTTAATTTTCCAAAAGAGGGAACAGAGAAGGGGCCCAGGTGAGGATATTCCCTCAAGGGCCCAGTCCTCTGTTCTCAACGCTACCTCGCTAATGCGGGAAATGGCGAATAGTATGAAAAAAAAAATATATATATATATATATTCTTCTTTCAAACTATTCGCCATTTCCTGCGTTAGCAAGGTAGCGCTAAGAAAGGAGGACTGGGCTTTTGAGGGAATATCCTGAACTGGCCCTCTTCTCTGTTCCTTCTTTTGGAAAATTAAAAAAAAAAAAAAACGAGAGGGGAGGATTTCCAGCCCCCCGCTCCCTCACCTTTCAGTCGCCTTCTACGAAACGCAGGGAATACGTGGGAAGTATTCTTTCTCCCCTATCCCCAGTGATGATATACACACACACACACACACACACACACACATATATATATATATATATATATATATATCTATATATATATATATATATATATATATATATATATGTGTGTGTGTGTGTGTGTGTGTGTGTGTGTGTGTGTGTGTGTGTGTGCGTGTGTGTGCGAATCGGGTCGTATGAACTTTTTCCGTGATGGAGAGCTAGTGATGATGATAAATAGCAGAGACACGTATGGTGTAACCTGGCCATTACTCTGGTTTGCGTCAGGTGGACACTGGAGCTGGGGCGTTAATTGTCATGATTGTGGTGATATAGTGTGTGTGTGTGTGTGTGTAGCGCTACAGTTGTTAGCAGCTCCCTCTCCCGTGAGGCACCAACGCTTTCTTCATTGTGATATCCAGTTTTCCAGTGACTTGTCTTACTCTTAACCTTCTGACGGTCGTGTAAATTTTAACTGATTTCTACTAAACTGTTCATGTCTACAACAAGAGTGAAGCTTTATTGGTCTGCTCCCCAGATCACCTTGGCAGCCGCTTAGAAAATACTTCAACTGACGAAGGCATAATTAAGCGCTTAAAGAAAATATTGGTGAGGCTTTATTAAGCAATGAAAGAAAACTTTGGTAAGGGATGATTAAGCAATGAAAGAAAACTTAGTAATCAATTGAAGTTTATGGATGACTTGTGGAAATGAATATAAAACGTGTAATGATGTTCTCATTACCATATCTGAATGTGTATAAGGGGATTGCCTCTGAAATTTCTTTGCCAATTCTATTTCTGGATCGAAAATAAGCAAAAATTGGATGGGACTGGCCGAAAGTGAGTGGCATATTATCACTGCTGTGACAATCTCCCTCATAAACAGGACATTTAGAATTCTCATTATTTGCAGAATTCCATATATAAAAAGAACACTATACTTCAGCCTAAGACATCTACTCTGAGAAAAGTTCTTTGCCAGAAACATTTAAGATATATTTTTTGTTCGATGATTTTAAGGTAATTATCATGATAACATTCTATAAACTCAACAATTGAATAATGTACCATTAATGTTTCATATATTGTTAGGCTGTGTTGCTATCTTATCCGAGGAAAATATTTACATGTTATGGAGCTCCCCTGGCCTTCTAGTATTTTGATGAGATAACTTATACAGAGGTATAAGTTTGTTGAGTATTCCTGGTAAATTATATGGGAGGGTATTGATTGAGAGGGTGAAGGCATGTACAGAGCATCAGATTGGGGAAGAGCAGTGTGGTTTCAGAAGTGGTAGAGGATGTGTGGATCAGGTGTTTGCTTTGAAGAATGTATGTGAGAAATACTTAGAAAAGCAAATGGATTTGTATGTAGCATTTATGGATCTGGAGAAGGCATATGATAGAGTTGATAGAGATGCTCTGTGGAAGGTATTAAGAATATATGGTGTGGGAGGAAAGTTGTTAGAAGCAGTGAAAAGTTTTTATCGAGGATGTAAGGCATGTGTACGTGTAGGAAGAGAGGAAAGTGATTGGTTCTCAGTGAATGTAGGTTTGCGGCAGGGGTGTGTGATGTCTCCATGGTTGTTTAATTTGTTTATGGATGGGGTTGTTAGGGAGGTAAATGCAAGAGTTTTGGAAAGAGGGGCAAGTATGAAGTCTGTTGGGGATGAGAGAGCTTGGGAAGTGAGTCAGTTGTTGTTCGCTGATGATACAGCGCTGGTGGCTGATTCATGTGAGAAACTGCAGAAGCTGGTGACTGAGTTTGGTAAAGTGTGTGGAAGAAGAAAGTTAAGAGTAAATGTGAATAAGAGCAAGGTTATTAGGTACAGTAGGGTTGAGGGTCAAGTCAATTGGGAGGTGAGTTTGAATGGAGAAAAACTGGAGGAAGTGAAGTGTTTTAGATATCTGGGAGTGGATCTGGCAGCGGATGGAACCATGGAAGCGGAAGTGGATCATAGGGTGGGGGAGGGGGCGAAAATTCTGGGGGCCTTGAAGAATGTGTGGAAGTCGAGGACATTATCTCGGAAAGCAAAAATGGGTATGTTTGAAGGAATAGTGGTTCCAACAATGTTGTATGGTTGCGAGGCGTGGGCTATGGATAGAGTTGTGCGCAGGAGGATGGATGTGCTGGAATGAGATGTTTGAGGACAATGTGTGGTGTGAGGTGGTTTGATCGAGTGAGTAACGTAAGGGTAAGAGAGATGTGTGGAAATAAAAAGAGCGTGGTTGAGAGAGCAGAAGAGGGTGTTTTGAAGTGGTTTGGGCACATGGAGAGAATGAGTGAGGAAAGATTGACCAAGAGGATATATGTGTCGGAGGTGGAGGGAACGAGGAGAAGAGGGAGGCCAAATTGGAGGTGGAAAGATGGAGTGAAAAAGATTTTGTGTGATCGGGGCCTGAACATGCAGGAGGGTGAAAGGAGGGCAAGGAATAGAGTGAATTGGAGCGATGTGGTATACCGGGGTTGACGTGCTGTCAGTGGATTGAATCAAGGCATGTGAAGCGTCTGGGGTAAACCATGGAAAGCTGTGTAGGTATGTATATTTGCGTGTGTGGACGTATGTATATACATGTGTATGGGGGGGGGGGGGTTGGGCCATTTCTTTCGTCTGTTTCCTTGCGCTACCTCGCAAACGCGGGAGACAGCGACAAAGTATAAAAAAAAAAAAAAAAATTTGATTCTGCTCCATCGTTGGCCTCTGTCCATAGCGTTATTAATATTTCCTGCCAACGCCTGGGTAGCGCCGTCCCTCATACTTGCTGTATTAATGACAAGTTTAGAAACTTTTCTGCCACAAGTGTGTAAACAAGTCCGATCTCTCTGGTTGTGCCCGTGGGAGCTGAAGTTCCGCATGGCTGGGTGTCTGGCGGCTTCCCTGACGATCGTACCGGGAGAAAGTTGGACGAGGCGGACGCTTTCTCTGTCTCAATGCGCAGGCGCAAGATGGCGCGCAAGAAAAAGAAAGCACCAGGTGTTGTACCGTGACGAAGCGCTGATACATCCTATTTTTAATATTTCATTAGATGAATTACTTTAGTGTCTCATCCGCGAATAGTATCGTAATGGCTCCTGGTGAAGGATGCGTAATGCGTAGGAACACGAGCATTGGCCTTGATATAAACTTTCTCACCTTATGGTCAGTAAGGCAGGGGTTGGGAAGTATAATGGCGTCTGTTTGTCTGTCTGTGATGTGCATACAATAACCCATTATTGGATGAGGGCAACAAGACTTAACCTGGTGTCTAGAATGACACTGAGCCAGTTATTTCTTTTATCTAATGTCAAAAGGTCAAAGGTCAGGTCATGGGAGCGGGATGAGACTCGAGAGCACACGTCCTTATCTATATTGTCTAATTTCTCCGTGAAAGAAAACGCGACTTTCATGGAACATTAGAAAGTACACTTTACATCAGGATTAGAAGACAAACTGCTTCACACAGCCTGACTTGGTCTCCCGAACTGTGCTGTTATAGCTGTGTTGTGTAGCTGTGTTGGTGTGGTTATGTTGGTGTGGTTGTGTTGATGTGGTATGTTGGTGTGGTTGTGTTCTATGATTATGTTGATGTGGCTTTGTTGTTACTATGTTGGTATGGTTATGTTGATGTGGTGAAGTTGGTGTGGTTGTATTGATGTGGTATGACGGTTTTTTGTATTGATGTTATATTGGTGTGGTTGTATTAATGTGGTATGTTGGTGTGACTTTGTTGATGTAGTTATGTCGGTGTGGTTGTGTCACTGTGGTACGTTGGTGTGGCTGTGTTAATGAGGGTATAGTAGTGTGGTTGTGTTGATGTGGTATATTGGTATGGCTGTGTTGATGTGGTTATGTTGGTGTGGTTGTGCTGATGAGGTATGTCGGTGTGGCTATGTTTATGTAGTTATGTTGGTGTGGTTGTGTCAATGTGTTATGTGGTTATGTTGGTGTGGTTGTTTTGATGTGGTTATCTTGGTGTGGCTGTGTTGATGTATTATGTTGGTGTGGCTGTGTTGATGTGTTATGTTGGCGTGGCTGTGTTGATGTGGTTATGTTGGTGTGGTTGTGTTGTGGTATGTTCGGGTGGCTATGCTGATGTGGTTATGTTGGTGTGGTTGCGTTAATGGGTATGTTCGTGTGGCTGTGTTAATGTGGTTATGTTAGTGTGGTTGTGTTAGTATGATTATGTTGACGCTGCTTTGTTGTTGCTATGTTGGTGTGGTTATGTTGGTGTAGCTGTTTTGGTATGACGTTGTTAGTGTAGTTATAATGGGGTGGCTGTGTTTTTGTGGTTATTTTGGTGTGGTTGTGTTGGTGTAGGTATGTTGGTGTAGTTGTGCTGGTGTGATTATCTTGTTGTAATATGTTAATGTGGCTGTGTTGGTGTGATTATGTTGGTGTGGCTGTGTTGGTATGGTTATGTTTGTGTGGCTGTGTTAATGTGGTTTTGATGGTGTGTCCATGTTAATGTGGCTGTGTTGGTGTGGCTGTGTTGGTGTAGTTATGTCGGTATGGTTGTGTTGGTGTGGTTATATTGTTATGGTTATGTTGGTGTGGATATGTTTTTGAATGGCTGTGCTGATGTGGTTATGGTGGTATGGTTGTGTTTTTGTGCTTACGTTATTGTGGCTGTCTTACTGTGGCTGTGTTGGTGTAGTTATATCGGTGTGGTTGTGTTGGTGTGGTTATGTTGGTGATACTATGTTGATGTGGCTGTGTTGGTGTGGGTGTATAATGTGGTTATGTTGGTGTGACTATGTTGGTGTGGTTGTGTAGATGTGCCTGTGATGGTGTGGCCGTGTTAGGGTAGTACTGTTGGTGTGGTTATGTTGGTGTAATTATAGTAGTGTTGCTATGTTGCTGCGGTTATGTTGGTGTGGGTCTTAATGTGGCTGAGTTGGTGTGGTTGTGTTGATGTGGTATGTTGACGTGGTTGTGTTGGCATGGTTGGTATGGCTGAGTCGGAAAGGCTATGTTGGTGTGTCTCTGTTGGTGTGGTTGCGTTGGTGTGGCTGTGTTGATTTAGTTATATTGATATGGCCGTTAGAGTGGCTGTGTTGATGTGATTTTGTTGATGTGGGTTTGTTGCTGTTGCTATGTTGGTGAGGTTATGTTGGTGTTGTTTTGTTTGTGTGGCTGTACTGATGTAGTTACACTGGTGTAGCTGTGTTAGTGTGTTTATTTTGGTGTATTTGTGTTGGTGTGGGTATATTGTGTGGCTGTGCTGATGTGGTTATGTTGGTGTGGTTATGTTGGTATGACCATATTGGTGTGGCTGTGCTAGTGTGGTTTTGATGGTGTTGCTGTTAGTCTGGCTGTGTTGGTGTGGCTGTGTTGATGGTATTGCTGTTAGTCTGGCTGTGTTGGTGTTGCTGTGTTGATGGTGTAGTTAGGTTAGTGTAGATGTTTTGGTGTGATTATGTTGATATTACTGTGATGGTGTGGTTATGGTGGTGTAGTTGTTTGATTGTGGTTATGCTAGTGTGGCTTTGTTGGTATGGTTATGGTGGTGTGGCTGTGTTACTGTGGTTTTGATGGTAATGCTGTGTTAGTGTGGCAGTGTTGGTGTGGTTAAGTTAGTGTGGATGTGTTGGTGTGGTAGTTGTCTTGGCGTAGCTGTGTTGGTGTGGTTATGTTAGCATGGTTATGTTGTCATGGCTGTATTGGTGTGGCTATGTTTTTGCATGGCTGTGTTAGTGTGGTTATGTTGATATGACTGTATTGATGTGGTAATGTTGTTATGGATGTGTTGCTGTGGTTCTGTTGGTGTGGTTGAGTTGGTGTGAATATATTGGTGTGTCTTTGCTGCTGTGGTTATGTTGGTGTGGCTATCTTAATGTGGCTGTGTTGCTGTTGGTATGTTGGTGTGGTTGTGCTGGTGTGGATATGTTGGTCTACCTGTGCTGGTCTACCTGTGCTGGTCTACCTGTGCTGGTCTACCTGTGCTGGTCTACCTGTGCTGGTCTACCTGTGCTGGTCTACCTGTGCTGGTCTACCTGTGCTGGTCTACCTGTGCTGGTCTACCTGTGCTGGTCTACCTGTGCTGGTCTACCTGTGCTGGTCTACCTGTGCTGGTCTACCTGTGCTGGTCTACCTGTGCTGGTCTACCTGTGCTGGTCTACCTGTGCTGGTCTACCTGTGCTGGTCTACCTGTGCTGGTCTACCTGTGCTGGTCTACCTGTGCTGGTCTACCTGTGCTGGTCTACCTGTGCTGGTCTACCTGTGCTGGTCTACCTGTGCTGGTCTACCTGTGCTGGTCTACCTGTGCTGGTCTACCTGTGCTGGTCTACCTGTGCTGGTCTACCTGTGCTGGTCTACCTGTGCTGGTCTACCTGTGCTGGTCTACCTGTGCTGGTCTACCTGTGCTGGTCTACCTGTGCTGGTCTACCTGTGCTGGTCTACCTGTGCTGGTCTACCTGTGCTGGTCTACCTGTGCTGGTCTACCTGTGCTGGTCTACCTGTGCTGGTCTACCTGTGCTGGTCTACCTGTGCTGGTCTACCTGTGCTGGTCTACCTGTGCTGGTCTACCTGTGCTGGTCTACCTGTGCTGGTCTACCTGTGCTGGTCTACCTGTGCTGGTCTACCTGTGCTGGTCTACCTGTGCTGGTCTACCTGTGCTGGTCTACCTGTGCTGGTCTACCTGTGCTGGTCTACCTGTGCTGGTCTACCTGTGCTGGTCTACCTGTGCTGGTCTACCTGTGCTGGTCTACCTGTGCTGGTCTACCTGTGCTGGTCTACCTGTGCTGGTCTACCTGTGCTGGTCTACCTGTGCTGGTCTACCTGTGCTGGTCTACCTGTGCTGGTCTACCTGTGCTGGTCTACCTGTGCTGGTCTACCTGTGCTGGTCTACCTGTGCTGGTCTACCTGTGCTGGTCTACCTGTGCTGGTCTACCTGTGCTGGTCTACCTGTGCTGGTCTACCTGTGCTGGTCTACCTGTGCTGGTCTACCTGTGCTGGTCTACCTGTGCTGGTCTACCTGTGCTGGTCTACCTGTGCTGGTCTACCTGTGCTGGTCTACCTGTGCTGGTCTACCTGTGCTGGTCTACCTGTGCTGGTCTACCTGTGCTGGTCTACCTGTGCTGGTCTACCTGTGCTGGTCTACCTGTGCTGGTCTACCTGTGCTGGTCTACCTGTGCTGGTCTACCTGTGCTGGTCTACCTGTGCTGGTCTACCTGTGCTGGTCTACCTGTGCTGGTCTACCTGTGCTGGTCTACCTGTGCTGGTCTACCTGTGCTGGTCTACCTGTGCTGGTCTACCTGTGCTGGTCTACCTGTGCTGGTCTACCTGTGCTGGTCTACCTGTGCTGGTCTACCTGTGCTGGTCTACCTGTGCTGGTCTACCTGTGCTGGTCTACCTGTGCTGGTCTACCTGTGCTGGTCTACCTGTGCTGGTCTACCTGTGCTGGTCTACCTGTGCTGGTCTACCTGTGCTGGTCTACCTGTGCTGGTCTACCTGTGCTGGTCTACCTGTGCTGGTCTACCTGTGCTGGTCTACCTGTGCTGGTCTACCTGTGCTGGTCTACCTGTGCTGGTCTACCTGTGCTGGTCTACCTGTGCTGGTCTACCTGTGCTGGTCTACCTGTGCTGGTCTACCTGTGCTGGTCTACCTGTGCTGGTCTACCTGTGCTGGTCTACCTGTGCTGGTCTACCTGTGCTGGTCTACCTGTGCTGGTCTACCTGTGCTGGTCTACCTGTGCTGGTCTACCTGTGCTGGTCTACCTGTGCTGGTCTACCTGTGCTGGTCTACCTGTGCTGGTCTACCTGTGCTGGTCTACCTGTGCTGGTCTACCTGTGCTGGTCTACCTGTGCTGGTCTACCTGTGCTGGTCTACCTGTGCTGGTCTACCTGTGCTGGTCTACCTGTGCTGGTCTACCTGTGCTGGTCTACCTGTGCTGGTCTACCTGTGCTGGTCTACCTGTGCTGGTCTACCTGTGCTGGTCTACCTGTGCTGGTCTACCTGTGCTGGTCTACCTGTGCTGGTCTACCTGTGCTGGTCTACCTGTGCTGGTCTACCTGTGCTGGTCTACCTGTGCTGGTCTACCTGTGCTGGTCTACCTGTGCTGGTCTACCTGTGCTGGTCTACCTGTGCTGGTCTACCTGTGCTGGTCTACCTGTGCTGGTCTACCTGTGCTGGTCTACCTGTGCTGGTCTACCTGTGCTGGTCTACCTGTGCTGGTCTACCTGTGCTGGTCTACCTGTGCTGGTCTACCTGTGCTGGTCTACCTGTGCTGGTCTACCTGTGCTGGTCTACCTGTGCTGGTCTACCTGTGCTGGTCTACCTGTGCTGGTCTACCTGTGCTGGTCTACCTGTGCTGGTCTACCTGTGCTGGTCTACCTGTGCTGGTCTACCTGTGCTGGTCTACCTGTGCTGGTCTACCTGTGCTGGTCTACCTGTGCTGGTCTACCTGTGCTGGTCTACCTGTGCTGGTCTACCTGTGCTGGTCTACCTGTGCTGGTCTACCTGTGCTGGTCTACCTGTGCTGGTCTACCTGTGCTGGTCTACCTGTGCTGGTCTACCTGTGCTGGTCTACCTGTGCTGGTCTACCTGTGCTGGTCTACCTGTGCTGGTCTACCTGTGCTGGTCTACCTGTGCTGGTCTACCTGTGCTGGTCTACCTGTGCTGGTCTACCTGTGCTGGTCTACCTGTGCTGGTCTACCTGTGCTGGTCTACCTGTGCTGGTCTACCTGTGCTGGTCTACCTGTGCTGGTCTACCTGTGCTGGTCTACCTGTGCTGGTCTACCTGTGCTGGTCTACCTGTGCTGGTCTACCTGTGCTGGTCTACCTGTGCTGGTCTACCTGTGCTGGTCTACCTGTGCTGGTCTACCTGTGCTGGTCTACCTGTGCTGGTCTACCTGTGCTGGTCTACCTGTGCTGGTCTACCTGTGCTGGTCTACCTGTGCTGGTCTACCTGTGCTGGTCTACCTGTGCTGGTCTACCTGTGCTGGTCTACCTGTGCTGGTCTACCTGTGCTGGTCTACCTGTGCTGGTCTACCTGTGCTGGTCTACCTGTGCTGGTCTACCTGTGCTGGTCTACCTGTGCTGGTCTACCTGTGCTGGTCTACCTGTGCTGGTCTACCTGTGCTGGTCTACCTGTGCTGGTCTACCTGTGCTGGTCTACCTGTGCTGGTCTACCTGTGCTGGTCTACCTGTGCTGGTCTACCTGTGCTGGTCTACCTGTGCTGGTCTACCTGTGCTGGTCTACCTGTGCTGGTCTACCTGTGCTGGTCTACCTGTGCTGGTCTACCTGTGCTGGTCTACCTGTGCTGGTCTACCTGTGCTGGTCTACCTGTGCTGGTCTACCTGTGCTGGTCTACCTGTGCTGGTCTACCTGTGCTGGTCTACCTGTGCTGGTCTACCTGTGCTGGTCTACCTGTGCTGGTCTACCTGTGCTGGTCTACCTGTGCTGGTCTACCTGTGCTGGTCTACCTGTGCTGGTCTACCTGTGCTGGTCTACCTGTGCTGGTCTACCTGTGCTGGTCTACCTGTGCTGGTCTACCTGTGCTGGTCTACCTGTGCTGGTCTACCTGTGCTGGTCTACCTGTGCTGGTCTACCTGTGCTGGTCTACCTGTGCTGGTCTACCTGTGCTGGTCTACCTGTGCTGGTCTACCTGTGCTGGTCTACCTGTGCTGGTCTACCTGTGCTGGTCTACCTGTGCTGGTCTACCTGTGCTGGTCTACCTGTGCTGGTCTACCTGTGCTGGTCTACCTGTGCTGGTCTACCTGTGCTGGTCTACCTGTGCTGGTCTACCTGTGCTGGTCTACCTGTGCTGGTCTACCTGTGCTGGTCTACCTGTGCTGGTCTACCTGTGCTGGTCTACCTGTGCTGGTCTACCTGTGCTGGTCTACCTGTGCTGGTCTACCTGTGCTGGTCTACCTGTGCTGGTCTACCTGTGCTGGTCTACCTGTGCTGGTCTACCTGTGCTGGTCTACCTGTGCTGGTCTACCTGTGCTGGTCTACCTGTGCTGGTCTACCTGTGCTGGTCTACCTGTGCTGGTCTACCTGTGCTGGTCTACCTGTGCTGGTCTACCTGTGCTGGTCTACCTGTGCTGGTCTACCTGTGCTGGTCTACCTGTGCTGGTCTACCTGTGCTGGTCTACCTGTGCTGGTCTACCTGTGCTGGTCTACCTGTGCTGGTCTACCTGTGCTGGTCTACCTGTGCTGGTCTACCTGTGCTGGTCTACCTGTGCTGGTCTACCTGTGCTGGTCTACCTGTGCTGGTCTACCTGTGCTGGTCTACCTGTGCTGGTCTACCTGTGCTGGTCTACCTGTGCTGGTCTACCTGTGCTGGTCTACCTGTGCTGGTCTACCTGTGCTGGTCTACCTGTGCTGGTCTACCTGTGCTGGTCTACCTGTGCTGGTCTACCTGTGCTGGTCTACCTGTGCTGGTCTACCTGTGCTGGTCTACCTGTGCTGGTCTACCTGTGCTGGTCTACCTGTGCTGGTCTACCTGTGCTGGTCTACCTGTGCTGGTCTACCTGTGCTGGTCTACCTGTGCTGGTCTACCTGTGCTGGTCTACCTGTGCTGGTCTACCTGTGCTGGTCTACCTGTGCTGGTCTACCTGTGCTGGTCTACCTGTGCTGGTCTACCTGTGCTGGTCTACCTGTGCTGGTCTACCTGTGCTGGTCTACCTGTGCTGGTCTACCTGTGCTGGTCTACCTGTGCTGGTCTACCTGTGCTGGTCTACCTGTGCTGGTCTACCTGTGCTGGTCTACCTGTGCTGGTCTACCTGTGCTGGTCTACCTGTGCTGGTCTACCTGTGCTGGTCTACCTGTGCTGGTCTACCTGTGCTGGTCTACCTGTGCTGGTCTACCTGTGCTGGTCTACCTGTGCTGGTCTACCTGTGCTGGTCTACCTGTGCTGGTCTACCTGTGCTGGTCTACCTGTGCTGGTCTACCTGTGCTGGTCTACCTGTGCTGGTCTACCTGTGCTGGTCTACCTGTGCTGGTCTACCTGTGCTGGTCTACCTGTGCTGGTCTACCTGTGCTGGTCTACCTGTGCTGGTCTACCTGTGCTGGTCTACCTGTGCTGGTCTACCTGTGCTGGTCTACCTGTGCTGGTCTACCTGTGCTGGTCTACCTGTGCTGGTCTACCTGTGCTGGTCTACCTGTGCTGGTCTACCTGTGCTGGTCTACCTGTGCTGGTCTACCTGTGCTGGTCTACCTGTGCTGGTCTACCTGTGCTGGTCTACCTGTGCTGGTCTACCTGTGCTGGTCTACCTGTGCTGGTCTACCTGTGCTGGTCTACCTGTGCTGGTCTACCTGTGCTGGTCTACCTGTGCTGGTCTACCTGTGCTGGTCTACCTGTGCTGGTCTACCTGTGCTGGTCTACCTGTGCTGGTCTACCTGTGCTGGTCTACCTGTGCTGGTCTACCTGTGCTGGTCTACCTGTGCTGGTCTACCTGTGCTGGTCTACCTGTGCTGGTCTACCTGTGCTGGTCTACCTGTGCTGGTCTACCTGTGCTGGTCTACCTGTGCTGGTCTACCTGTGCTGGTCTACCTGTGCTGGTCTACCTGTGCTGGTCTACCTGTGCTGGTCTACCTGTGCTGGTCTACATTTCCTGGTCTACCTGTACTGGTCTACCTGTTCTGATCGACCTGCACTGATATACTTGTACTGTACTGCATTTACTGGTCTACCTTTACTGGTATACCTGTGCTTTTCTATCTATACTGGTATACCTGTGCTGGTCTACCTACACTGGTATACCATTACGTCCTCATTTATTGGTCCACATCTGCTGGTCTACCTGCATTGGCCTACTTTTACATGTGTATCTCTGGTGATCTACTTGAGCTGATCTATTTTTTCTTCAATCATTACCAGTTATCAGTAGACTGTAAGAGGTGGGTGGATGGAGCGCAGGATTAGTAAGGTACGGCTATATACAAGTATAGATAGTGAAGGAAGAAGTTGGTGAATAGGAAGTGTGTAGGTCAGTTATCAGACTGCTGATAACACAGGCGGAAGAAAGAATATGACAATCAGAACGAAATGGTTGGGACTTACCTTATCAGGCATCACCCAGCACCTCTAGCTGTCCAGTGCGCCCTGACGGACAGCAGCAGCAGGCGACCCTGCCAGGACGCGTACTCCCCCGCCACACAGAACAGCCATCGGGAACTGGTACCCGCCATTGAACCTCGGGGACGACCAGCCAAACGTCTCTCACAAGAGCACAAGGGGGGGGAGGGGGGGCACGCCAGCCCGAGGGCCGACACCAGATGTTACAGGCAGGCGACCGATTTCAACCTGTGCTCTTGGACCACTTCCTGTAAAGGGGCATTAGTCCAGGTTAGGACTTTCACAGAGCACACCGCAAGGTCCCGGCATGAAGGCCCTGACCCCCTGGGAGCATTTGCTCGCTCTTGACACCATGCGTCTCGCCAGTTCAATGTGGCTGATGTTACGTGCCCAAGCATACTGGGCTTGTGATAAGTGTCACAGAGGCCGTAGATTTCGAGTCGGCCTCTAGCAGTCCTGGCAGGGGTGGGGAGTGTGCCTGCCCTCACTTGGACGGTCTTAACGGAGTCACTGCCCGTGAGGAGTCGGGTCTCACTGGTGACCCTTCTGCTGACCTGGGGTACAGCAGCAGATGGAGCGAGACCAGACCCATCGCAGGTACTGGCTAGGTTAGGCCTCCATGCTTGCAATCGTTTGGTCTTATTGCTTGCTTGTCGACCAACAATGTCTGCGGGGCCCGACCAACTCTGCAGCTTCCTCAATATTGTAGATTCCCGGACTGCAGCTTGAATCACTGGGTCACACAAGGTGAGCAATTTCTCGAAACGGGTTTGCTTATTAGCCGGACAGTCGAGACGAAGTTGGGTATACCCAAACCGCCATTCCGTGCCCCTGAGTGGAGGTATGCGCATGGCGCGTCATGCGGCAGGCGGAGCCAACAGCGAATCGCTACTCTCACCTGCCTGTCCATGTGCGCTAACTGCGTCTTATGAACTTACCCAGCGCCAGGCGCTGCATGAGCTTGGGTACGAGGTGGTCCTCAAGAATCGTAACCCTCTGCTGAGGTTTAAAAGGGGCTCTGGTAATGTTGGATAGCCCCTCTTCTAGCAGGGAACAGTAGGAGTTTCGCCTACCCCTTGCTCCGACGAGAACACCAACATACTTATAATCATCCTCAGAGTCCATGGAGCCGGTAACGCTGCCCAAGACTTGGGACGTCCTATCTTCATTGACGTACCAAGTCTTCCGCTTACCATCGATCTCCATGCTGAGGGACCGGCACTTTCCCGGGTTCATCTGAAGGCTGCCCACCGCGAGAGTCTTTGCCATGATGTCAATTGTTTTCTGCAGACCGCCTGCCGTCTGCGCCACCAGAACCAGGTCATCGGCGAATACAAACACTGATACCTTACTGATACCTTACTGATACCTACTGATACCTCTCTTAGAGCCGCACCTGGATTATCGCTTGATTTTATAAAGCCTATAAGCCTAGTAACTCCAAGTGATTTGCAGCTTTAATCCCTAGCTTCGTTGATTGGGTATCCAGTACATCCCAAACAACAGCTGAGAGTCGGAAGTGATCCAGCTAGCTTACTGGTATAGTAGGATCACTACTAAAGGGCAATCCCAGGACTGAAGCACACCGGCAGTGTCCACCTACTGACTGCAGTCCTCTACTTCCTTCGGGCGGTAGTACTGTGCGACCTGAGTCGGAGCGTCCACCCTTGTCACGGGTTTTCGCTTCGTGGTACCCGTCACGCATAACCCATTCCTCAGTGAATAGCGTGCCAGCCACTGCTGGTATGTCGGGTACCAACTCCAGCCACGTGGGAGCGGACGACGACCGTTCACTCACTTGCCCACATTGTGGGAAGACCTTTGCCAGCTTTCGGGGCCGTAGGTTCCACGAGAGGCAGGCACATGCAAGCTCCTTCCATCAGGAGCTAGCGACCAGGCATGTCGTATCGAAGGCTCGATGGTCCGACGAGGAGGTGGAGCTCCTCGCTAGGGCTGAGGCTGAGATGGCAGCTGGTCCCTCGTTAGTTGCCGGACAGGGCTTGAACCAGAGGTTGCGGGAAATTGTTCCATCTAGGTCCGTTGACTCGATCAAAGGTCTCCGACGCAAGGCGTCATATAAGACCAGGGTTCAGGAACTGATCTCGAATTTCAATCCATTACACGAGGACGACGAAGGTGAGGTGACGGATGGGGAGCCAACTATGAGGCGTGTCCCAGCCGCAAGGGTAAGCACACCGCGGGGCAACACATCGGAAGATGCCCCGCGGACAGGGATGTCCGTGGGAGCGGATTCCAGTGGTGAGACGTACATCCCTCCTACGGTTTTAACTGTCCCTGATGTCCCGCGGGTACCCCAACAACCCCAAACAATTGCTTCCTTTGTGGCGGAGACTGTCACATATCTTGACTCTTTAGGCCCTGGCCCCACAACGACATCGTGGGGTGAGGACATCCTAAATGGAGCCATTGACCATTTGCGTCGTGGTGACAGCCTTGCCGCTATCAGGGGAGCCGCAGAGCATGCCACTCATGTGGTAAACTCCTGCCGCTCACCCGATGACCGTCCGAATCGTGGAGGAAGAAATTCAAGACAGCGAGCGAACTCTGGCCGTGCACGCCAAGCGGAGGAGGTTCCTTTGCGAGGAAATAAGCTTAGACGTGAACAATACCGGAGAGTACAGAGGCTCTATCATGATAATAGGTCTCTGGCCGCTGGACAGGTCTTAAAGGGTGACTGGGAGGTACCGCCAACTTCGGTTGGGCCGGATCGCCTTATTCCCTTTTGGGGGGCCCTCTTCTCCCGGCCGTCTGAGCCCGATACGCGTGCCATAACCGATTATGACCCGGAGTGTGGACAACTAGCAGAGGTTGTCACCGTAGGCGAGGTAGCACACCACCTCAAAGCCACCCGAACATCTGCCCCTGGACCTGACGGGATGTCGACCAGGTTACTGAAGTCCAACCCCCCAAGGATTCTCGCTAAGACATTCAACCTGTGGATGGCTACGTCCACCCTACCAGAGCCACTGAAAGCAAACCGCACAGTGTTAATACCTAAAGTCCCCAATCCCACTGAACCAAAGGACTATAGACCAATCACCATCTCATGTGTCATAGTCCGACTGCTACATAAGATCCTCAGCAGCCGCATTACGCGCCTCATCAAGATCGATGATGCTCAAAAGGCATTCGTCCCTATAGACGGATGTCTTGAGAACCTCACGATCTTAGATGCGATCGCCGGTCGTGCGCGGGCACACGCCCACGGTGTGCACCTGGCATTCCTCGACATGGCAAAAGCATTCGATAGTGTTTATCACAACACTATCGAGCGGGCCATGTCGCGGAAAGGCATTCCTGCCGCTGTCAGGGCATATATTATGTCGTCGTACGACCGGGCCTTCACCCACATTGAAGGAAGCGACGATAATGCGGACAATGTGAATATGACTCGTGGGGTCAAACAAGGTGATCCCTTATCGCCTATCCTTTTTAACCTTGTGATTGACGAGGGAATCACAAGAGTAAAAGAGACAGGCGTGAGAGTGAAATTGGGTGACCAACGGGTATCAGCACTCGCATTTGCTGATGATCTGGTTCTGGTAGCACAGACGCCCACTGGCCTCCAGAAGGCAATTGATGTCATGGCTGAGACCCTTGCGGGGGGTGGACTTCAAGTCAACCCGGGAAAGTGCCGTGCCCTCAGCATGGAAGTCGACGGCAAACGCAAGACTTGGTACGTCAATCAACAGAGGACATTCCAAGTCTTGGGCAGCGCTGTCGGTTCCATGAATGCTGAGGACGAGTATAAGTACCTCAGCATCTTGGTCGGATCTAAGGGGCGGCGAAAGTCCTACGGCGCCCTGCTAGAAGAGGGGCTCCTAAACATCACCAGAGCCCCTCTAAAACCTCAGCAAAGAGTTGCGTTGCTTGTGGGACACTTGGTGCCCAAGCTCAATCATCGACTGGTGCTAGGTGAAGTTTATAAGACGCAGCTAGCACGTATGGACAGGCAGGTGCGAGTGGCAGTCCGCCGCTGGCTCCGCCTAGCCCAAGATGTGCCCTGCGCATACTTTCACTCTGCTACAGGAGATGGGGGCTTGGGTATACCGGACTTTGTCTCGACCGTCCGTCTTAATAAACAAGCGCGGTTCGAGAAGTTACTCACCTCGACCGACCCGGTGATTCATGCGGCAGTTCGGGAGCCTGCAGTAATGAGCAAACTGCAGCGCTGGACCGGACCCGCACGCATTGCTGGTCGGCAGGCGGGTAACAAGACCGAACGCCTGCACGCATGGAGGTCTAACTTAGTCAGTACTGTTGACGGATCGGCTCTCGCTCCATCTGCTGCCGTGCCTCAGGTCAGTAGATGGGTCACCAGCGGGAACCGTTTCATGTCCGGTTCGGACTATGTTAAGGCCGTCCAAGTCAGGATAGGCGCGCTGCCGACCCCAGCCAGGGCGTCCAGAGGCCGGCCCGAGATCAACGGCCTCTGTGACACCTGTCGTAAACCTGGGACACTGGGGCACATCGCTCAGATGTGCCCTCGTACCCATGGGGGTCGTGTCAGACGGCACGATAACATCTGTGCATATTTGGCCGGACGATTGAGACAGAGGGGGTACCAAGTGGTCTGTGAGCCTCGCATCCCTATTGCGGGGTCCTTTAGGAAGCCGGACATCGTGGCTTCCAAAGGTACAGAGGCCTGGATAATAGATGCCCAGGTCTCTGGAGTCCACCTCGCACTCTCAACTGCACACAGACATAAGTGCAGTTATTACGGCACCCCGGAAGTCCTACAGGGCGTACGGGACTTAACCGGCAAAGACACCGTGCACCTAACATCAGCCACTGTCAACTGGCGAGGTGCATGGTGTCAAGAGAGTGCGAGTGCTCTCATTGGGCTAGGGCTGACACACCGGGACCTAGAGGTGTGCAGTGTCAAAGCCCTAACCTGGACGCATTCCCTCTACCGAATGTGGTCCAAGAGCACAAGGTAACATAATCGGGCCTGCCTCGAACATCTGGTGTCAGCCGTCGAGCAGGTCGAAGGTCATCTCCCCTTTGTTGGCTTGGGGTGTGCGGGATTAGTCTGTTCTCCCGTGGCTCCCGGGCAGGTACCAGTTCCTGAGGGCGGGTTGTCGGGCGGGCGGTGGACGCCTTGGCAGGGTTGCCCATTGCTCCCGACCGACAGGCCGTTCTGGAAGGTTGAGCGGTGCTGGGAGGTTTCTGTGCTTCAGGTTCGGTAAGGCTATATCGAACCATCGTCTTTCTGCCACCTCTTAACTTACTTCCGCCTGTGCTATCAGCAGTCTGATCTGAATCTTCCTCTTCCTCTGTCCATACGATCTTACTTCAATTAAACACTTCTTTCACTATCTACATGTAGTTTAGGTCGCTTACCGACATCCACCCCTTTTGTGTAGTTAATAACTCTTAAAAGAGAAGCACAGTTTATTAGAAATGTAGTTAGACCTTCCTGCACGTCCCAATCAACTAATTGGGAATCTATGAAGATAACCCACTAGCCAAGTCTAATCCCAACACCCGACTCCTTAACCCTTGCGATTGCTTCGTCGATCACAAGGTTAAAAAGAATGGGTGACAGGGGATCGCCCTGTTTGATCCCACGAATCATTTTTATTTTTTCCGACATTTCGCTGCTGCCTTCAGTGTGGGTGATGGCTTGGTCGTACGACATAATACCAGGGACTCCTGCTTGCAGTTAGTTTCCTTTCTCAGCGGAGACTGAATGGTATAGTAATCTGTGACCCTCAGTCTGCCCTTGAAACTATCTTGTCTCCAAAACACACATGCCACTGCGAAATGTTTCAATAAGTCTTACTTCACTTAGTTTCAGCCAACGACTGCTGACCTCGCAAAAAATGCCTGCAGACTGCCTCCACCTGATCATCCTACACCCTCCATCCTCTACTACGGACTGCCTTTCACATGATAATGCTACATTGTCCCTCCTCTGCTACGGACTGGATCCACCGGATAATACTACATCTCTCCTCTGCTCCTGACTGCCTCCACTTGATAATGCTAGACCCTCCCTCCTCTCCTACGGACTGCCTCCACCTTATAATGCCACATCCTCCTTCCTCTGCTACGGACTGCCTCCACCTAATAATACTAGACCCTTCTTCCTCTGCTACTGACTGCCTCCACCTGTTAATGCTAGGTCTCCTTCTTCTGCTACGGACTGCCTCCACCTAATAATGCTACATCCTTCCTCCTCTGTTACAAATGGACCATACCTTCAGCTTCTCTTTTCCATGCACTCAATACCAGGATCGGTGAGTGGAGTGAGCGTGTGTCCATTCAACACCACGATCACTTTCTTCTGTCACCTCACACGTATCGTTTACATAGACGTACGGTTCGCAGGTACAATGTTGCGCCTTCTCGACTTCGACGAGGATATCGACGTGTCTGGTGAGTCTCTGAAGCAGAGGCCTTGCCCCACATGTCCTCCTGCAGACTACTACGTGACCCTACCAACCAACCATCAGCCCTGAGTGGCCCTCAGTCAGAGACCGACCTGCCTCAACGACTCATCCTGACTGATATATCGACTCATAATAGAGAATCACTTGGTTATTATTCTCGTGCCACTTCCAGAGTTTGGTGAATGTAAACTCCTGTATTATAAACTCCAATATATGTACCACGTCAGTAAACAGTGAGACACCAGTTCCTCTTCACATAATGCTTGGACTCATGCTCCTCTCACCAGGTATCTCTCCCATTGGACGTAATAAACGCATCATAAAAACGAATTACCTGTACTGGTCAACCTGTACTGGTCAACCTGTACTGACCTACATGTACTGGTCAACCTGTACTGGTCAACCTGTACTGATCTACGTGTACTGGTCAACCTGTACTGGTCAACCTGTACTGGTCAACCTGTACTGATCTACGTGTGCTGGTCAACCTGTACTGATCTACATGTACTGGTCAACCTGTACTGGTCAACCTGTACTGACCTACATGTACTGGTCAACCTGTACTGACCTACATGTACTGGTCAACCTGTACTGATCTACATGTACTGGTCAACCTGTACTGGTCAACCTGTTCTGATCTACGTGTACTGGTCAACCTGTACTGGTCAACCTGTACTGGTCAACCTGTACTGGTCAACCTGTACTGGTCAACCTGTGCTGGTCAACCCGTACTGACCTACATGTACTGGTCAACCTGTACTGATCTACATGTACTGGTCAACCTGTACTGGACAACCTGTACTGATCTACATGTACTGGACAACCTGTACTAATCTACATGTACTGGTCAACCTGTGCTGGTCAACCTGTACTGGACATCCTGTACTGACCTACATGTACTGGTCAACCTGTACTGACCTACATGTACTGGTCAACCTGTACTGACCTACATGTACTGGTCAACCTGTACTGATCTACATGTACTGGTCAACCTGTACTGGTCAACCTGTACTGATCTACATGTACTGGTCAACCTGTGCTGATCTACATGTACTGGTCAACCTGTGCTGGTCAACTTGTACTGATCTACATGTACTGGTCAACCTGTACTGATCTACATGTACTGGTCAACCTGTACTGGTCAACCTGTACTGATCTACATGTCCTGGTTAACCTGTACTGATCTACATGTACTGGTCTACCTGTATTGATCAACCTGTACTGATCTACATGTACTGGTCTACCAGTCCTGGTAAACCTGTAGTAATATACATGTACTGGTCTACATGTACTGGTCAACCTGTACTGATCTACATGTACTGGTCTACCTGTACCGGTCAACCTGTACTGATCTAAATGTACTGGTCTACCTGTGGTAATATGCATGTACTGGTCTACATGTACTGGTCAACCTGTACTGATCTAAATGTACTAGTCAACCTGTATTGGTCAATCTGTGCTGATCTACATGTACTGGCCTACCTGTACTGATCTACAAGTGCTGGCCTACCTACATTGATCTACACGTACTGGTCTACCTGTACTAGTCAACCTGTACTGATCTACATGTACTGGTCAACCTGTACTGATCTACATGCACTGGTCTACCTGAACTGGTCAACCTGTACCGATCTACATGTACCGGTCTACCTGTACTGATCTACATGTACTGGTCTACCAGTCCTGGTCAACCTGTACTGATCTACATGTACTGGTCTACCTGTACTGGTCAACCTGTACTGATCTAGATATACTGGTCTACCTGGATCAACCTTTACTGATCTACATATACTGGTCAACCTGTACTAATCTACATGTACTGGTCTACCTGTACTGGTCAAACTACTGATCTACATGCACTGGTGTACCTGTACTGGTCAACATGTACTGATCTACATGTACTGGTCTACTTGCACTGGTCAACCTGTACCGATCTGCATGTACTGGTCTACCTGTATTGGTCAACCTGTACTGATCTACATGTACTGGTCTACCAGTCCTGGTAAACCTGTAGTGATATACATGTACTGGTCTACATGTACTGGTCAACCTGTACTGATCTACATGTACTGGTCTACCTGTACCGGTCAACCTGTACTGATCTAAATGTACTAGTCAACCTGCATTGGTCAATCTGTGCTGATCTACATGTACTGGTCAACCTGTACTGATCTACAAGTGCTGGCCTACCTACATTGATCTACACGCACTGGTCTACCTGTACTGGTCAACCTGTACTGATCTACATGTACTGGTCTACCTGAACTGGTCAACCTGTACTGATCTACATGTACCGGTCTACCTGTAATGATCTACATGTACTGGTCTACCTGTCCTGGTCAACCTGTACTGATCTACATGTACTGGTCTACCTGTACTGGTCAACCTGTACTGATCTAGATATACTGGTCTACCTGGATCAACCTTTACTGATCTACATATACTGGTCAACCTGTACTAATCTACATGTACTGGTCTACCTGTACTGGTCAACATGTAATGATCTACATGCACTGGTGTACCTGTACTGGTCAACATGTACTGATCTACATGTACTGGTCTACTTGCACTGGTCAACCTGTACCGATCTGCATGTACTGGTCTGCCTGTACTGGTCAACCTGTACTGATCTACATGTACTGATCTAAATGTGTTGGTCAATATGTACTGATCTACCTGTACTGGTCAGCCTGTACAGATCTAAATGTACTGGTCTATCTCTCTTGGTCAACCTGCACTGATCTAATTTTACTGGTCTACCTCTCCTGGTCAACCTGTACTGAGCTACATGTACTGGTCTACCTGTACTGGTTAACATGCACTGATCTACATGTACTGGTCTACCTGTACTGGTCAACATGTACTGATTTGCATGTACTGGTCTACGTGTACTGGTGAACCTGTACTGATCTACATGTACTGGTCTACCTGTACTGGTCAACATGTACTGATCTACATGTACTGGTCTACCTGAACTGGTCAACCTGTACTGATCTACATATACTAATCTACCTATACTAATCTACATGTACTGGTCTGCCTGCACTGGTCAACCTGTACTGATCTACACGTACTGGTCTACCTCTCCTGATCGACCTGCACTGATCTACTTGTGCTGGTCTACCTCTCCTGATCAACCTGTACTGATCTACATGAACTGGTCTACCTGTACTGATCAACATGCACTGATCTACATGTACTGGTCTACCTGTACTAGTCAACATGCACTGATCTACATGTACGGGTCTACATGTACTGGCAACCTGTATCTATCTACATGTGATGGTCTACCTGTACCAGTCAACATTTAATGATCTGCATGTATTGGTCTACATGTACTGGTCTACATGTACTGGTCAACATGTACTGATCTACATGTACTAGTCTACCTGTGCTGGTCAACCTGTACTGATCTGCATGTACTGGTCTACATGTCCTGGTCAATATGTACTGATCTACATGTACTGGTCTACTTGTGCTGGTCAACCTCTACTGATCTACATGTACTGTTCTACCTGTACTGCTCAATATGTACTGATTTACATGTACTGGTGTACCTGTACTGGCCAATCTGTACCGATGTAAATGTATTGGTCTACCTGCACTTGTCAACCTGTACTGATCTACATGTACTGGTCGATCTGTACTGATCTACATGTACTGGTCTGCTTGTACCTAACCTAACCTAACCTGTACTGATCTACATGCACTAGCCTACCTGTACTGATCTACAAGTACTGGTTTACCTATACTGATCTATATGTATTGGTCTACCTGTACTGGTCAACCTGTACTGATCTAAATGTACTGGTTTACCTTGTTTAACCTTTACTGATTTATATGTACTGGTCAACCTGTACTGATCTACATGTACTGGTCTACCTGTACTGGTCAACTGATACTGATCTACATGTACTGATCTACCTATACTGATCTACATGTACTAGTCTGCCTGTACTTCTCGACCTTTACTGATCTACATGTTCTGGTCTACCTCTCCTGGTCAACCTGCACTGATCTACATGTACTGGTCTACCTGTACTGGTCAACATGTACTGATCTACATGTAATAGTCTACCTAAACTGGTCAACCTGTACTGATCTACATGTACTGGTGTACCTGTACTGGTCAACATGTACTGATCAGCATGTACTAGTCTACCTGTACTGGTAAACACGTACTGATCTACATGCACTGGTCTACATGTACTGGTCTACCTGTACTGGTCAACATGTACTGATCTACATGTAATAGTCTACCTAAACTGGTCAACCTGTACTGATCTACATGTACTGGTGTACCTGTACTGGTCAACATGTACTGATCAGCATGTACTAGTCTACCTGTACTGGTAAACACGTACTGATCTACATGCACTGGTCTACATGTAATGGTCAACCTGTACTGATCTACATGTAATGGTCTATCTGTACCGGCCATATTGTATTGGTCTACATGTACTGGTCAACCTGTACTGATGTACATGTACTGGTCTACCTATACTGGTCAATCTGAACTGATCTACATATACTGGTCTACCTGTACTGATTAACCTGTACTGATCTACACGTACTGGTCTACCTGTAGCTGTCAAATTGTACTGATCTACATGTACTTGTCAACCTGTCTTGATGTACATGTACTGGTCTACCTCTACTGGTCATTCTGTACTGATCTACATATACTGGCCTACCTGTACTGATTAACCTGTACTGATCAACATGTACTGGTCTATCTGAACCGGTCAAATTGTATTGATCTGCACGTACTTGCCATCCTGTACTGATGTACTAGAACTGGTCTAATTATACTGGTCAATCTGCCTTGGTTAACATGTACTGATTTACATGTACTGGTCTACATGTACTGTTTAACCTGTACTGATTTGCATGTACTGGTCTATCTGTATCGGTCAAATTGTACTGATCTACATGTACTGGGCAACCTGTACTAATGTACATGTACTGGTCTATACAGGTCAATCTGTACTGATCTACATATATTGTCTACCTGTACTGATCTACATATACTGGTCTACCTGTACTGATCTACATCTACTGGTCTATCTGTACCGGTCAAATTGTACTGATCTACCTGTACTGGCCAACCTGCACTGATCTACATGTACTAATCTATATGTACTTGTCAAATTGTTCAGATCTACATGTACCGGGAAACCTGTACTAATGTACATGTGCTGGTCTACCAGTACTGGTCAATCTGTACTGATCTACATATACTGGTCTACCTGTAGCGATTAACCTGAACTGACCTACATGTACTGGTCTATCTGTACCGGTCAAATAGCACTGATCTACATGTACTTGTCAACCTGTACTGATGTACATGTACTGGTCTACCTTTACTGGTCAATCTGTACTGATCTACATATACTGTCTATATGTCTTGGTGAACATGTACTGATCTACATGTACTGGTCTACCTGTACTGCTCAACCTGTACTGATCTGCATGTACTGGTCTACCCGTAGCGGTCAATTTGTACTGATCTACATGTACTGGTCAACCTGTACTGATGTACATGTACTGGTCTACCTGTACTGGTTAATCTCTACTGATCTACATATACTGGTCTACTTGTACTGATCAACCTGTACTGATCTACATTTACCGGTCAACTTATACTGATCTACATGTACTGGTCCATCTGTACTGGTTAACCTGTACTGATCTAAATGTACTGCTCTACTTATACAGGTCAACTTGTACTGCTCTACATGTATTGGTCTAAATGTAATGATCTACATGCACTGGTCTACCTGCATTGGTCAACCTATACTGATCTATATGTATGTGTCAGCCTGTACTGGTCTACCTGCACTAGTCTACCTCTCCTATTCAACCTGCATCGATCTACATGTACTGGTCTACCTGTACTGGTCAACCTATACTGATCAACATGTACTGGTCTACCTGTACTGTTGAACATGTACTGATCTGCATGTACTGGTCAACTTGTACTGTCAAGCTGTACTGATCTACATGTACTGCTCTACCTCTCCTGGTCAAGCTGCTCCGATCTACATGTGCTGGTCTAACTGTACTGTTCAACATGTACTGATCTACATGTACTGGTCTACCTGTACTGATCAGCATGTACTGATCTACATGTACTGTTCTACCTGTATTGGTCAATCTTTACTGATCTACATGTACTGGTCTACCTGTACCGGTCAACATGTACTGATCTGCATGTACTGGTCTACCTGTACTGATCTACATGTACTGGTCAACCTGTTCTGATCTATATGTACTGGTCTATCTGTACTGGTCATCATGTAAAGATCTACATGTGCTGGTCTACCTGTACTGGTTAACGAGCTCTGTCCTACATGTAATGGTCAACTTGTACTGATCTACATGTACTGGTCAACCTGTTCTGATCTACATGTACTGGTCTACCTGTACTGGTGAACATGTAATGATCTACATGTGCTGGTCTACCTGTACTGGTTAACGAGTTCTGTTCTACATGCACCTGTCAACCTGTACTGATCTACATATACTGGTCTACCTGTACTGGTCAACCTGTACTGATTTACATGTGCTGGTCTACCTGTACTGATCAACCTTTACCGAACTGCTTATACTGGTCTACCTGTACTGGTCAACCTGTACTGATCTACATGTACTGGTCAACCTGTACTGATCTGCATGTACTGGTCTACATGTACTGGTCAACATGTAATGATCTACATGTACTGGTTGATGAGTTCTCCTCTACATGGACTGGTCAACCTGTACTGATCTACATATACTGGTATACCTGTACCGGTCAACCTATAATGATTACATGAGCTGGTCTACCTGTACTGATCAACCTATACTGAACTACATATACGAGTCTACCTGTACTGGTCAACCTGTGCTGGTCTACATGTACTGGTCTATCTGTACCGGTCAAATTGTACTGATCTCCATGTATTGCGCAATCTAAGCTGATGTACATGTACAGGTCTACATGTACTGGTCAACCTGTACTGATCTATATATACTGGTCTACCGGGACTGATCAACCTGTACTGATCTACCTGTGCTGGTCTAACTGCACCAGTCATATTGTAATGATCTACATGTACTGGTCAACCTGTACTGATGTTCATGCACAGTTCTACCTGTACTGGTTAATCTGTACTGATCTACATAAACTGTCTATCTGTCTTAGTCAACATGTACTAGTCTACCTGTACTGGTGAACCTGTAATGATCTACATGTATTGGTCTATCTGTACCGGTCAAATAATACTGATCTACATGTACTGGTCAACCTGTACTGATGTACATATACTGTTCTACCTGTACTGGTCAATCTATACTGATCTACGTATACTGTCTATATGACTTGGTCAACATGTACTGGTCTACCTGTACTGGTCAACCTGTAATGATCTACATGTGCTGGTCTATCTGTACCGGTCAAATCGTACTGATGTACTTGTACTGGTCAACTTGTACTGATGTATAAGTACTGGTCTACCCGTACTGATCAATCTGTACTGATCTATATATACTGGTTTACCTGTACTGATCAACCTGTACTGGTCTACATGTAGTGGTCAACATGTACTGATCTACATGTACTGGTCTACCTGTACTGGTCAACCTGTACTGACATACATGTACTGGGCTACCTGTATTGGTGATCCTGTACTGATACATATAATGGACTGCCTGTACTGGTCAACATGTACTGATTTATATGTACTGGTCTACCTGTATTGGTCAAACTGTACTGATCTACATGTACTGGTCAACCTGTAACGGTCAACATGTAATAATCTGCATGTACTGGTCTACTTGTACTGATCAACCTGTACTGACCTTCATGTACTGGTCAACCCGTACTGATCTACAGGTACTGGTCTACCTGTAATGGTCAACCTGTACTGATCTATATGCACTGGTCTATCTGTGCTAAACTACATATACTGGTCTACCTTCCTGGTCAACCTGTACTGATCTACATGTACTGGTCTACCTTTACCTGTCAACATGTACTGATCTACATGTACTGTTCTACCTGTACTGGTCAACCTGTACTGATCTACATGTACTGGTCTACCTGTACTGGTCAACCTGTACTGATCTACATGTTCTGATCTTCCTGTACTGGTCAACATTTACTGATCTGCATGTACTGGTCTACCTGTCCTGGTCAACATGTACTGATCTGCATGTACTGGTCTACCTATACTGGTTAACCTTAACTGATCTACATGTATTGGTCACCCTGTACTTAATCTACATGTACTGATCTACCTGTACTGGTCATCATTTACTGATTTACATGTATTCGTGTACCTGTACTGGTTAACATGTACCGATCTACATGTACTGGTCAACCTATACCGGTTAACCTGTACTGATCTACATGTATTGGTCAACCTGTACTGTTCTACATGTTCTGGTCTACCTGTACTGGTCATTCATATTCTGATTTACATGTACTGGTGTACCTTTACTGGTCAATCTGTGCTGATCTACATGTACTTGTCTACATATACTAGTCAACCTGTACTGATCTACATGTACTTGTCTACCTGTACTGGTCAACCTGCACTAATCTGCATGTACTGGTCTACCTCTCCTGGTGAACCTGCACTGATCTACATGTATTGGTCTTCCTGAGCTGGTCAACATGTAATGATCTACATATACTGGTGTACCTGTACTGGTCAACATTTACTGATCTGGATGTACTGGTTTACTTTCTTTGGTCAACATGTACTGATCTACATGTACTGGTCTACCTGTACTGGCTAACCTGTACTGATCTACATGTATTGGTCAACTTGTACTGATTTACATGTACTGGTCTACCTGTACTGTCTACATGTACTGGTCTAATTCTCCTGGTCAACCTGTACTGGTCTACATGTACTGGTCTACATCTGCTGGTGAACCTCTACTGATCTACATGTACTGGTCTACCTCTCCTGGTCAACCTGTTCTGATGTACCATTGCTGATCTACATATACTGGTCTACTCTCCTGGCCAACCTGTACTGATCTACATGTACAAGTCTACCTGTACTGTTGCTGGTCTACCTGTCCTTTTCAACCTGTACTGTTCTACGTGCACTGGTCTACTTGTACTGATCTACATGTACTGGTTTAATTCTCCTGGTCAACCTCTTCTGATATACATGCACTGGTCTACCTCTCCTGATCTATCTGTACTGATCTCTATATACTGGTCTACCTCTCCTGGTCAACCTGTATTGATGTACATGTACTGGTCTACCTCTCCTGGTCAACCTGTACTGATCTACCTGTCCTGATCTACATGTAGTGGTCTACCTGTCCTGGTCAACCTGTACTGATCTACATGTACTGGTCTACGTGTACTGATCTACATTTACTGGTTTATCTCTCTAGGTCAACCTGTACTGATCTAGATGTACTGGTCTACCTCTCCTGGTCTACCTGTACTGATCTACATGTACTGGTCTACCTCTCCTGGTCAACATGTACTGATCTACCTGTGTTGGTGTAAATCTACTGGTCTACCTTTACCGGTCTACCTGTACTGATTTACTTGTGCCGGTCTATCTGCAATGATCTACCTGTACTGGCCTACCTGTGCTGGTCTACCTGTAATGGTTTACCTATGCAGATCTATCTGTCCCGGTGCACTGGTGGTGGTTTACCTCTAATGGTCTACCTTTACTGTCTACTTCTTCTGTTGTACCTGTGCTGATCTGCCTGTTCTCTTCTACCTGTGCTTTCTGTTTGTGCGAGCCTACCTTTGCTAGTGTACCTGTGCTGGTCTACTTCTACTGGTCCATCTTTATTGTTTACCTTTGCTGGTTTACCAATACTTGTCTACGTGTACTGATCTACCTGTACTGATCTACTTGTCCTGGTCTACCTGTGCTGGTCTACCTATACTAGTCTACTTGCGCTGCTTTACCTGTACTGATCTACCTGTGCTGGTATGCCTGCACTAGTGTACCTGTGCTTGTCTACCTGTATTGGTTTACATGTATTGATCTACCTCTACTGGCCTACCTGTGCTGGTCTACCTATATTGATCCACCTGTATTGCTCTACTTATGATGATCTACCTGAACTGGTCTACCTGTGCTGGTGTATCTGTACTGATCTACCTTCACTTTTGTACCTGTACTGATCTAAGTGCTCTGGTCTACTTGTGATGGTGTTCTGATCTACCTGTATTGGCCTACCTTTGCTGATGTACCTGTGCCGGTCTGTCTACCTGTCCTTGCCTACGTGTGCTGGTCTACATGTACTGGTATTCCTGTACTGGTCTTATTGGTCTACCTTTACCGGTCTACCTTTACTGGTCTATCTATGCTTGTCTATCTGTACTGGTCCACCTGTCCTGCTCTGCACTGTAGTGGTCTACCTGTGCTAGTTTACCTGTGCTGGTGTACCTATACCGGTGTATCTTTTTTGGTCTATATGTCTACCTGCATTGGTCTACTGTATTGGTCTGCCATACTGGTTTACTTGTGTTGGTCTACCTGAACTGATTTACTTCTACTGGTCCACCTGTGGTGATCTACCTGTGCTGATTTACCTGAACTGGTCTACCTGTTCTGGTCTACCTGACCTGCTTTATCTGTGTTAGTCTATCTGTCCTGTTCTCCATGTACTAGTCCACTTGTATTTTTCTACCTATCCTGGTCTACCTGTAGTGGTCTCCCTGTACTTGTCTACCTGTATTGGTCTACCAGTAGTGGTCTCCCTTTACCAGTGTATCTGTGGTGATCTACCTGTGCTTGTCTACCTGTACTGATCTACCTCTACTGGGCTAAATTTGCTGGTATACCTCTATTGATCTACTTGCACTGGTTTACCTGTACTGATCTACATGTACTTTTCTACTTATGCTGGTTTACCCGTGCTGTGCTACTTGTGCTTGTGTATCTGTATTCGTCTGCCTGTACTAGTCTACCTGTACCGGTCTACCTTAACTGGTCTTCCTTAACTGGTCTATCTTTATTGTTCTACCTTTGAGGGTCTAACTGGTCTGATATAACCGTATTGGTCTACCTGTACTGGTCTACCTATATAGGTTTACCTTGCAGGTCTGCCTGTGCTCCTCTACCCGTGCTAGTGCAACTGCACTGATCGACGTGTAGTGGTCTACCTGCGCTGGTCTGCTTGTAATGGTCTACCTTGTAGGTTTACTTTTACTGATCTACCTGTACTCTTCTACCTGTGCTGGTGTAATGTAATCATCTACTTGTATTGGTCTGCCTTTCTTGGTCTACCTCTACTGATCTACTTGTACTGATCTACTTGTACTGGTCTATCTGTGCTGCTTTGCCTGTACTGCTTCACCTGTACTGGTCTACCTGTACTGGTCTACATATACTGGTCAATCTGTGCTGGTCTACCTGTACTGATCTACTTGTACTTGTCTACATGCATTGGTCTACCTGTACTGACCTACCTGTCCTGATCTACCTGTACTGGTCTGCATGTACTGTTCTACCTGTACTGATCTGCCTGTATTGGTCTATCTGTATTGTTCTCCCTGTGCTGGTGTACCAATACTAATCTACCTGTAATTGTGTAACTGTAGTGATCTACCTGTACTGGGCTACTTGTGCTGGTCTACCTGTGCTAATCCAACTTTACTGGTCTACCTCTACTGGTCTACCTGTACTGGTCTACCTGTATTTGTCTACCTGTACTGGTGTACATGCACTGATCAATTTGTACAGGTGTTCCTGTACTGATCTACCTGTTCTGATATATCTGTTCTCACCTACTTGTATTGATGTACATGTATTGGTCTACCTCTACTGATCTACCTGTGCTGATCGACTTGTACTTTTTAACCTTTACTGGTCTACTTGTACTAGTCTACATGCACTGATCTACCTTCCCTGGTATATCTGCACTGATCAACCTGCCCTTGTCTACCTGTGCTGATCTACCTTACTTGTCTACCTGTAATGATCTATCTGTACTTGCCTACCTGTACTGATCTACCTTTACTGGTCTACCAGTACTGATATACCTGTTCTGGTCTACCTGTACTTGTCTAGCTGTACTGATCTACCTTTACTAGTCTACCTGTACTGGTATAGCTGTACCGGAACTAATGATACATAACAGCATCCTCTCTCTCTCTCTCTCTCTCTCTCTCTCTCTCTCTCTCTCTCTCTCTCTCTCTCTCTCTCTCTCTCTCTCTCTCTCTCTCTCTCTCTCTCTCTCTCTCTCTCTCTCTCTCTCTCTCTCTCCCTGATAGCCCAGCAACTCCCTGCATAACCCCTCCTCCCACCCTGGGGGTGTCAAGGGTCGTAACCTGAGCCTCACCTCTCAGGGTTGTCCTCCCTCACAGTGTGCCTCTCTGGCTCACACTTTACTACCGTTATTAATGAATCTTTTTCCTCTGTCTCTACCAACACCTGTCTCCTGCCCTGCCCTATCTCTGGCCTTGTACTTTCTCCTTCCCTGTCCTATCACCTGCTCTGTCCTGTCTCCTGCCCTGCCCTGTCTTTTCCCCTGCCACCTGCTATGCCCTACCCTGCCCTGTCTCCTGCCCTGTCCTGTCTCCTGTCCTGTCTCCTGCCCTGTCCTGTCTCCTGTCCTGTCTCCTGCCCTGTCCTGTCTCCTGCCCTGTCCTGTCACCTGCTCTGTCCTGTCTCCTGCCCTGTCCTGTCTTCTGTCCTGCCCTGTCTTCTGCCATACCCTGTCTCCTTCCCTGTTCTGTCTCCTGCCCTGTCCTTTCTCCTTCCCTGCCCTGTCTCCTGTCCTGCCCTGTCTCCTGCCCTGCCCTGTCTCCTGTCCTGCCCTATCTCCTGTCCTGTCCTGTCTCCTTCCCTGCCTTGTCTCCTGCCCTGTCCTGTCTCCTGTCCTGTCTCCTGCTCTGTCCTGTCTCCTGCCCTGTCCTGTCACCTGCTCTGTCCTGTCTCCTGCCCTGTCCTGTCTTCTGTCCTGCCCTGTCTTCTGCCATACTCAGTCTCCTTCCCTGTTCTGTCTCCTGCCCTGTCCTTTCTCCTTCCCTGCCCTGTCTCCTGTCCTGCCCTGTCTCCTGCCCTGCCCTGTCTCCTGTCCTGCCCTATCTCCTGTCCTGTCCTGTCTCCTTCCCTGCCTTGTCTCCTGCCATGCCTTGTCTCCTGCCCTGTCCTGTCTCCTGTCCTGTCTCCTGCCCTGTCCTGTCTCCTGCCCTGTCCTGTCACCTGCTCTGTCCTGTCTCCTGCCCTGTCCTGTCTTCTGTCCTGCCCTGTCTTCTGCCATACCCTGTCTCCTTCCCTGTTCTGTCTCCTGCCCTGTCCTTTCTCCTTCCCTGCCCTGTCTCCTGCCCTGCCTTGTCTCCTGCCCAGTCCTGTCTCCAACCCTGCCCTGTCTCCTGTCCTGCCCTGTCTCCTGCCCTGTCCTGTCTCCTGTCCTGTCCTGTCTCCAGCCCTGCCCTGTCTCCTGCCCTGCCTTGTCTCCTGCCCTGTTCTGTCTCCTTCCCTGTCCTGTCTCCTGCCCTGTCCTTTCTCCTTCCCTGCCCTGTCTCCTGTCCTGCCCTGTCTCCTGCCCTGCCCTGTCTCCTCCCCTGCCCTATCTCCTGTCCTGTCCTGTCTCCTGCCCTGTCCTGTCTCCTGTCCTGTCCTGTCTCCAGCCCTGCCCTGTCTCCTGCCCTGCCTTGTCTCCTGCCCTGTTCTGTCTCCTTCCCTGTCCTGTCTCCTGCTCTGTCCTTTCTCCTGCTCTGTCCTGTCTTCTGTCCTGACCTGTCTTCTGCCTTGCCCTGTCTCCTCCCCTGCCCTGTCTCCTGTCCTGTCCCGTCTCCTGCCCTGCCTTGTCTCCTGCCCAGTCCTGTGTCAAGCCCTGCCCTGTCTCTTGTCCTGTCCTGTCTCCTGCCCTGCCCTGTCTCCTGTCCTGTCTCCTGCTCTGTCCTGTCTCCTGCCCTGTCCTGTGTCCTGCCCTGCCCTGTCTCGTGCCCTGTCCTGTCTCCTGCCCTGCCTTGCCTCTGCCCTGTCCTGTTTCCTTCCCTGTCCTGTCTCCTGCCCTGTCCTGTCTCCTCCCCTGCCCTGTCTCCTGTCCTGTCTCCTGCCTTGCCTTGTCTCCTGCCCAGTCCTGTCTCCTGCCCTGCCCTGTCTTTTGTCTCGTCCTGTCTCCTGCCCAGTCCTGTCTCCTGCCCTGCCCTGTCTCTTGTCTCGTCCTGTCTCCTGCCCTGTCCTGTCTCCAGCCCTGCCCTGTCTTTTGTCCTGTCCTGTCTCCTGCCCTGTCCTGTCTCCTCCCCTGTCCTGTCTCCTGCCCTGCCCTTTCACCTGCTCTGCCCTGTCTCCTGCCCTGTCCTCTCTCCTGTGCTGTTCTCTATCCTGTCCAGTCCTGTCTCCTACCCTGTCCTGTCAATTGCCCTGCCCTGTGTACTGTCCTGTCCTGTCTCCTCTCCTGTCCTGCTCTGTCCATTGCCCTGCCCTGTGTAGTGTCCTGTTCTGTCTCCTGCCCTGTCCTGTCTCCTGCCCACCCTGTCTCCTGTCCTATCCTGTCTCCTGCCCTGCCTTGCCTCCTGCCCTGCCCTGTCTCGTGCCCTGCCCTGTCTCCTGCCCTGCCCTGTGTACTGTCCTGTCTAGTCTCCTGCCCTGTCATGTCTCCTGCCCTGTCCTGTCTTTTGTCCTGTCTTGTCTCCTATCGTGTCCTGTCTCCTGTCCTGTCCTATCTCCTGTCCTGTCTTGTCTCCTACCCTGTCCTGTCTCCTGCTCTGTCCTCTCTCCCGCCCTTCCCTGTCTCCTGTCCTGTCCTCTCTCCCGCCCTTCCCTGTCTCCTGCTCTGTCCTGTCTCCTTCCTTGTCCTGTCTTCTGTCCTGTCTCCTGCCCTGTGTCCTGCCCTGTCTACTGCCCCGTCATGTCTTCAGCCCTGCCCTGTCTTCTGTCCTGTCCTCTCTCCCGCCCTCCCTTGTCTCCTGTACCTTAATCCTGTCCTGTCCTGTCCCCTGCCCTGTCCCCTGCCCTGTCTACTGCCCTCTCATGTTTCCTGTCCTGTCCTCTCTCCCGCTCTTCCCTGTCTCCTGTCCTGTCTCCTGTCCTGTCTCCTGCCCTGCCCTGTATCCTGACCTGTCCTGTCTCCTGCCTTGTTCTCTATCCTGCCCAGTCCTGTCTCCTGTCCTGTCCTGTCCATTGTCCTGCCCTTTGTACTGTCCTCTCCTGTCTCCTATCCTGTCCTGTCCATTGCTCTGACCTGTGTACTGTCCTGTCCTGTCTCTTGCCCTGTCCTTTCTACTGCCCTGTCCTGTCTCCTGTCCTGCTTTGTCTCCCGCCCTGCCCTGTCTCCAGCCCTGTCCTGTCTCCTGTCTTGTCTTGTCTCCTACCCTGTCCTGTCTCCAGCTCTGTCCTCTCTCCCGCCCCTCCTTGTCTCCGGTCCTGTTTCCTGCCTTGTCTACCACCCTGTCCTCTCTCCTCCCGTCCTGTCTCCTGCCCTGTCTACTGCCCTGTCATGTCTTCTGCTTTGTCCTGTCTCCTTCCCTGCCCTGTCTCTTGTCCTGTCTTGTCTCTTACCCTGTCCTGTCTCCAGCCCTGTCCTGTCTCCTGCCCTTCCCTGTCTCCTGTCCTGTCTCCTGCCCTGTCTACTGCCCTGTCATGTCTCCAGCCCTGCCCTGTCTTCTGTCCTGTCCTCTCTCCCGCCCTTCCCTGTCTCCTGTCCTTACTCCTGCCCTGTCCTGTCTCCTGCCCTGTCTACTGCCCTGTCATGTCTCTTGTCCTGTCCTCTCTCCCGCCATTCTCTGTCTCCTGTCCTTCTCCTGTCCTGTCTCCTGCCTTGTCCTGTCACCTGTCATGTCATGTCTCTTGTCCTGTCCTCTCTCCCGCCCTTCCCCGTCTCCTGTCGTCTCCTGCCCGGTCTACTGCCCTCTCATGTCTCCAGCCCTGCTCTGTCTGCTCTCCTGTCTCCTGTCTTGTTCTCTCTCCCGCCCTTCCCTGTCTCCTGTCCTGTCTCATGTCCTGTCTCCTGCCCTGTCTACTGCCCTGTCATGCCTCCAGCCCTGCCCTGTCTCCTGTCCTGTCCTCTCTCCCGCCCTTCCCTGTCTCCTGTCCTGTCTCCTGCCCTGTCTTCTGCCCTGTCTACTGCCCTGTCATGTCTCCTGCCCTGTCATGTCTCCTGTCCTGTCCTCTCTCCCACCCTTCCCTCTCTCCTGTCCTGTCCCCTGTCCTGTCTCCCGTCCTGTCTCCTGCCCTGTCTACTGCCCTGTCATGTCTCCTGCCCTGTTATGTCTCCTGCCGAGTCCTGTCTCCCGTCCTGTCTCCTGCCCTGTCTACTGCCCTGTCCTGTCACCTGATCTGCCCTGTCTCCTGCCCGGTTCTCTCTCCCGCCCTTCCCTGTCTGCAGTCTTGTCTCCTGTCCTGTCCTCTCTCCCACCCTTCCCTGTCTCCAGTCCTGTCTCCTGCCCAGTCGTGTTTCCTACTCTGTTCAGTCTCCCATCCTATCCTATCTCCTGCTATGTCCTCTATCCTATCCTGGCCTGTCTACTGCCCTGTATTGTGTCCTGCCCTAGCCTCTTCCTGTCTACTGCCTTGCCCTCTTCCTGTCTCCTGCCCTGCCTTGTCTCCTGCCCTGCCCTGTCTCATGCCCTGACCTGTCTCCTACCCTGTTCTGTCTCCTGCCCTGTCCTGTCTCCTGCCCCATCTACTGCCTTGTCCTGTCTCCTGTCCAGTCCTTTCACCTGTCCTGTCCTGTCCTGTCCTGTCTCCTGTCCTGTCCTGTCTCCAGCCCTGTCCTATCTCCTGCCCTGCCCTGTCTCCTACCCTGCCCTGTCTCCTGCCCTGCTCTGTCTGCCGTCTTGTCCTGTCTCCTGTCCTTACCTGTCCAGTTTCCTGTCCTGGTCCATTCATTCACCAGTCTTACATTATAAAAGTTCTCCTTTATATCTGTTAAACAAGTTTCCAGCATAATTTCATGCTATTTTTTGTAGTTGCTTTATTCTTACATTTCTCGAGGACGTGTTCACTGTCCACGTCATCAACCCTTCACTCTTCTTCTCTCCTCCTGAGCAGTCACTTCTAAACCTTTAACTTCCACCTGTAAGTTAAGTGTCTGAATTATGGTACCATCTTCCTTGCCTTCCTCTGGACCTTCATTTTTCAGCTCTTTGTGCTTCTTCAGGTGATGTACTCTTTCATTTCATTCTTAAGTTGGAAGCTCCAATCACGGACAACGTGCCACATCAAGGTCGGGCCCCAGTCACGGACAACGTGCCACATCAAGGTCGGGCCCCAGTCACGGACAACGTGCCACATCAAGGTCGGGCTCCAGTCACGGACAACGTGCCACATCAAGGTCGGTCACCAGTCACGGACAACGTGCCACATCAAGGTCGGGCTCCAGTCACGGACAACGTGCCACATCAAGGTCGGGCCCCAGTCACGGACAACGTGCCACATCAAGGTCGGGCTCCAGTCACGGACAACGTGCCACATCAAGGTCGGGCCTTAGTTGAAGTATAGAGAGGGTATTGAAAGGCGAAAAACGAGAGACAAGGGAAAGTATTCACTAATTTTATAGGAAGTAAAACTTCTTTTAAAATGTGCCTCATCATAGTGGTTGGGAAAAGAATGAGAAGGTAGAGAGCTCCAAAGCTTCGAGGTGTAGGGAAAGAAACAGTTATCAAAACGGCCCACCCTTGAGTTGCCAATGGCCACACTGGCAATCATGTGACGCAGCGACCTGCCGAGTACTGTTTGGTCTAGAGAGGGGTGGGGTCACACAAGCATCCAGCTCTCGGGAGCAAAAACCAAAGTAATACCTATAAAAGAGGGAAAGTGAAGCAACATTGCAGCGTAGGGCAAGCGGGTCAAGTTTTGAAGTTAGTCTGGGAGAGTTTACAAGTCGGACAGCTTTCAACTCAGTAGATGTAGATGTAGAACTAGAACCACCCCAGATGTGAGAGCAGTACCCTGCACAGGGATGGATTAATCCTTTGTATAAACGGAGCAACTGTTCATCAGAAAACAAATTTCTACATCTAAACGGGACTCCCAGTTTCTTAGCGGTAGACCTAACCATTTTCGGAATGTGGGGTTACCAAGATAGAGTGGATGTTTTAGTTATACCAAGATGTTCATTAAGTTGTGGTGGAATTACAGAACCGTCAAAGCTTAACCAGATTTCGTCTTGCCCACAGATATATCCTGTCCAAGTCTGAGTTTATTTTGGAAGTTGTGTCAAGACGAGATGCAGATCGAGTGAATTAAAAAGGAGCAGGATTGAAGGCTGTGGGGGAATGCAATGTTGAGTCGTCAGCGTAAGAGTGGGTTTGGTAATTTGTGAGAGAAAAGAAATCGTTCATGAAGAGTAGAAAAATTATAGACTGATCCATCAACAACCAAGGAGATAGATCGGCCAGAGAGGAAGCTAGATATGAGGGAATACAGTGAGGTTGGAAAGCCAAAAGATGGGAGCTTAGAAATGAGACCCCGATGACTCACTCTCAAAAACTTTGGTTATATCAAGGATAAACTACACAGGATTTCCAAGAATTTTTCAGAGATGTTAAAGAGACATTAGTGGGATAGGGATAAGTACCACCAGTGGACTCCCCTTAAGAAAGCCTCACTGGTGATCAGACAGAAGACTGTGAGATTCAAGACGTCTGAGGATATGGGAGTTGAGGAGGGATTCAAAGACTCTGGAAATGGTAGATGTCAAAGTAACAGGACGATAGTCAGAGGGAGATGGGATGTACCAACGCATGCTTCCAAGAAGGAAATGTTCTGGATTTTGGAACAGAAACGGAACAGACGAGCAAGCACAGGTGCAAGCTCAGGGTCACACTCTCTCAGTACACGGGGATGGAGGCCATCAGAACCAAAGCCTTTCCTGTGTCCAGAGAGGGAAGCACTTTTCGGACATTTCGAAAAGAGATTACGGGAAGGGGTATAGGATTAATAAGAGGAGCATCAGTGGGTGAAAAAGTCATCCAAGATGAATTTAGAGGAGAAACAGGTACCAAAGAGACGTGCTTAGTCCACGGGAGAGACAGCTACTGTGCTGTCAGAACAGAAAAGTGAAGGAAGGTTAGTTGTTACCGATATCCTTGGCTAAAGGCCAGATAGACCTATCAGTGGATGACGTGGAGAGGTTTTCGCACTTCCATTAAATCAAGGAGCGTTTTGCCTCACGGATAACGTACTTGCCATGATGATGGGCAATCTGAAGTGTTAAACCTTCATATTCTTACGTAGTGTAGCTTGCTTAATATTTCATCATCCATATATGTGAAAGCTATTGTAATTTTCGGTAGTAGGCAGTTTGTCAACATCATTATTCTCCTTATCTAGAACCATAGCGATAGGTTAAGGACGGAGTCCTCCACACACACACACACACACACACACACACACACACACACACACACACACACACAGTTCTGAGTGTTATTTCCTGCTAGATGATTGTCACACTGAGGCCGGCTTTCACTTTTCGCATCCTCATTGTTTACAATTACTTGGGTTGAATTTCATCAACCATGCGTCAGACCAACTTTAGAATTCAAGTTGATGCAATCTTCCAGACTTTCCATTTTTCGTGAGATCGTTTGCATTATCTGACACGTCGTACACATAGATCAAGAAGAGTAACGGTTCCAAAGTAGATCCCTGAGGCACTCCACTGGTGACACCATCTTCTGTTGTACGTATTTATTCGCTCTCACAAATGTAATCAATCCATAGGAGGAGTCTCCTCCTTATATTTGTCTGGTGATGCAAGTTTCTCACCAATACGGTCAATGTCATATGCTTTCTGGCAGGTCGGATATAAACACTCCACGTAGCTTCCCCTTTTGTCTAACTCGGAACTGACTGCCTCATAGAAATCTGAAAAGTTGGTTGCACATAACCAACTTTTTTCTAAAACGTGTTAGATTTCACTTGAGTCATCTAAATGCTTTCTGATGATCTTTTTCAAAACCTTAAAAACCATATTCATCAGGGGGACCAGTCTGTAGTTCACTGCCTCCTTCTGGTCTTCATTCTTACAGCCAGGTTTCTCCTTCTCTACTCCCATGGCGCTCTGCCTTCCTCCACCGGCATCTCGAACAGTGTTTCAAGATATCTGTCACGTGTATCTACTATACACATCTGTCACGTGTATCTACTATACACATCTGTCACGTGTATCCACTATACACATCTGTCACGTGTATCTACTATACACATGTCACGTGTATCCACTATACACATCTGTCACATGTATCTACTATACACATCTGTCACGTGTATCTACTATAAACATATATCACGTGTATCTACAATACACATCTGTCACGTGTATCTACTATAAACATCTGTCACGTGTATCCACTATACACATCTGTTACGTGTATCTACTATACACATCTGCCACGAGTATCCACTATACACATCTGTTACGTGTATGTACTATGCACATCTGTCACGTATATCTACTATACACATCTGTCACGTGTATCTACTATACACATCTGTCACGTGTATCTACTATACATATGTCACGTGTATCTACTATACGCATCTGCCACGTGTATTCACTATACACATCTGTCACGTGTATCCACTATACACATCTGTCACGTGTATCTACTATACACATCTGCCACGTGTATCCACTATACACATCTGTCACGTGTATCCACTATACACATCTGTCACGTGTATCTACTATACACATCTGTCACGTGTATCTACTATACACATCTGTCACGTGTATCCACTATACACATCTGTCACGTGTATCTACTATACACATCTGTCACGTGTATCCACTATACACATCTGTCACGTGTATCTACTATACACATCTGTCACGTGTATCTACTATACACATCTGTCACATGTATCCACTATACACATCTGTTACGTGTATCTACTATACACATGTCACGTGTATCTACTATACACATCTGTCACGTGTATCCACTATACACATCTGTCACGTGTATCTACTATACACATCTGTCACGTGTATCCACTATACACATCTGTCACGTGTATCTACTATACACATCTGTCACATGTATCTACTATACACATCTGTCACGTGTATCCACTATACACATCTGTCACGTGTATCTACTATACACATCTGTCACGTGTATCTACTATACACATCTGTCACGTGTATCCACTATACACATCTGTCACGTGTATCTACTATACACATCTGTCACGTGTATCCACTATTCACATCTGTCACGTGTATCTACTATACACATCTGTCACGTGTATCTACTATACACATCTGTCACGTGTATCCACTATACACATCTGTCACGTGTATCTACAATACACATCTGTCACGTGTATCTACTATACACATCTGTCACGTGTATCTACTATACACATCTGTCACGTGTATCCACTATACACATCTGTCACGTGTATCTACTATACACATCTGTCACGTGTATCTACTATACACATCTGTCACGTGTATCTACAATACACATCTGTCACGTGTATCCACTATACACATCTGCCACGTGTATCTACTATACACATCTGTCACGTGTATCTACTATACACATCTGTCATGTGTATCTACAATACACATCTGTCACGTGTATCTACAATACACATCTGTCACGTGTGTCTACTGTACACATCTGTCACGTGTATCTACTATACACATCTGTCACGTGTATCTACTATACACATCTGTCACGTGTATCTACTATACACATCTGTCACGTGTATCCACTATACACATCTGTCACGTGTATCTACTATACACATCTGTCACGTGTATCTACTATGCACATCTGTCACGTGTATCTACAATACACATCTGTCACGTGTATCTACAATACACATCTGTCACGTGTATCTACTATACACATCTGTCACGTGTATCTACAATACACATCTGTCACGTGTATCTACTATACACATCTGTCACGTGTATCTACTATACGCATCTGTCACGTGTATCCACTATACACATCTGTCACGTGTATCCACTATACACATCTGTCATGTGTATCCACTATACACATCTGTCACGTGTATCTACTATACACATCTGTCACGTGTATCTACTATACACATTTGTCACGTGTATCCACTATACACATCTGTCACGTGTATCTACTATACACATCTTCAGCACATATAATGGAATTTCACTGGGACCAAGATCCTTGTACGAGTCTTTTCCAGATATGTTGATGTTTCCCTTCCCATTTTCCTCCCCATTTAATGTCACTAATGTTAGGACCACAGTGTCTTCCACTGTGAAAACGCTCTTGAACCTATCATGCAGTTCCTCACATATCAAACGGAACAAAAAGGAATTTAAGTAGCAACGCATAATTAGGTCCTTTCGAGGCTGTTTATGACAGTGAAAAATATCAGAACTCCCAGATTAGTGTGGTACAAGATATACAGATAATCCAGAGAGAATCATCAGCAAATTGTCCAAGTGGCTAAGGAGGCTTAGATAATGCGAGTCGTGGGATTGAACCAAAATAAACATGAGTTCTACTTATTCTTAGACGTATCTGTAAGTCTGCTTTCAGCCACTCTAATTGGCAGATCGTTTCAAATGTTAACAATCATGTTGAAGAAAAGCTACCTCATCTTATTCGAGATAAAGCGTTGGTCCAAGAGTTTGTAAACATTACTGAGTGAAATCAGATGAATCAAGTCTTCTTTAACTTAACAGATCAAGATTATCAAAGCTGATGATAATTTTGAATGCTTTTATGACTTAAGCCTTCGCTTTTCTAATGTAAATATTCAAGTCATTTAATCTGCTCTTGTAAGATTTGTGTGTCCTCATAGCTCAGTGTTGTACTCTCTATAAGGTCTATGTCTTCTTTTAGGTCGGCTGACCAAAACTGAAAACAACATTCAGGATGGAGACGAACCAATGAACTGTCAACAGTGAGGACAATTTCCTGGATGGCCAGTCTACCAATGACCTACCTACCCAGGTACAACCTCACCAATGGCATGTGACTTTAGCTTTTATACCAACCATTGATGCAGACTCTGATCGAATAGTTTTTGAAATCTAGACAGATGACATCAACTGCTTTACTTTCGTCACACAAGTTGATTATATCATAACAGGAATCAAGGAAATTTGTCAGGCATGAGCGACATCGTGGAAGACCAAGATGAGAATCGTTTGGTAAGTGGTGGTCTTGTAACTGGTGTGTGGTTCTGGCTCGAATGGTGGTTCTCAGACCACATACGTTAAGCTGATGGGACGATCATATCCAGACATTGCCTTACCAAACTTCCGTTCATCTGAAACTTTTCCCTAAGCAAGCGACTTACTGAAAAGTGCAGTGATGGGCTTCACTATCTATTTGTCTTCTCTTTCATTGTTTCTGCATAAAACTTGTTTATCCTTGCCGGGTTTGTTTTTATTTTCCATTTGTTTATTGTTGACAGCATGTCTTCAGCTTTGATGTCATCTTCTTGGCTAATATTCTCTTCTCTTAACATTGTCACTAGATCTGGGTACGTCATGCTTGTCTTCTCTCGTAAAGACAGTTTTCCTATGGTTTCGTTGTCTTGAACCAAGTCATCGTAAGTAATGGACCAGTTGACTGGGTAATGACTCTCATGCTTCCAACACAACTGTAGAATTCTTGAGGGTTTCTATGCTATTCTCAGCATCATATGCCTCATACTGACGTTTTCTTTGTCGTATAAACTCTCTTCCTTTCGCCACGCAAATTTACATAATTCAGTTTATCATGTTGGTTATTAGTCTCCATATTAGTTTATCATGTTGGTTATTAGTCTCCATATTAGTTTATCATGTTGGTTATTAGTCTCCATATTAGTTTATCATGTTGGTTATTAGTCTCTATATTAGTTTATCATGTTGGTTATTCGTGTCCATATTAGTTTATGAAGTCTGTTGGGGATGAGAGAGCTTGGGAAGTGAGTCAGTTGTTGTTCGCTGATGATACAGCGCTGGTGGCTGATTCATGTGAGAAACTGCAGAAGCTGGTGACTGAGTTTGGTAAAGTGTGTGAAAGAAGAAAGTTAAGAGTAAATGTGAATAAGAGCAAGGTTATTAGGTACAGCAGGGTTGAGGGTCAAGTCAATTGGGAGGTGAGTTTGAATGGAGAAAAACTGGAGGAAGTGAAGTGTTTTAGATATCTGGGAGTGGATCTGGCAGCGGATGGAACCATGGAAGCGGAAGTGGATCATAGGGTGGGGGAGGGGGCGAAAATTCTGGGAGCCTTGAAGAATGTGTGGAAGTCGAGAACATTATCTCGGAAAGCAAAAATGGGTATGTTTGAAGGAATAGTGGTTCCAACAATGTTGTATGGTTGCGAGGCGTGGGCTATGGATAGAGTTGTGCGCAGGAGGATGGATGTGCTGGAAATGATATGTTTGAGGAAAATGTGTGGTGTGAGGTGGTTTGATTGAGTAAGTAACGTAAGGGTAAGAGAGATGTGTGGAAATAAAAAGAGCGTGGTTGAGAGAGCAGAAGAGGGTGTTTTGAAATGGTTTGGGCACATGGAGAGAATGAGTGAGGAAAGATTGACCAAGAGGATATATGTGTCGGAGTTGGAGGGAACGAGGAGAAGAGGGAGACCAAATTGGAGGTGGAAAGATGGAGTGAAAAAGATTTTGTGTGATCGGGGCCTGAACATGCAGGAGGGTGAAAGGAGGGCAAGGAATAGAGTGAATTGGAGCGATGTGGTATACCGGGGTTGACGTGCTGTCAGTGGATTGAATCAAGGCATGTGAAGCGTCTGGGGTAAACCATGGAAAGCTGTGTAGGTATGTATATTTGCGTGTGTGGACGTATGTATATACATGTGTATGGGGGTGGGTTGGGCCATTTCTTTCGTCTGTTTCCTTGCGCTACCTCGCAAACGCGGGAGACAGCGACAAAGCGAAAAAAAAAAAAAATTAGTTTATCATATTGGTTATTAGTCTCCATAACTTTCTTAGGAGATTTTAGGCAACAGCCAATCTTTTTTTATATTCAACGTTACACTACATTGACCTCGTTTTATTCAACGTTACACCACAGTGATTTCGTTTTATTTAACGTTATGCCACAATGATTTCGTTTTAGAAATTGACCGTTTACTATACAGTGGCAATTTGTTCCCTCTGCTGCTTTGAAGATTTAACTGAAGCTTTTCCAATCTACGTTCATGTCGTGTTCATCCACCATATCACACCAGGTTGACCATTAAGATTTGCCTGTTTAAAATCGTGTATTTTTCCACTACTGTCATGTTGACCAACAGAACATGCATTGATGATAATGAACTCAGACATAATGTGTTGGTGATCACTTGTACCAAACTTTTCTACAAATTCAGTATCATTATCAACAAGATCCTCACGTGTACTGAGGATTGAATCAACTTTCATCGCACGCAGGTTTCTCAACTTGTTAGAGTCGGGCAGTATCATGCAAAGTTAGGCAGAAGATCTGTACATCATGATCATCCACAACTCTTCCCTCTGAACACATTAGTCTGAGTACCTACCTCTTCCCTAAGTGACGCCTCAATCCTGATGAAGTTAGGGAGAAGTTTTCAATTTTGAGCACAAAGATATTTTCAAAATATTTTTGTTTTATCTTTCTTATTTTGCTGTAATAGTTTCTTGTTCTCTCATTCATACCTTGAAAATCCTGTGTTGCTGGAAGGCTGCCTGTTCTTCGTCACTGCACATCTTGAAGTTTCCTCGTTTTCTTGACATCTCTTCTCCCGTCTTTCTTGACTTCCCCTCTGTATCACATACTACACGAGCCCAAGTGTCAACTTCCTCGTGATAAATGTCAAGTAAAGTGTCACCACAAAGTGCTGGTTCCTACAGATATTCTTCCCATTATGGATCGTCTGAATGCACCAGCCTCGCTATTTCCTAGGCAGGACAGGTGACGTCTTATCCCTTTCAATAAGCTTGGTTTCCATAACTCCGACAACATCAGCTGTACTTTCTCTCATACGATCCTTGAATTCCATCTCCTTCCCACGAACTACTGATCCATCATCATCTTTGTACATTATCTTCTCTCTGACCTCATCATCTCCTGGCCTCCCCCCATGCAACACTAGTGGGGACGCTCTGAACTCTTGCCTCATTTGGTGTCTCCAGGTTTTCCTCTTTGAATATATTCTTTGTTTTCTCTCTCTCTCTCTCTCTCTCTTTCCTCCATCCACCACAATTGATGAAAACTCCGGTGGAATTCATATTGCTTTTGAGTATCTTATCTTGCTGAGGTACGTACCTCATGGTTAGACGAGGCGAAATAAAACCTAACCAAATCTGGTCGTCTCCGAAGGTCTTGGTTATACCAACCAATTCTTCCTTTTGTCCCCAGTTTTAAGTATGGCATTTCTCCAGCTACCAGTGGTTCTGTAACGAGCGTTTTCTAATCCTCATTTGATGGTGTACGATCTTCCAAGCAACATTATAGAAGAAGTTCAGTGTATCACCTTCTGCTTCAATAATCTATAAGATTTTTGTGCCACCTAATTTTCAACTAGATCCTTCAGTGTTGAATGGCCAATCCCTGTGTCTGATTATTTCCTAAATCATTTGTCATATATGCTCTGCACTGTTTTGAGTCTTCCATAAACAGGAAATAAACGATTGCTCCATCTCTGATATTATGTATTGCTCTATATAACGTCACTCAGTTCCTGTGTGCTCCTCTTTGTATGATCCTGGCTGGGTCTGTCTTCCACTACTTCACTCTTCATGTTCTCCATCTATCGATCAGCTACAGAAACATTGCTCCTCCACCTGCCTGGTGACGACTCTTATCATAGTCTGTCTACATAATACAGTCACTTCCTGCAGCTGAACACCCTCAAGGACATCTTATTTCCTTTATGATGACCGCTTCTTTCCTATCCTTATTTACATTTCAAATTTTCTCAGCTAAACCGATCCTTTAATCATAATCACTGATTATATCATAATCATAATCACTGATTATATCATAATCATAATCACTGATTATATCATAATCATAATCACTGATTATATCATAATCATAATTACTGATTATATCATAATCATAATTACTGATTATATCATTCATATCCCTCAAGTTTCTGTCAGATTTCATGACACTGTAATGATCTTGTAACCTGATTCCTCACGTCCTGTACTACGGCCACGGATCGTGCTACCCTCCCATGATCATGTTAACTTCCCATGAAAATGTTAACTTCTCATGATCGTGTTAGCTTCCCATGATAATGTTAACTTCTCATGATCGTGTTAGCTTCCCATGATCGTGTTGATTCCTCATGATCATGTTAACTTCCCATGATCATGTTAATTTCTCATGGTCATGTTATTTTCTCATGATCATGTTAACTTCTCATAATCATGTTAACTTCCCATGATAATGTTAACTTCTCATGATCGTGTTAGCTTCCCATGATCGTGTTGATTCCTCATGATCATGTTAACTTCCCATGATAGTCTTAATTTCACATGATCATGTTAACCTCTTATGATCGTGTTAACTTCTCAGGATCGTGTTAACTTTTCATGATTGTGTAAACTTCTCATAACCATGTCAACTTCTTACGATCATATTAACTTCTTATTATCGTGTTAACTTCCCATGATCATGTTAATTTCTGATGATCGTGTCAACTTCCCATAATCGTGTTAACTTCCCATGATCGTCTTAATTTCTCATGATCGTATTAACTTCTCATGATCTTGTTAACTTCCCATGATCGTCTTAATTTCTCATGATCGTGTTAACTTCTCATGATCTTGTTAACTTCCCATGTTCTACTTAATTTCTCATGATCGTGTTAACTTCTCATGATCTTGTTAACTTCCCATGTTCTACTTAATTTCTCATGATCGTGTTAACTTCTCATGATCTTGTTAACTTCCCATGTTCTACTTAATTTCTCATGATCGTGTTAACTTCTCATGATCGTGTTAACTTCTCATGATCTTGTTAACTTCCCATGTTCTACTTAATTTCTCATGATCGTGTTAACTTCTCATGATCTTGTTAACTTCCCATGTTCTACTTAATTTCTCATGATCGTGTTAACTTCTCATGATCTTGTTAACTTCCCATGTTCTACTTAATTTCTCATGATCGTGTTAACTTCCCATGGTTGTCTTAATTTCACATGATCGAGCTAACCTCTCACGATCGTGTTAACTTCTTATGATCGTGTTAACCTCTCTTGATCGTGTTAATTTCTTATGATCGTATTAACTTTTCTTGGTCGTGTTAACTTCTCATGATCGTGTTAGCTTCTTATGATCGTGTTAACTTCTCATGATCGTGTTAACTTCTTATGTTCGTGTTAACTTCACATGATCTTGTTAAACTCATGATCGTGTTAACCGCTTATTATCGTGATAACTTCTCATGATCGTGTTAGCTTCTTATGATCGGGTTAAATTCTTATGATTGTGTTAACTTCTCATGATCGTGATAACTTCTCATGATCATGTTAACTTCTTATAATCGTGTTAACCTCTCATGATCGTGTTAACTTCTCATGATCGTGATAACTTCTCATGATCATGTTAACTTCTTATAATCGTGTTAACCTCTCATGATCGTGTTAACTTCTCATGATCGTGCCAACTTCTCTTGATCGTGTTAACTTCTTATGATCATGTTAACTTCTCATGATCGTGTTAACTTTTCATGGTCGTGTTAACTTTTCATGGTCGTGTTAACTTCACATGACCGTGTTGACTTCCCATGATCGTGTTGATTTCTCATGATCGTATTAACTTCCCATGAACATGTTGATTTCTCATGATCATGTTAGCTTCTCGTGATCATGTTAACTTCCTATCATGTTAACTTCTATAATCGTGTTAACTTCAGATGATCGCGTTAATTTCTCATGATCGTGTTACCTTCCCATGATAGTGTTAACTTCCCATGATCGTCTTAATTTCACATGATCGTGTTAACCTCTCATGATCGTGTTAACCTCTCATGATCGTGTTAACCTCTCATGATCGTGTTACCTCCTTAGGATCGTATTACCTTCTCATGATCGTGTTAACTTCTCATGATTGTGTTAATTTTTCATGATCGTGTTAACTTCTCATGATCATATTAACTTCTCGTGATCGTGCTAACTTCTTATGATCGTGTTAGATTTTTATGATAGTTTTAACTTCTCATGATCTTGTCAAACTCATTGTCGTGTTAACTGCTTATGATCGTGTTAACGTCTCATGAACATGTTAATTTCTCATGATCGTGATAACTTCTCATGATCGTCTTAACTTCTTGTGATCGTGTTAACCTCTCATGATCAAGTTAACTTCCCATGATTGTGTTAATCTCTCATAATCCTGTTAACTTATGATCGTCTTAACTTTTCATGATCATGTTAACTTCTCATGACCATGTGAACCTCTCATGATCGTGTCAACTTCTGTGATTGTGTTAACTTCCCATGATCGTGTTAACTTCTTATGATCATGTTAAACTTTCACGATCGTGTTAATTTCTTATGATCGCGTTAACCTCTCTTGATCGTGTTAACTTGTTATGATCGTGTTAACTTTTTATGATCATGTTAACTTCTCATGATTATGCTTACCTCTCATGATCGTGTTAACTTCTGTGATCGTGTTAATTTCTCATGATCGTGCTAACTTCGAATGATAGTGCTAAACTATTATGATCATGTTAACCTCTCATGATCATGTTAACCTCTCATGATCATGTTAACCTCTCATGATCGCGTTAACTTCTCATGATCGTGTTAACTTCTCATGATCGTGTTAACTTCTGTGATCGTGTTAATTTCTCATGATCGTGCTAACTTCGAATGATAGTGCTAAACTATTACGATCATGTTAACCTCTCATGATCATGTTAACCTCTCATGATCATGTTAACCTCTCATGATCATGTTAACCTCTCATGATCGCGTTAACTTCTCATGATCGTGTTAACTTCTGTGATCGTGTTAATTTCTCATGATCGTGCTAACTTCGAATGATAGTGCTAAACTATTATGATCATGTTAACCTCTCATGATCATGTTAACCTCTCATGATCATGTTAACCTCTCATGATCATGTTAACCTCTCATGATCGCGTTAACTTCTCATGATCGTGTTAACTTCGAATGATAGTGCTAAGCTATTATGATCATGTTAACCTCTCATGATCATGATAACATCTTATGATCGTGTTAACTTCTCATGATCGTGTTAATTTCTTATAATCGTGTTAACTTCCCATGATCATGTTAACCTCTCATGATAGTGTTAACTTATGATCGTGTTAACTTCTCATGATCGTGTTAATTTCTCATGATCGTGTCAACTTCTTATGATAGTGTTAACTTCCCATGATCGTGTTACCTTTCCATGAATGTCTTAACCGTTCATGATCGTATCGACTTCTCATGATCGTGTAAACTTCTCATGATCGTGTTAACCTATTATGACTGCGTCAACTTTTCATGATCGTGTTAAAGTATCATGATCGTGTAAACCTCTCATGATCATGTTAATCCCTCATGATCGTGTTAACTTCTTATGATTGTGTTAACTTCTCATCATGGTATTGACTTCCCATGATCGTTTTAACCTCTCATGACCGTGTTAACTTTTCATGATCGCGTTAACTCTTCATGACCGTGTTAACTTTTCATGATCGCGTTAACTCTTCATGACCGTGTTAACTTTTCATGATCGCGTTAACTCTTCATGACCGTGTTAACTTTTCATGATCGCGTTAACTCTTCATAACCGTGTTAACCTTTCATGATCGCGTTAACTCTTCATGACCGTGTTAACTTTTCATGATCGCGTTAACTCTTCATGACCGTGTTAACTTTTCATGATCGTGTTAACTCTTCATGATCGTGATAACTTCTTATGACCAATGTTGACCTCTCATGATCGTGTTAACTTCTTATGATCGTGTTAACTTCTCATGGTCATGTTAACTTCCTGATCGCGTTAACCCCTCATGGTTTTGTTAACTTCTGATGGTGTTAGCTTCTCATGATCATGTTAACTCCTCGTGATCGTTTTAACTTTTTATGATCGTGTTAAATTCTCAAGATCTAGTTAACCTCCCATGATAGTGTTAACTTCTTATGATCGTCATGTTAACTTTTCATGATGATGTTAACTTTTTATGATCGTGTTAACCTCTCATGATTTTGTTAACTTCTCAAGATCGTGTTAACTTCTTATGATCGTGTAAACTTCTCATGATCGCGTTAACTTCCCATGATCGTTCTAACCTCTCAGGTTCGTGCTTACTTCTCATGATCGTGTTAACTTCTCATGATCGTGTTAACTCTCATGATCATGTTAACCTCTTATGATCTTGATAATTTCTTATGACAGTGTCAACCTCTCATGTGTTAACCTCTCATGATCGTGTTAATTACTTATGATCGTGTTAAATTCTCATGACCGTGCTAACTTCCCATGATCGTATTACCCTTTCATGATCGTGTTTAATTTTCATGATCGTGTTAACTTCTCATGATCGTGTTAACTTCTCTTGTTCTTGTTAACTTTTCCTGATCGCGTTAACATCTCATGATCATGTTAACTTTTCATGATCGAGTTAACTTTTCATGATCATGTTAGCTCCTCATGATCGTGTTAACTCTAGTGTTAATTCTCTATGATCTGTAACTCTCATATACTGTTAACCTCATGAGCCTGGTATATGAACTCTTAGACTTGTTACATAACTTCCATGATTCGTAACCTCTTCATATCGACTTTACTGATCTGTAATAGACTGTGTACTTCAATCTTGACTATGTAACTCTGCTAACTGGTTAACTCATATCTGTGTAACTTTTATGATCGTGTAACTTCTTATTAATCTGTGTTGACCTCTCTGATCTGTAACTGTTCACTTATGATCGTATTAACCCTGTTTTAAATGATCGTGTTAACTTCACCTGTGTTATGAACTTCTGCAGTTCGAACCTCTGTCTATGACTGTGTCTGAACTTGCATGTGTGTTAACTTTTCAGATGTTTAATACCTGTTGACTTCATGATCATGTTAACATTTTCATGACTGTGTGTAACCTTGTCATAATGACTCTGCTAGTTACTTCATGTATACTTAGTGCAGACCTCTTATATAATGCTGTGCTGCAACTGTTCATATGAGTGATTGCTCAGACCTGTACATATGTTTGTGCATCGCTGTGTATAATCCTTGCATGCAAGTCTGGTACTAAACCTCTCGATGCAACCTTGTCATAATGACCTCTGTGCATGAACTGTTAATTCCTCTGATGCAACCTCTGTAATTCTTATATCGGTGTTAACTTCTTATGATAATGCTAACCTGTCATGACTGTGTCATCATGACGTGCTGCTCATCTCTGAGTCAGTTAATTCTTATTTTCTCACGCCAACTGTTACCAAATTCCATATGCATCAATCAGATGATCTCCTGAAGATGTTCTACGCACGGGCCACCTTCATACCCATTGACTGCTGCACCGAATCCTCTGGTACATAATGACCTGCTGGGTGCAGAGCCTCTGGTACATAATGACCTGCTGGACTGCAGAGCCTCTGGTACATAATGACTGCTGGACTGCAGAGCCTGCTGACATAATAATCCTGGACTGCAGAGCCTCTGGTACATAATGACCTGCTGGACTGCAGAGCCTCTGGTACATAATGACCTGCTGGACTGCAGAGCCTCTGGTACATAATGACCTGCTGGGCTGCAGAGCCTCTGGTACATAATGACCTGCTGGACTGCAGAGCCTCTGGTACATAATGACCTGCTGGACTGCAGAGCCTCTGGTACATAATGACCTGCTGGACTGCAGAGCCTCTGGTACATAATGACCTGCTGGGCTGCAGAGCCTCTGGTACATAATGACCTGCTGGACTGCAGAGCCTGTGGTACATAATGACCTGCTGGGCTGCAGAGCCTCTGGTACATAATGACCTGCTGGACTGCAGAGCCTCGGGAATGTGCTGGTGCAGGGAGCTGAGCAGCAGCTGGGGTGGGAGGATAAGTGTGTAGGTGTATGTTTGTTTATTGCCATTGTGACTTTATGGTTCCTGGTGATCTGCCTTCCGCTAAACGTCTAAACACTGTATAGTAAAACCTCGATGCAGCGGACAACCTCGATGCAGCGGACTTCGAAAACAATGAAGTACGTAGGTCTGTACTGCAATGGACTCGTCCGGCAGTTTGTGCAGGAGCCATCTGGCGGCGTCTTCCTCTAACCCAGTTGACAACAAGGTCGGCGCTGCACGCGGGTTGCCTGCCCTCCTGTTGAGTTTTTTTTTTTTTTTTTGCGTATAATGTGAACAAAAATTAAGCAACTACGGCCTTCAGAGACAGAAGTGTGGATAGAAAACGAGTGAATTTGAGTGTTACACAAAACTAGTTCAAGAAGCCAGAGTGTAGGTTGCCCTTGTGTGTGAAGAATGTGGGATGAAGATGGAAAGTGTCAGGAGTTATGAAGAACAAGTTTGAAAGTTTTTCCATAATGTTTAGTGTTGATCGCAGCAATATGAACTCATCTATCAAGCACAGATGGTAAGTAAAGATACTTCAAATGACATAATTTAAGATATTCTATAATGTTCATTTAATGTTAGTATATTTTCTTGCCTTAAGATCTGGTTATTACTGTATGCTGTGTAATATTTCACAAAAACCATCCGAATTTAACGGACCATCGACATTAACAGACACTTCTCATTACCTGTCCGTTAAATTGAGGCTAGACTACACTGTACTTAATGTTACGTCAGGTAATTGCGGTGCGCTCATGTAATCCTCCACTGAGCATATTTCCAAGTATGGCGTGAGCTCTTACCTCAGTTCTGCCTTCTGCCTTCGATTAATTACCTCACAAGAGACTCTTACATAAACTCAAAGCACACGGAGTCGATGAAGAACTCTGTACATGGATCAGTGATTGGCTTACCGGAAGAAAGCAGTGTGTAGTATTAAACGGTGAAGCCTCAGGTTGGCTAGACGTAACGAGTGGTGTGCCACAGGGGTCGGTCCTAGGCACAATTCTTTTCATGATATACATTGATGACCTAGAACTCGGTCTCATATCTAAGATCTCTAAGTTTGCTGACGATGGTAAACTAGGAGGTAGAGCTGTAAACAGGCGGGACTAAGAAATGATTCAGAGATCTTAACTTGCTAGCAGAGTGGTCAGACAGATGGCAAATGAAGTCTAATGTAGACAAGTGTAAAGTTATGCACTTTGGAGACAAGAATGTACGTTACGACTACAAACTATTGAGAAACTCTCTAACTAAAGTAAATGAAGGACAGGACCTTGAAGGTGTCATTAGCAACACTTTAGAATTCTCTAGAAAGACCACACCTTGAATAAGCAGTCCAGTTTTGGTCCCCAAACTATAAGAAAGACGAAGAAAAATTAGAGCAACTACAAAGACGTGCGACAAAATTGATCCTATCCTTTAGAAATCTGGCTTACTAAGAGAGGCTAAAACGATTGGATCTCTTCTCTCTTAAAAACATGGACTTCGCGGCGACTTAATCCAAGTGTTCAAAATTCTGATCAAGTTCGATAAAGTAAACCACGAGCATCTTTTCAAATTACAAGAAAATACGGTAACCAGGACAAATGGAATAAAACTGAAAGCTAAAAAGATGTAGTGTGGACGTGGGAAAAGCTTTTCCTATAGGTGTGTTGAGCAATGGAATAAGTTACCGTCAGACGTGGTGGTTTCTAAGATTATAAATACCTTCAAAAGCCATTTAGACAAATATTTCATAAATTCAGGTAAACTTTGAGAAAAAAGAAGCCAGAAATAAACAGTATAAACGACAGCGATAACGGGGACACTAAAGATTAATGTTCAGCAGCAGTGAGGAGTCCACGATATCTTCTTAACGGCTCAGCGGAAGTACATTTTTTCTTGTCAGGTTCCATTACTTTTTTTGCCAGACAGGCCGGTCGTGGGCCACTCAGGCCTCCTGTCGTCTGCTGTAGACAGGCCGGTCGTGGACCACTCAGGCCTCCTGTCGTCTGCTGTAGACAGGCCGGTCGTGGGCCACTCAGACCTCCTGTCGTCTGCTGTAGACAGGCCGGTCGTGGGCCACTCAGGCCTCCTGTCGTCTGCTGTAGACAGGCCGGTCGTGGGCCACTCAGGCCTCCTGTCGTCTGCTGTAGACAGACCGGTCGTGGACCACTCAGGCCTCCTGTCGTCTGCTGTAGACAGACCGGTCGTGGACCACTCAGGCCTCCTGTCGTCTGTCTGTTTCATGTCCAGTTTGCTTGGTCAGATGTTATGTGTGTCGAGTACATGTTGTACGGTGTTCACTGTCCAGGAGAACAGGAGTTATGTTGGTGAAGTTATCGTACGTGAAGGTAGAACTCTGTGACTCAATATCTCTGTCACATAACAAATTATCTTCATGGCTCATAATTATGAACAGGTCACGTGATGGGTAATGAAAGATGTAAAACAGGTCACGTGATGGGTAATGAAAGATGTAATAAGCGTGAGACATTTATCCAAAGCTCCAGAACACTCGTCCTTAATCATATGAGACGATGCCATCACAACAATAACATTGATTCACACACTAACCAAACTTAGATTCCAATCTGACGAGAACAACAAACAAACAAAGAGCTTCAAAAAATACTTTGATAAAGGTGTATACAAACAACTTCTATGTACAATAATATTATAGGATGAATTTGTGTGATAACACCGACGCCCGAGAGCCATGGTGACGTCAGGGGGTGTCCGAATGGCTGCAGTCATGTTCACGATGTTCGGATTGTGGGGAAGGTCATCTTGGCCACTCGGACGCAGCCCAAGGGAACGATGGCTCTCTGTCTTTGGCTTCGACACTTAAATGTTACAAAACTTAAGTTTACATTATGATGTTTGTGGCATCTGGGACCAAGGCTTGGCAGGGGCTGATAATGTGGCGCGGTGTAGACCAAAGGGTTCGAACCTCACCTGGTTTCATTGAAGCTCATTTTCGCGTCAAATGTTAAAGAATGTGAGCTTTAACGCAGACTCAGAGTGAGGTGAACACCAGCTGATCGGCTGACATCAGCTGATCATCTTACATCATCTGATCGGCTGACATCAGCTGATCATCTCAATATCAACTGATCGGCTGACATCAGCTGATCATCTTACATCAGCTGATCGGCTGACGTCAAGTAATCATTTTACATCAGCTGATCGGCTGACGTCAGCTGATCATCTTACATAAACTGATCGGCTGACATTAGCTGATCATCTTACATCAGCTGATCATCTTACATCGCTGATCGGCTGACATCAGCTGATCATCTTATATCAACTGATCAGCTGACATCAGCTGATCATCTTAAATCAGCTGATCGGCTGACACCAGCTGATCACCATACATCAACTGCTTGGCTGACATCAGCTGATCATCTTACATAAGCTGATCGGCTGACATGAGCTGATCATCTTACATCAGCTGATCGGCTGACATCAGCTGATCATCTTACATCAACTGACCTGCTGACATCAGCTGATCATCATCAGCTGATCGGTTGACATCAGCTGATCTTACACCAGCTGATCGGCTGACATCAGCTGATCATCTTCATAAGCTGATCGGTTGACATCAGCTGATCTTACACCAGCTGATCGGCTGACATCAGCTGATCATCTTAAACCATCTGATCGGCTGACATGAGCTGATCATCTTACATAAGCTGATCGGCTGACATGAACTGATCATCTTACATAAGCTGATCGGCTGACATGAGCTGATCATCGTACATCAGCTGATCGGTTGACATCAGCTGGTCATCTTACATCAACTGACCGGCTGACATCAGCTGATCATCTTAATCAGCTAGTAGGTTGACATCAGCTGATCGTCTTACACCAGCTGATCGGCTGACATCAGCTGATCATCTCACACCAGCTGATCGGTCGCCTGACATCAGGTGGCCACACCGCCCCGGGTGAGGCAGGCACATGCTGGCTGCTGGTGGTGGTGGTGAGAGGACCGGGTTTCTCCCTCTGTTCTCTCCGGGTTTCCATGATCTGGTCTCGTGGGTTTCTCCCTCTGTTCTCTCCGGGTTTCCATGATCTGGTCTCGTGGGTTTCTCCCTCTGTTCTCTCCGGGTTTCCATGATCTGGTCTCGTGGGTTTCTCCCTCTGTTCTCTCCGGGTTTCCATGATCTGGTCTCATGGGTTTCTCCCTCTGTTCTCTCCGGGTTTCCATGATCTGGTCTCGTGGGTTTCTCCCTCTGTTCTCTCCGGGTTTCCATGATCTGGTCTCGTGGGTTTCTCCCTCTGTTCTCTCCGGGTTTCCATGATCTGGTCTCGTGGGTTTCTCCCTCTGTTCTCTCCGGGTTTCCATGATCTGGTCTCGTGGGTTTCTCCCTCTGTTCTCTCCGGGTTTCCATGATCTGGTCTCGTGGGTTTCTCCCTCTGTTCTCTCCGGGTTTCCATGATCTGGCCTCGTGGGTTTCTCCCTCTGTTCTCTCCGGGTTTCCATGATCTGGTCTCGTGGGTTTCTCCCTCTGTTCTCTCCGGGTTTCCATGATCTGGCCTCGTGGGTTTCTCCCTCTGTTCTCTCCGGGTTTCCATGATCTGGTCTCGTGGGTTTCTCCCTCTGTTCTCTTCGGGTTTCCATGATCTGGTCTCGTGGGTTTCTCCCTCTGTTCTCTCCGGGTTTCCATGATCTGGTCTCGTGGGTTTCTCCCTCTGTTCTCTCCGGGTTTCCATGATCTGGTCTTGTGGGTTTCTCCCTCTGTTCTCTCCGGGTTTCCATGATCTGGTCTCGTGGGTTTCTCCCTCTGTTCTCTTCGGGTTTCCATGATCTGGTCTCGTGGGTTTCTCCCTCTGTTCTCTCCGGGTTTCCATGATCTGGTCTCGTGGGTTTCTCCCTCTGTTCTCTCCGGGTTTCCATGATCTGGTCTCGTGGGTTTCTCCCTCTGTTCTCTCCGGGTTTCCATGATCTGGTCTTGTGGGTTTCTCCCTCTGTTCTCTCCGGGTTTCCATGATCTGGTCTCGTGGGTTTCTCCCTCTGTTCTCTTCGGGTTTCCATGATCTGGTCTCGTGGGTTTCTCCCTCTGTTCTCTCCGGGTTTCCATGATCTGGTCTCGTGGGTTTCTCCCTCTGTTCTCTCCGGGTTTCCATGATCTGGTCTCGTGGGTTTCTCCCTCTGTTCTCTCCGGGTTTCCATGATCTGGTCTTGTGGGTTTCTCCCTCTGTTCTCTCCGGGTTTCCATGATCTGGTCTCGTGGGTTTCTCCCTCTGTTCTCTCCGGGTTTCCATGATGTGGTCTGGTAATCAGCTGTGTCCAGCGGTCCCCCAAGCTGCTGCATCATGCTGTCTGCTGTGCAGCGTCACACGATTAGCTGTGGCAGGTCGAGCGACACACAAGACTGGGACTTTCTCATACTTCCGTGGTTGTGGTGGATGTCTTAGGTCTCTCCTTGGTCCGTGTTGCTGGCAGGTCCTCAGATATTCCTCCTTGTTCCTCCATTTGGTTCAGTTCCCAGCGTGATCGTCTCCAGATAGATTCGTCTATCTCTCACTCTGCTTCCGTTATCTCTCACCACCACCAGATGTCTCTCCTCTTGCCCTTGTCTCTCCTTCTCTATCGTTCTTCCTCCATCTTGATGGTCATACATCACTCTCAGTCATTCCTATTTACTTTCTCCTTCTGTTTTCATGAAGGTTTGATTATCTTCCTCTTCCATTACCAAGGTCTTCCTCCTGCAGTAGGGTGAGGCCAAGGTCTTCCTCCTGCAGTAGGGTGAGGCCAAGGTCTTTCTCCTGCAGTAGGGTGAGGACCCCCGCCTCACTCCTCACCGTCCGCGTACCGTCGTCTGGCCGGCAGCTCCGACATGGACCTGGGGGAAGTGGCAACCTTGTTCAAGGCTGGGCAAGTGGCACTATTCTAAATAACAAAGGAAGTGGCAACAATGATAAATGGCAAGGGACGTGGCAATACTAATAAATGACAATAAAATGGACATATTTCTTAAGGAGTAAGGAAGATAGTGATGTAGTTAAGTGGCAAAGGAAGTGGCACATTGTTGAATGGCAGGGAAAGTGGCAACGTATATCAACAGCGAAGAGACAAGCACTTTGTAAAATGGCAAGGAAAGTAATTATGGTAGATGGCAAAGTAAGTGGTGACGTTGTTAGATGGTAAGGGAAGTGGCAATACTCTTAAGTGGCGAAGAAATTATGGAAGGATATTCCACTGTGGAAAGAGAAGTGGCAAGAGACGTGTTTTAGTGGTATAGTGGGTGGGGGCTGGGGGGATGGTAAGGTAAGGTAAGGCAAGGTAAGGTAAGTGGAGAAATGTTTTTATGTTATGAAGATAAGTGAAGGAATGTTCCTATGTTATGAAGATAAGTGGAGAAATGTTCTTATGAAGATAATAAGTGGAGAAATGTTTTTATGAAGATAATAAGTGGAGAAATGTTCTTATGTTATGAAGATAAGTGGAGAAATGTTCTTATGTTGTGAAGATAAGTGGAGAAATGTTCTTATGAAGATAATAAGTGGAGAAATGTTCTTATGTTATGAAGATAATAAGTGGAGAGATGTTCTTATAAAGATGATAAGTGGAGAACTGTTCTTATGTTGTGAAGAAAAGTGAAGGAATGTTCTTATGTTATGAAGATAAGTGGAGAAATGTTCTTATGAAGATAATAAGTGGAGAAATGCTCTTATGTTATGAAGATAATAAGTGGAGAAATGTTCTTAAGTTATGAAGATAATAAGTGGAGAAATGTTCTTATGTTATGAAGGTAATAAGTGGAGAAATGCTCTTATGTTATCAAGGTAATAAGTGGAGAAATGTTCTTATGTTATGAAGATAATAAGTGGAGAAATGTTCTTATGTTATGAAGATAATAAGTGGAGAAATGTTCTTATGTTATGGAGGTAATAAGTGGAGAAATGCTCTTATGTTATGAAGGTAATAAGTGGAGAAATGTTCTTATGTTATGAAGATAATAAGTGGAGAAATGTTCTTATGTTATGAAGATAATAAGCGGAGAAATGTTCTTATGTTATGAAGATAATAAGTGGAGAAATGTTCTTATGTTATGAAGATAATAAGTGGAGAAATGTTCTTATGTTATGAAGATAATAAGTGGAGAAATGTTCTTATGTTATGAAGATAATAAGTGGAGAAATGTTCTTATGTTATGAAGATGATAAGTGGAGAAATGTTCTTATGTTATGAAGATAATAAGTGGAGAAATGTTCTTATGTTATGAAGATAATAAGTGGAGAAATGTTCTTATGTTATGAAGATAATAAGTGGAGAAATGTTCTTATGTTATGAAGATAATAAGTGGAGAAATGTTCATATGTTATGAAGATAAGTGGAGAAATGTTCTTATGTTTTGAGGGAGACAGCGTCACAGAGAGTGGCAAGGGAAGGAAACTTGACAGTCATTATAACCCTGACTGACCGTCACTGACTCTCGGTACCCGGGCGGGAAGGACCGGTAAAATACCACCTTGGTCAGTGGCTGCTTACTGCCTGCATGAGAGAGAGAGAGAGAGAGAGAGAGAGAGAGAGAGAGAGAGAGAGAGAGAGAGAGAGAGAGGTTGCCAGAGTCACGTGTGGACGAGGGAGGAACCCACCTTTCGAAGAGGGCGGGGTCGGTGTAGATGGGCTCGGACGGGTCTGGGAACCTGGAGGAGGTGGCCGCCCCGTCCTCACCCTGTGGGGCGCTGGCCGTGGGCTCGCTGCTGGGGAAGTAGCTGCAGGAGAGGCAGCAGAAGGCACACCGTCAACAACATAAGGAGGGCAAAAAGTTTAACAAACACGGCAGAGAAATAACGTGTGTGGAGAGTGGGAGGTTCATCATGGTGTTGGAAGAATCAGAAGACAATCGTGTCTGAGTTGACGTCTGATATGTTGCCTGTAGGGTACTGTACCTCTGCTTGTTGACACAAAACTAACTGTAGGGTACTGTACCTCTGCTTGTTGACACATAACTAACTGTAGGGTACTGTACCTCAGCTTGTTGACACATGACTAACTGTAGGGTACTGTACCTCAGCTTGTTGAATAATAACTAACTGTAGGGTACTGTACCTCTGCTTGTTGACACATGACTAACCGTAGGGTACTGCACCTCTGCTTGTTGACACATAACTAACTGTAGGGTACTGTACCTCTGCTTGTTGACACATAACTAACTGTAGGGTACTGTACCTCAGTTTATTGACACATAACTAACTGTAGGGTACTGTACCTCAGCTTGTTGACACATAACTAACTGTAGGGTACTGGACCTCTGCTTGTTGACACATGACTAACTGTAGGGTACTGTACCTCTGCTTGTTGACACATAACTAACCGTAGGGTACTGTACCTCTGCTTGTTGACACATGACTAACCGTAGGGTACTGCACCTCTGCTTGTTGACACATAACTAACCGTAGGGTACTGTACCTCTGCTTGTTGACACATAACTAACTGTAGGGTACTGTACCTCTGCTTGTTGACACACAACTAACTGTAGGGTACTGTACCTCTGCTTGTTGACACATAACTAATTGTAGGGTACTGTACCTCTGCTTGTTGACACATAACTAACTGTAGGGTACTGTACCTCAGCTTGTTGACACATAACTAACTGTAGGGTACTGTACCTCAGCTTGTTGACACATGACTAACTGTAGGGTACTGTACCTCTGCTTGTTGACACATAACTAACTGTAGGGTACTGTACCTCAGCTTGTTGACACATGACTAACTGTAGGGTACTGTACCTCTGCTTGTTGACACATAACTAACTGTAGGGTACTGTACCTCAGCTTGTTGACACATGACTAACTGTAGGGTACTGTACCTCTGCTTGTTGACACATAACTAACTGTAGGGTACTGTGCCCCTGCTTGTTGACACATAACTAACCGTAGGGTACTGTACCTCTGCTTGTTAACACAACTAACTGTAGGGTACTGTACCTCTGCTTGTTGACTCATAACTAACCGTGAGGGGTCTGTAGCTTCTGCTTGGTGACCACATAACCTACTGTAGGGTTACTGTGCCTTCTGCTTGTTGACACATAACTAACTGTAGGGTACTGTTCCCTCTGCTTGTTGACACATAAAACTAACTGTAGGGTAATGTGCCTCTGCTTGTTGACACATAATAACCGTAGGTACTGTACCTCAGCTTGTTGACAAACATAATAAACTGTTAAGGTACATGTACCTCAGCTTTGTTGACACAAAAACTAACTGTAGGGTACTGTACCTTTCTGCTTGTTGACACATACTGTGCCTCTTCTAGTTGACACATAACTAACTGTAGGGTACTGTGCCTCTACTTGTTGACACATAACTAACCGTAGGGTACTGTACCTCTGCTTGTTGACACACAACTAACTGTAGGGTACTGTACCTCTGCTTGTTGACACATAACTAACCGTAGGGTACTGTACCTCTGCTTGTTGACACATAACTAACTGTAGGGTACTGTGCCTCTGCTTGTTGACACATAACTAATTGTAGGGTACTGTGCCTCTGCTTGTTGACACATAACTAACCGTAGGGTACTGTACCTCTGCTTGTTGACACATAACTAACTGTAAGGTACTGTACCTCAGCTTGTTGACACACAACTAACTGTAGGGTACTGTGCCTCTGCTTGTTGACACATGACTAACTGTAGGGTACTGTACCTCTGCTTGTTGACACATAACTAACTGTAGGGTACTGTGCCTCTGCTTGTTGACACATAACTAACTGTCGGGTACTGTGCCTCTGCTTGTTGACACATAACTAACCGTAGGGTACTGTACCTCAGTTTGTTGACATATAACTAACCGTAGGGTACTGTGCCTCTGCTTGTTGACACATAACTAACTGTACCTCAGCTTGTTGACACACAACTAACTGTAGGGTACTGTACCTCTGCTTGTTGACACATAACTAACCGTAGGGTACTGTACCTCTGCTTGTTGACACATAACTAACTGTAGGGTACTGTGCCTCTGCTTGTTGACACATAACTAACTGTCGGGTACTGTGCCTCTGCTTGTTGACACATAACTAACCGTAGGGCACTGCACCTCTGCTTGTTGACATATAACTAACCGTAGGGTACTGTGCCTCTGCTTGTTGACACACAACTAACTGTAGGGTACTGTACCTCAGCTTGTTGACACACAACTAACTGTAGGGTGTAGGGTGTACGGTGTAGAGGCACACGGTACCTAACAGGGGTATGGGATAGACCCACACGGTACTTAGGAGGGGTATGGCGTAAACCCACACAGCACCTAGCAGATATATAGTATAGATCCACTCGGTACCTAGCAGGGATATGGTATAGACACACACGGTACGTAGCAGGGGTATGGTACAGACCCACACGGTGCCTATTAGGGATTTGGTACAGACACGTACGGTTCCTAGCAAGGGTATGGTTCAGACCCACACGGTACATAGCAAGGATATGGTATAGACCCACTTGGTACCTAGGAACGGTACATAGCAAGGATATGGTATAGACCCACTTGGTACCTAGGAACGGTACATAGCAAGGATATGGTATAGACCCACTTGGTACCTAGGAACGGTACAGTATAGGAATTCAAGAGGAACAGAACTGGTGTTATGTTACCGGGTGAGGGGAGCCTGGGTGGGGGTTACTGGTGATAATACAGGAGGTCTGTGGCAGCTACTGTGACGGAAGGCAGTGGGGGTTGGGTGCCTGCTGATATTATAAGGGTAGGGGGTTGGGGTGCCTGCTGATGTTACAAGGGTAGGGGGTTGGGGTGCCTGCTGATGATATAAGGGTAGGGGGTAGGGATGTCTTTATATGTTAGGGTAGGGGATTGGGGTGCCTGCTGATGTTACAAGGGCAGGGGACTGGGTTGTCTGCTGATGCTACAAGGGTCGGAGGTAAGGGGTGTCCGTTGACGCTACAAGGGTAGGGGGTCGGGGTTTCTGCTGATGCTTCAAGGGTAGGGGTGCCTACTGATGCTACATGGGTAGGGGGTTGGGGTGTCTGCTGATGCTACAGTTGGACGTGGTTGGTGTTTCTGCTTTTCATACAAGGGGAAGGAGTTGGCTTTTCTGCTGTCGCTACAAAGGGAAGGGGTTGGATGTCTGCTGGTGCTGCAAGGGTTGTGGTGTCTGCCGTTACTACAATGGGAAAGAGTTAGAGTGTCTGCTGTTGCTACAAGGGGAAGGGGTTGGAGTGTCTGCTGTTACTACAAGGGCAAGAGGTTGGGGTGTCTGCTGTTACTACAGTGGGAAGGAGTTGTAGTGTCTGCTGTTACTACAAGGGGAAGGGGTTGGAGTGTCTGCTGTTGCTACAAGGGGAAGGGGTTGGAGTGTCTGCTGTTACTACAAGGGCAAGAGGTTGGAGTGTCTGCTGTTGCTACAAGGGGAAGGGGTTGGAGTGTCTGCTGTTGCTACAAGGGGAAGGGGTTCGAGTACCTGTTGTTATTCGAAGGGTAAGGGGTTGGTGTGCCTGCTGTAAACATAAGGGGAAGTGGATTGAGGTTTCTGCTGATGCTACAAATGGGAAGGGATGGGATGGTGTCTTCTGATTTAACAAGGGGATGTGTGGGTACCTGCTGAAGCAACAAGGGAAGGGGGTCGAGATACCTGCTGATGAAATGAAGGGAGAAGGTAGAGTGCCTGCTGGTGCAACATACAAGCAAGAACACAAAAACACAACTCCTGTTACTACATACAAGCTGGCTTGTGGTAAGCTACTGATACCATAACAACAAGGATCATCTCTTTATACAAGAGGAAGCTTATGTGTGAGACGGTGCCTGCTGGGGGAGCTGCTGTGTGTGTGTGTGTGTGTGTGTGTGTGTGTGTGTGTGTGTGTGTGTGTGTGTGTGTGTGTGTGTGGAGGTGGGGGATCACTGGAGGGGCGCTAGCTTACACCTGCCTGGCGGGCTGGGTGAGGGTGCGGGCGTGGCTGCCTGGGAAGCTGAACTTGTTCTTGGGCTGCAGGTGTTGTGGCTGATGGTACGGGTTGCCTGCGTCAGCTGTGGCGTTCTTCTCGTCCAGCTGACGGTGTCTCCTGCAGGTGGTCAGGGTAAGCATCAGTGTAGTGAACTCTGGCGACCACATATACACACATTACAGTTACACACAAGGTCAGCTCAGGCAGACAACCACAGCAGACCTACCTAAAGCAGAAGGCGACGGCCAGCAGAGCAGACACTAAGCAGACGATGGTGATGACCAGGGCAGCGACGAGGCTGTAGTACTGGACGGGCGCCAGGCAGACCTCCTGCACCAGACTCCGGGACATACTGGGGTCATCAATCTCCTCCCGGGAAAGATACACCTGCCAGGAGAGGTCATGGGGTAAGTTGTGAGGTACACCTGCCGGGAGAGGTCATGGGGTAAGTTGTGAGGTACACCTGCTGGGGGAGGTCATGGGGTAAGTTGTGAGGTACACCTGCCAGGAGAGGTCATGGGGTAAGTTGTGAGGTACACCTGCTGGGGGAGGTCATGGGGTAAGTTGTGAGGTACACCTGCCAGGAGAGGTCATGGGGTAAGTTGTGAGGTACACCTGCCGGGAGAGGTCATGGGGTAAGTTGTGAGGTACACCTGCTGGGGGAGGTCATGGGGTAAGTTGTGAGGTACACCTGCCAGGAGAGGTCATGGGGTAAGTTGTGAGGTACACCTGCTGGGGGAGGTCATGGGGTAAGTTGTGAGGTACACCTGCTGGGGGAGGTCATGGGGTAAGTTGTGAGGTACACCTGCTGGGGGAGGTCATGGGGTAAGTTGTGAGGTACACCTGCTGGGGGAGGTCATGGGGTAAGTTGTGAGGTACACCTGCTGGGGGAGGTCATGGGGTAAGTTGTGAGGTACACCTGCTGGGGGAGGTCATGGGGTAAGTTGTGAGGTACACCTGCTGGGGGAGGTCATGGGGTAAGTTGTGAGGTACACCTGCTGGGGGAGGTCATGGGGTAAGTTGTGAGGTACACCTGCCAGGGGAGATCATGGGGTAAGTTGTGAGGTACACCTGCTGGGGAGGTCATGGGGTAAGTTGTGAGGTACACCTGCTGGGGGAGGTCATGGGGTAAGTTGTGAGGTACACCTGCTGGGGGAGGTCATGGGGTAAGTTGTGAGGTACACCTGCTGGGAGAGGTCATGGGGTAAGTTGTGAGGTACACCTGCCAGGAGAGGTCATGGGGTAAGTTGTGAGGTACACCTGCTGGGGGAGGTCATGGGGTAAGTTGTGAGGTACACCTGCTGGGGGAGGTCATGGGGTAAGTTGTGAGGTACACCTGCTGGGGGAGGTCATGGGGTAAGTTGTGAGGTACACCTGCCAGGGGAGATCATGGGGTAAGTTGTGAGGTACACCTGCTGGGGAGGTCATGGGGTAAGTTGTGAGGTACACCTGCTGGGGGAGGTCATGGGGTAAGTTGTGAGGTACACCTGCTGGGGGAGGTCATGGGGTAAGTTGTGAGGTACACCTGCCAGGAGAGGTCATGGGGTAAGTTGTGAGGTACACCTGCCAGTGGAGATCATGGGGTAAGTTGTGAGGTACACCTGCCAGGAGAGGTCATGGGGTAAGTTGTGAGGTACACCTGCCAGGAGAGGTCATGGGGTAAGTTGTGAGGTACACCTGCCAGGGGAGATCATGGGGTAAGTTGTGAGGTACACCTGCTGGGGAAGGTCATGGGGTAAGTTGTGAGGTACACCTGCTGGGGGAGGTCATGGGGTAAGTTGTGAGGTACACCTGCCAGGAGAGGTCATGGGGTAAGTTGTGAGGTACACCTGCCAGGGGAGATCATGGGGTAAGTTGTGAGGTACACCTGCTGGGGAGGTCATGGGGTAAGTTGTGAGGTACACCTGCCAGGAGAGGTCATGGGGTAAGTTGTGAGGTACACCTGCCAGGAGAGGTCATGGGGTAAGTTGTGAGGTACACCTGCCAGGGGAGATCATGGGGTAAGTTGTGAGGTACACCTGCTGGGGGAGGTCATGGGGTAAGTTGTGAGGTACACCTGCCAGGAGAGGTCATGGGGTAAGTTGTGAGGTACACCTGTCAGGGGAGATCATGGGGTAAGTTGTGAGGTACACCTGCTGGGGGAGGTCATGGGGTAAGTTGTGAGGTACACCTGCCAGGAGAGGTCATGGGGTAAGTTGTGGGGTATACCTGCTGGGGGAGATCATGGGGTAAGTTGTGGGGTATACCTGCCGGGAGAGGTCATGGGGTAAGTTGTGGGGTATACCTGCCGGGAGAGATCATGGGGTAAGTTGTGGGGTATACCTGCTGGGGAGGTCATGGGGTAAGTTGTGGGGCATACCTACCAGGAGAGGTCATGGGGTAAGTTGTGGGGTATACCTGGTGGGGGAGATCATGGGGTAAGTTGTGGGGGACACCTGCTGGGAGTGATACTTACTGGTGGAGAGGTAGTTACTAGTGGACCAGTAAGTGCCAGTGGAGAGGTAGTTACTAGTGGACTATAAGGTGCCAGTGGAGAGGTAGTTACTAGTGGAGAGGTAATTACCACGGGAGAGATAGTTACTAGCTGAGAGGTAGTTATTAGTGGAGAGGTAGTTACTAGTAGAGCGGTAAATATCAGTTAAGAAGTAGTTATTAGATGAGAGGTAGTTGATAGTGGTGAGGAAGTAACTAGTGGAGTAGTTACTAGTGGAGAGGTACTTACTAGTGGAGAGGTAGTTACTAGTGGAGAGGTAGTTACTTGTGAAGAGGTGATTGCTAGTGGAGAGGTAGGTACCTAAGGGAGGGTAGGTACTAGTGGAGAGGTAGGTGCAAGTTGAGAGGTAGTTACTTGTGGAAAGGGAGTTACTAGTGGAGAGGTAGTTACCAGTGGAGAGGTAGGTACCAGTGGAGAGGCATCTACTAGTGGAGAGGTAGTTACTAGTGGAGAGGTAGTTACTAGTGGAGAGGTAGTTACTAGTGGAGAGGTAGATACCAGCGAAAAGGTAGTTGCTAGTGAAGAGGTAGGTACCAGTGCAGAGGTAGATATAAGTGGAGAGGTATTGAATATGGTGAGGTAGGTATTAGAGGAGAGGTAAATACTAGTGGAGAGGTAGTTAATAGTAGTGAGGTAGGTATTAGTGGAGAGGTAGTTATTAGTGGAGCGGTTGTTACTAGGGAAGAGGTAGTTGCAACTGATGAGGTAGGTATTAGTGGAGAGGTAATTACTAGTGGAGAGGTAGTTACTAGTGGACAGGTAGTTAATAGTGGTGAGGTAGTTATTAGTGGGGAGGTATTTACTAGTGGAGAGGTAGTCACTAGTGGTGAGGTAGGTACCACTTGAGAGGTAGGTTCCAGTGGAGAGCTAATTACTAGTGGAGAGGTATGTAACAGTGGAGAGGTAGTTAGTATCTAGAGGTAGTTACTATTGGGAGGTAGTTACGAGTGGAGAGGTAATTACTAATGGGAGTGAGTTACTAAAGGAGAGTTAGGTACAAGTGGAGAAATGTTACAATTGGAGAGGTAGTTACCACTAGAGAGGTAATTACAAATGTAGAAGTAGGTATCAATGGAGTGGTAGTTACTCGTGAGAGGTAATTACTAGTGGAGAGTTAGTTACAAGTAGAGAGGTAGCTACTAATGGAGAGGTAGTTACTAGCGGAGAGGTAGTTTACTAGTTGAGAGGTATCTAAATGTGGAGAGATGGTTACGAGTGGAGAAGTAATTACAAGTGGAGAGGTAGTTATGAATGGAGAGGTAGGTAACAGTAGAGTGGTAGTTAACAGCAGAGATGTTGGTACTAGTAGAGAGGTAGTTACTAGTGGAGAGATAGGTATCAGTGGAGTGGCAGGTACTAATGGAGAGGTAGTTACAAGTAGAGAGGTAGTTACTAGTGGAGAGGTAGGTATCAGTGGAGTAGTAGTTACTAGTGGAGAGGTAGTTACTAGAGGAGAGGTAAGTATCAGTGAAGAGGTAGTTACTAGTGGAGAGGTAGTTACTAGTGGAGAGGTAAGTATCAGTGGAGAGGTAGTTACTAGTGGAAAGACATGTACCAGTGAAGAGGTAATTATTAGTGGATAGGCAGTCACCAGTAGAGAAGTAATTGCCAGTGGAGAGGTAGATACCAGTGGAGTGGTAGTTAGTAGTGGAGAGGTAGTTACTAGTGGAGAGGTAGTTATCAGTGGGAGGTAGTTACTACCGGATAAGTAGTTACTGGTGGAGAGGAAGTTACTAGTCTAGAGGTTGTTACTAGTGGAGTGGGGAGGTAGTAACTTGTGGTGAAGTAGGTATTAGTGGACATGGAGTTACTAGTGGAGAGCTAGGTACCAATTGAAAAGTAGTTACTAGCGGAGAGGTAGTTACTAATGGAAAGGTAGTTACTATTGGGGGATGTACCTGTGGAGAGGTAGTTACTAGTAGAGAGGTAGGTATCAGTGGAGTGATGGTTAATAGTGGAGAGGTGGTTACTAGTGGGGAGGTAGTTACCAGTGAAGAGGTAGTTAAAAGTGGAGAGGTAGGCATTAGAGGATAGGTAGTTACTAATGGAGAGGTAGATACCAGTGAAGTGTTACTTACTACTGGGGAGGTAGTTACTGGTAGAGAGGTAGTTACTAGTGGAGAGGTAATTACCAGTGGAGAGGTAGTTACCTGTGGAGATGTAGTTACTGGTCGAGAGGTAGTTACTAGTGAAGAGGTAGGTGTCAATGGAGTGGTAGTCACTAGAGGAGAGGCAGTTACGAGAGGAGAGGATGTTTCTAGTGGAGAGGTAGTTACTAGTGGAGAGTTAGTTACGAGTGGAGAAGTAGTTACTGGTGGATAGGTCGGTATCAGTGGAGTTGTAGTTACTAGTGTAGAGGCAGTTACTAATGGAGAGGTAGTTAGTAGTGGAGAGGTAGTTACTAGTGGAGAGGTAGTTACTAGTGGTGAGGTACATATTAGTGGTGAGGTAGTTAATAGTGGTGAGGTAGTTATAAGTGGAGAGGTAATTGCTAGTTGTGAGGTAGTTACTAGTGGAGAGGCAATTACTAGTGGAGGGGTAGTTACAAGCGGAGAAGTAGTTACTGGTGGAGAGGTCGGTATCAGTGGAGTTGTAGTTACTAGTGTAAAGGCAGTTACTAATGGAGATGTAGTTAGAGTAGAGAGTTAGTTACTAGTGGAATGGTAGTTACTAGTGGAGAGGTAGTTACTAGTGGAATGGTAGTTACTAATGGAGAGGTAGTTATTGGTGGAATGGTAGTTGATATTGGAGGGGTCGTTACCAGTGAAGAGGTAGGTACTAGTGATGAGATAGTTACTAGTGGAGAGTTAGGTACCAGTAGAGCGGTAGTTATTAGTGTAGAGGTAGTTACTAGTGGAAAGGTAGTTACGAGTGGAGAGGTAATTGCTAATGGAGAATTAGTTACTAAAGGAGAGTTTGGTACAAATAGAGACTTAGTAACAATTGGAGAGGTAGTTACCAGAAGGGAGGTAGTTACTAATGGAGAGGTAGATATCAGTGAAGTGATAGTTACTAGAGAGAAGCAGTTAATAGTGGAGAGTTACTTACGAGTGGAGAAGTAGTTACTAGTGGAGAGGGCGGTATCAGTGGTGTTGTAGTTAATAGCGGCGAGGTAGTTTCTAGTGGAGAGGTAGTTACTATTGAAGAGGCAGATACTAGTGAAGAGGTAGGTACCAGTGGAAAGGTAGTTATTGGTGGAGAGGTAGTTAACAGCAGAGAGATAATTACTAGTGTAGAGGTAGTCAGCAGCCGAGAGGTTGGTACCAGCGGAAAGGTAGTTACTAGTGGAGAATTAGGTACCTGTCGAGAGGTATTTACAAGTGGAGAGGTAGTTACCAGTAGAGAAGTAGTCACTAACGGAGAGGTAGTTACTAGTGGAGCGGTAGGTATCAGTAGAGTTTTAGTTACCAGTGGGGAAGTAGTTACTAGTGGAGAGGTAGTTGCTAGTGGAAAGGTAGTTACTGGTGGCTTGGTAGGTACCAGTGGAGAGGTAGTTACCGGTGGAGAGGCAGTTTCTAGTGGATAGGAAGGCACCAGTGTACATAAAGTACACCAGCAGGGGATACCTCTGGGGTATATCACCTGTGTGTACCTTCCTAAGGTAATTGTGTAAGGCAAGTGATGATGGGTAATGGGAGTCTGGCTATAATACGTCATGCAGAGCTCAGTGGAAGATACGTCATGCAGAGCTCAGTGGAAGATACGTCATGCAGAGCTCAGTGGAAGATCAGCCAGAAGTTGGGATGTTGTGAGATATAGTGTAGAAGGTGGTGACGAGGGCCACACTGAGCGAGGGGGTCCGGTAGGAATGGGATGTGGTGACGAGGGCCACACTGAGCGAGAAGGGCCGGGAAGGGATGGGATGTGGTGACGAGGGCTACACTGAGCGAGGGGGTCCGGTAGGAATGGGATGTGGTGACGAGGGCTACACCGAGCGAGAAGGGCCGGGAAGGGATGGGATGTAGTGAGGTGACGGGATTAAGATGGAAGCCAAGAGAGGTCATCATACCTCATAGATGCCGTGTACTTGTCCCTCGTCCTCATCCTCGTCTTCAGCATCGTCCTCCGGGGTGTCTGGGGCGTCTCCAGCATCTCGTCGTTTGCGTCCGTAGGAGGGCGTGTCCTCACGTCCGTTGCCTAGTGTGCACCGCGCCTGGTGTGGTGGACGAGTTAACGTTAGGACACACACACACACACGGGAGAGTAGGGTGACACACGGGAGAGTAGGGTGACACACGGGAGAGGGGGTGACACACGGGAGAGTAGGGTGACACACGGGAGAGAGGGTGACACACGGGAGAGTGGGTGACACACGGGAGAGGGGGTGACACACGGGAGAGGGGGTGACACCGGGAGAGTGGGTGACACACGGGAGAGGGGGTGACACACGGGTTAGTAGGGTGACACACGGAGAGTGGGGTGACACACGGGAGAGTAGGGTGACACACGGGAGAGGGTGACACACGGGAGAGTGGGGTGACACACGGGAGAGGGGGTGACACACGGGAGAGTGGGGTAACACACAGGAGAGTGGAATGACACACAGGAGAGAGGGGTGACACACGGGTTAGTGGGGTAACACACGGGAGAGTGGGGTGACACACGGGAGAGGGGGATGACACACAGGAGAGAGGGGGGCACACAGGAGAGTGGGGTGACACACGGGAGAGGGGGTGATACACGGGAGAGGGGGTGACACACGGGAGAGTAGGGTGACACACGGGAGAGGGGGTGACACACGGGAGAGGGGGTGACACACGGGAGAGTAGGGTGACACACAGGAGAGTGGGGTGACACACGGGAGAGGGGGTGACACACGGGAGAGTAGGGTGACACACGAGTTAGTTGGGTGACACACAGGAGAGGGGTGGCACACAAGAGAGTGGGGTGACACACGGGAGAGGGGTGTGTCACGGGTTAGTAGGGTGACACACAGGAGAGTGGGGTGAAACATGAGAGAGAGGGATGACACACGTGAGAGGGGGATGACACACGGGAGAGGGGGTGACACATGGGAGAGTAGGGTGACACACGGGAGAGGGAGGGTAACGCACAGGAGAGTGGGGTGACACACGGGAGAGTGTGGTGACACACAGGAGAGTGGGGTGACACACGGGTTAGTGGGGTGACACACGGAGGAGTGGGGTGACACACAGGAGCGAGGGGGGGCACACAGGCGAGTGGGATGACACACGGGAGAGGGGGTGACACATAGGAGGGTGGGGTGACACACGCGTTATTGGGGTGACACACGGGAGAGTGGGGTGACACACAGGAGAGTTGGGTGACACACGGATTAGTGGGGTGACACACGGGAGAGTTGGGTGACACACAGGAGAGTGAGGTGACACACGGGTTAGTGGGGTGACACACAGGAGAGTGGGGTGATACACGGGTTAGTGAGGTGACACACGGGAGAGTAGGGTGACACACAGGAGAGTGAGGTGACACACGGGAGAAGGGGTGACACAAAGGAGAGTGGGGTGACACACGGGAGAGTGATGTGACACACGGCAGAGTGGGGTCACACACAGGAGAGTGCTTTAACACACGGGTTAGTGGGGTGACACACGGGAGAGTGGTGTGACACACGGGAGAGTGAGGTGACACACAGGAGAGTGGGCTGACACACGGGTTAGTGGGGTGACACACGGGTTAGTGGGGTGACACACGGGAGAGTAGGGTGACACACAGGAGAGTGGGGTGACACACAGGAGAGTGGGGTGACACACGGGAGAGTGGGGTGACACACAGGAGAGTGGGGTGACACACGGGAGAGTGGGGTGACACACAGGAGAGTGAGGTGACACACAGGAGAGTGGGGTGACACACGGGAGAGTGGGGTGACACACAGGAGAGAGAGGGGGGGTACACAGGAGAGTGGGATAACACACGGGAGAGGGGGGCTCCACACGGGTTAGATGGATGACACACGGGAAAGTGGTGTGACACACAGGAGAGTGGGGTGACACACGGGTTAGTGGGGTGATACACAGGAGAGTTGGGTGACACACAGGAGAGTGGGGTGACATACGGGAGAGTGGGGTGACATACAGGAGAGTGGGGTGACACACGGGTTAGTGGGGTAACACACAGGAGAGTGGGGTGACACATGGGTTAGTGGGGTGACACACGGTTAGTGGGGTGACACACGGGTTAGTGGGGTGACACACGGGTTAGTGGGGTGACACACGGGTTAGTGGGGTGACACACAGGAGAGTGTGGTGACACATGGGTTAGTGGGGTGACACACGGTTAGTGGGGTGACACACGGGTTAGTGGGGTGACACACGGGTTAGTGGGGTGACATACAGGAGAGTGGGGTGACATACGGGAGAGTGGGGTGACACACGGGTTAGTGGGGTGACATACGGGAGAGTGGGATGACATACAGAAGAGTGTGGTGACACATGGGTTAGTTGGGTGACACACGGGTTAGTGGGGTGACACCCGGGTTAGTGGGGTGAGCTGATATAATGAAACAAAATGATAGATGAGAGACGCATGGGACCAAGACGGAAGCAGTTTACGCTACGGAGAAGTGCGCTGGGTGAGCGTGTGTCTTGATAATGTAAACAATGGAACACACAGCAGGAGGGTGAGGCACTAAAGATGGCAGGGCTTCTCACCGGCTCACATCCCCGGCGACATGTCCTGACGGTGGCTTCAAAGATGAGGAAACTGGCCTCTGGGATCTTGAAGGCGTTGAAGCGAGCCTCCAGACCGTCCCCATCTCGGCCCTTACCCAGCGCCGGGAACACGTAGTTGTCCACAGGGCACCTGCCGAGGCCAAACTGGGTCAGAAGGTTGACAGAGGGTCACTGGAAGTGTTCTGGGAGCAGATGAATGAGTGTGTTAGTAGTTTTGATGCGCGAGACCGGGTTATAGTGATGGGTGATTTGAATGCAAAGGTGAGTAATGTGGCAGTTGAGGGAATAATTGGTGTGCATCGTGTGTTCAGTGTTGTAAATGGAAATGGTGAAGAGCTTGTCGATTTATATGCAGAAAAAGGACTGGTTTAAAAAGAGAGATATACATAAGTATACGTATGTAAGTAGGAGAGATGGCCAGAGAGCGTTCTTGGATTACGTGTTAATTGATAGGCGCGTGAAAGAGAGACTTTTGGATGTTAAAGTGCTGAGAGGTGCAACTGGAGGGATGTCTGATCATCATCTTGTGGAGGTGAAGGTGAAGACTTGTAGAAGTTTTTCAGAAAAGAAGAGAGAATGTTGGAGTGAAGAGACTGGTGAGAGTGAGTGAGCTTGGGAAGGAGACTTATATGAGGAAGTACCAGGAGAGACTAAGTACAGAATGGAAAAAGGTGAGAAGAAAGGACGTAAGGGGAGTAGGGGAGGAATGGGATGTATTTAGGGAAGCAGTGATGGCTTGCGCAAAAGATGCTTGTGGTATGAGAAGCGTGGGAGGTGGGCAGATTAGAAAGGGTAGTGAGTGGTGTGATGAAGAAGTAAGATTATTAGTGAAAGAGAAGAGAGAGGCATTTGGATGATTTTTGCAGGGAAAAAATGCAAATGAGTGGGAGATATATAAAAGAAAGAGGCAGGAGGTCAAGAGAAAGGTGCAAGAGGTGAAAAAGAGGGCATATGAGAGTTGGGGTGAGAGAGTATCATTAAATTTTAGGGAGAATAAAAAGATGTTTTGGAAGGAGGTAAATAAAGTGCATAAGACAATGGAACAAATAGAAACATCAGTGAAGGGGGCTGATGGGGAGGTGATAACAAGTAGTGGTGATGTGAGAAGGAGATGGAGTGAGTATTTTGAAAGTTTGTTGAATATGTTTGATGACAGAGTGGCAGATATAGGGTGTTTTGGTCAATGTGATGTGCAAAGTGAAAGAGTTAGGGAGAATGATTTGGTAAAAAGAGAAGAGGTAGTAAAAGCTTTGCGGAAGATGAAAGCCAGCAAGGCAGCGGGTTTGGATGGTATTGCAGTGGACTTTATCAAAAAAGGTGGTGACTGTATTGTTGACTGGTTGGTAAGGTTATTTAATGTATGTATGACTCACGGTGAGGTGCCTGAGGATAGGCGAAATGCTTGCATAGTGCCATTGTACAAAGGCAAAGGGGATAAAAGTGAGTGCTCAAATTACAGAGGTATAAGTTTGTTGAGTATTCCTGGGAAATTATATGGGAGGGTATTGATTGAGAGGATGAAGGCATGTACAGAGCATCAGATTGGGGAAGAGCAGTGTGGTTTCAGAAGTGGTAGAGGATGTGTGGATCAGGTGTTTGCTTTGAAGAATGTATGTGAGAAATACTTAGAAAAGCGAATGGATATGTTTGTAGCATTTATGGATCTGGAGAAGGCGTACGACAGAGTTGATAGAGATTCTCTGTGGAAGGTATTAAGCGTATATGGTGTGGGAGGCAAGTTGTTAGAAGCAGTGAAAATTTTTTATCGAGGATGTAAGGCATGTGTACGAGTAGTAAGAGAGGAAAGTGATTGGTTCTCAGTGAATGTTGGTTTGCGGCAGGGGTGCGTGATGTCTCCATGGTTGTTTAATTTGTTTATGGATGGGGTGGTTGGGGAGGTGAATGTAAGAGTTTTGGAAAGAGGGGCAAGTATGCAGTCTGTTGTGGATGAGAGAGCTTGGGAAGTGAGTCAGCTGTTGTTCGCTGATGATACAGCGCTGGGGGCTGATTCGGATGAGAAACTGCATAAGCTGGTGACTGCGTGTGGTAAAGTGTGTGAAAGAAGAAAACTGAGAGTAAATGTGAATAAGAGCAAGTTAGGTACAGTAGGGTTGACGGACAAGTCAATTGGGAGGTAAGTTTGAATGGAGAAAAACTGGAGGAAGTAAAGTGTTTTAGATATCTGGGAGTGGATTTGGCAGCGGATGGAACCATGGAAGCGGAAGTGAATCATAGGGTGGGGGAGGGGGCGAAAGTTCTGGGAGCGTTGAAAAATGTGTAGAAGTCGAGAACGTTATCTTGGAAAGCAAAAATGGGTATGTTTGAAGGAATAGTGGTTCCAACAATGTTATATGGTTGCGAGGCGTGGGCTATGGATAGAGTTGTGCGGAGGAGGGTGGATGTGCTGGAAATGAGATGTTTGAGGACAATATGTGGGGTGAGGTGGTATGATCGAGTAAGTGATGAAAGGTTAAGAGAGATGTGTGGAAATAAAAAGAGTGTGGTAGAGAGAGCAGAAGAGGGTGTTTTGAAATGGTTTGGTCACATGGAGAGAATGAGTGAGGAAAGGTTGACCAAGAGGATATATGTGTCGGAGGTGGAGGGAACGAGGAGAAGTGGGAGACCAAATTGGAGGTGGAAGGATGGAGTGAAAAAAGATTTGAATCATCGGGGCCTGAACATGGAGGAGGGTGAAAGACGTGCAAGGAATAGAGTCAATTGGAACGATGTGTTATACCGGGGTCGACGTGCTGTCAGTAAATTGAACCAGGGTATGTGAAGCGTCTGGGGTAAACCATGGAAAGTTTTGTGGAGCCTGGATGTGGAAAGGGAGCTGTGGTTTTGGTGCATTATACTTGACAGCTCGAGACTGAGTGTGAACGAATGGGGCCTTTATTGTCTTTTCCTAGCGCTACCTCGCACACATGAGGGGGGAGGGGGATGTTATTCCATGTGTGGCGAGGTGGCGATGGGAATAAATAAAGGCAGACAGTATGAATTATGTACATGTGTATATGTCTGTGTGTGTATATATGTATATGTCTGTGTGTGTATATATATTTGTAAATTGAGATGTATAGGTATGTATATTTGCGTGTGTGGACATGTATGTATATACATGTGTATGGTGGTGGGTTGGGCCATTTCTTTCGTCTGTTTCCTTGCGCTACCTCGCAAACGCGGGAGACAGCGACAAAGCAAAATAAATAGATAAATGAATAAATATTTATATATATATATATATATATATATATATATATATATATATATATATATATATATATATATATATATATATATATATATACATATCTTTTGCTGTGAAAGCCATATTGGTTACTAGATGACCTGTCACACTCTGGTTATCTTACTAGATGACTATTCATACACTGGTTATCTTACTAAGATGACCTGTCCGCACTCTGGTTATCTTACTAGATGACCTGTCCGCCACTCTGGTTATCTTACTAGATGACTGTCCACACTCTGGTTATATTACTAGATGACCTGTCACACTCTGGTTATCTTACTAGATGACCTATTCATACACTGGTTATCTTACTAGATGACTGTCCACACTCTGGTTATCTACTAGATGACCTGTCACACTCTGGTTATCTACTAGATGACCTGTCCGCACTCTGGTTATCTTACTAGATGACCTATTCATACACTGGTTATCTTACTAAGATGACCTGTCCACACTTGGTTATCTTACTAGATGACCTGTCCACACTTGGTTATCTTACTAGATGACTGTCCACACTCTGGTTATCTACTAGATGACCTGTCACACTCTGGTTATCTACTAGATGACCTGTCACACTCTGGTTATCTTACTAAGATGACCTGTCCACACTCTGGTTATATTACTAGATGACCTGTCCACACTTGGTTATCTTACTAGATGACCTATTCATACACTGGTTATCTTACTAGATGACTGTCCACACTCTGGTTATCTTACTAGATGACCTATTCATACACTGGTTATCTTACTAGATGACTGTCCACACTCTGGTTATCTTACTAAGATGACCTGTCCGCACTCTGGTTATCTTACTAGATGACCTGTCACACTCTGGTTATCTACTAGATGACCTGTCACACTCTGGTTATCGTACTAGATGACCTGTCACACTCTGGTTATCTACTAGATGACCTGTCACACTCTGGTTATCTTACTAAGATGACCTGTCCACACTTGGTTATCTTACTAGATGACCTATTCATACACTGGTTATCTTACTAGATGACCTATTCATACACTGGTTATCTTACTAGATGACCTATTCATACACTGGTTATCTTACTAGATGACTGTCCACACTCTGGTTATCTTACTAATGACCTGTCCACACTTGGTTATCTTACTAGATGACTGTCCACACTCTGGTTATCTTACTAGATGACTATTCATACACTGGTTATCTTACTAGATGACTGTCCACACTCTGGTTATCTTACTAGATGACTATTCATACACTGGTTATCTTACTAGATGACTGTCCACACTCTGGTTATCTTACTAAGATGACCTGTCCACACTTGGTTATCTTACTAGATGACCTGTCACACTCTGGTTATCTACTAGATGACCTGTCACACTCTGGTTATCTTACTAAGATGACCTGTCCGCACTCTGGTTATCTTACTAGATGACTGTCCACACTCTGGTTATCTTACTAAGATGACCTGTCCGCACTCTGGTTATCTTACTAGATGACTGTCCACACTCTGGTTATCTACTAGATGACCTGTCACACTCTGGTTATCTTACTAAGATGACCTGTCCGCACTCTGGTTATCTTACTAGATGACTGTCCACACTCTGGTTATCTTACTAAGATGACCTGTCCGCACTCTGGTTATCTTACTAAGATGACCTGTCCACACTCTGGTTATCTACTAGATGACCTGTCACACTCTGGTTATCGTACTAGATGACCTGTCACACTCTGGTTATCTACTAGATGACCTGTCACACTCTGGTTATATTACTAGATGACCTGTCACACTCTGGTTATCTTACTAAGATGACCTGTCCGCACTCTGGTTATCTTACTAAGATGACCTGTCCACACTTGGTTATCTTACTAGATGACTGTCCACACTCTGGTTATCTTACTAGATGACCTGTCACACTCTGGTTATCTTACTAGATGACCTATTCATACACTGGTTATCTTACTAGATGACCTATTCATACACTGGTTATCTTACTAGATGACCTATTCATACACTGGTTATCTTACTAGATGACTGTCCACACTCTGGTTATATTACTAGATGACCTGTCACACTCTGGTTATCTTACTAATGACCTGTCCACACTTGGTTATCTTACTAGATGACCTATTCATACACTGGTTATCTTACTAGATGACCTATTCATACACTGGTTATCTTACTAAGATGACCTGTCCGCCACTCTGGTTATCTTACTAGATGACCTGTCACACTCTGGTTATCTACTAGATGACCTGTCCACACTTGGTTATCTTACTAGATGACCTATTCATACACTGGTTATCTTACTAGATGACCTGTCCACACTCTGGTTATCTTACTAGATGACCTATTCATACACTGGTTATCTTACTAGATGACCTGTCCACACTCTGGTTATCTTACTAGATGACCTATTCATACACTGGTTATCGTACTAGATGACCTGTCTACACTCTGGTTATCTTACTAGATGACCTGTCCGCACTCTGGTTATATTACTAGATGACTGTCCACACTCTGGTTATCTTACTAGATGTGACATATTCATACACTGGTTATCTTACTAGATGACTGTCCGCACTCTGGTTATCTTACTGATGACTTTCATACACTGGTTATCTTACTAGATGACCTGTCCACACTCTGGTTATCTTACTAGATGACCCATTCATACACTGGTTATCGTACTAGATGACCTGTCTACACTCTGGTTATCTTACTAGATGACCTGTCCGCACTCTGGTTATCTTACTAGATGACCTGTCCACACTCTGGTTATCTTAGTAGATGACCTATTCATACACTGGTTATCTTACTAGATGACCTGTCCGCACTCTGGTTATCTTACTAGATGACCTGTCCACACTCTGGTTATCTTACTAGATGACCTGTCCGCACTCTGGTTATCTTACTAGATGACCTATCCACACTCTGGTTATCTTAGTAGATGACCTGTTCATACACCGGTTATCTTACTAGATGACCTGTCCACACTCTGGTTATCTTACTAGATGACCTGTCCGCACTCTGGTTATCTTACTAGATGACTGTCCACACTCTGGTTATCTTACTAGATGACCTGTCCGCACTCTGGTTATCTTACTAGATGACCTGTCCACACTCTGGTTATCTTACTAGATGACCTGTCCGCACTCTGGTTATCTTACTAGATGACCTGTCCACACTCTGGTTATCTTACTAGATGACCTATTCATACACTGGTTATCTTACTAGATGACCTGTCCGCACTCTGGTTATCTTACTAGATGACCTGTCCACACTCTGGTTATCGTACTAGATGACCTGTCCACACTCTGGTTATCTTACTAGATGACCTATTCATACACTGGTTATCTTACTAGATGACCTGTCCACACTCTGGTTATCTTACTAGATGACCTATTCATACACTGGTTATCTTACTAGATGACCTGTCCGCACTCTGGTTATCTTACTAGATGACCTGTCCACACTCTGGTTATCTTACTAGATGACCTGTCCACACTCTGGTTATCTTACTAGCTGGCCTGTCCACACTCTGGTTATCTTAGTAGATGACCTATTCATACACTGGTTATCTTACTAAATGACCTGTCCACACTCTGGTTATCTTACTAGATGACCTATTCATACACTGGTTATCTTACTAGATGACCTGTATGCACTCTGGTTATCTTACTAGATGACCTGTCCACACTCTGGTTATCTTACTAGATGACCTGTCCACACTCTGGTTATCTTACTAGAGGACCTGTACACACTCTGGTTATCTTACTAGATGACCTGTCCGCACTCTGGTTATCTTACTAGATGACCTGTCCACACTCTGGTTATCTTACTAGATGACGGTTGACCCTGCAGGACGCAACGTGACCATATATGACGCATGAAACACAAGTAACGCTTGTACACACGACATGACTCCTGGATGACATGAGATGACCCTGGGTGACCTGACCTACCCCCAGGGATGACCTACCCAGCGCCGATGTAGCCGGAGGTGACGACGGCCTCGCCGGGGCCCACGACGGTGCAGGTCAAGTTGTAGCGCTTGTCCAGCGACGTCTGTACGTTGTCTGCGAACTGTACCACCACAATGTTGGTGGTAGTGTCTCCATACTGCAGCGTACAAACACCAAGTGATCATCATATACCTCATAATGTTTACCAAGAAGGAATCAAATATGTAACAATCATATATATATATATATATATATATATATATATATATATATATATATATATATATATATATATATATATATATATATATATATATATATATATTTATTTATTTATTTAATTATTTATTTATTTTGCTTTGTCGCTGTCTCCCGCGTTTGCGAGGTAGCGCAAGGAAACAGACGAAAGAAATGGCCTAACCCACTCCCATACACATGTATATACATATACGTCCACACACGCAAATATACATACCTATACATCTCAATGTATACATATATAGACACACACAGACACATACATATATACCCATGCACACAATTCACACTGTCTGCCCTTATTCATTCCCATCGCCACCTCACCACACATGTAATACCATCCCCCTCCCCCCTCATGTGTGCGAGGTAGCGCTAGGAAAAGACAACAAAGTTCCCATTCGTTCACACTCAGTCTCTAGCTGTCATGCAATAATGCCCGAAACCACAGCTCCCTTTCCACATCCAGGCCCCACACAACTTTCCATGGTTTACCCCAGACGCATCAAATGCCCTGATTCAATCCACTGACAGCACGTCAACCCCGGTATACCATATCGATCCAATTCACTCTGTTCCTTGCACGCCTTTCACCCTCCTGCATGTTCAGGCCGCGATCACTCAAAATCTTTTTCACTCCATCTTTCCACCTCCAGTTTGGTCTCTTACTTCTCCTCGTTCCCTCCACCTCCGACACATTCATCCTCTTGGTCAATCTTTCCTCACTCATTCTCTCCATGAGACCAAACCATTTCAAAACACCCTCTTCTGCTCTCTCAACCACGCTCTTTTTATTTCCACACATCTCTCTTACCCTTACATTACTTACTCGATCAAACCACCTCACACCACACATTGTCCTCAAACATCTCATTTCCAGCACATCCACCCTCATGCGCACAACTCTATCCATAGCCCACGCCTCGCAACCATACAACATTGTTGGAACCACTATTCCTTCAAACATACCCATTTTTGCTTTCCGAGATTTTCGCCCCCTCCCCCACCCTATGATTCACTTCCGCTTCCATGGTTCCATCCGCTGCCAGATCCACTCCCAGATATCTAAAACACTTTACTTCCCCCAGTTTTTCTCCATTCAAACTTACCTCCCGATTGACTTGACCCTCAACCCTACTGTACCTAATAACCTTGCTCTTATTCACATTTACTCTTAACTTTCTTCTTTCACACACTTTACCAAACTCAGTCACCAGCTTCTGCAGTTTCTCACATGAATCAGCCACCAGTGCTGTATCATCAGCGAACAACAACTGACTCACTTCCCAAGCTCTCTCATCCACAACAGACTTCATACTTGCCCCTCTTTCCAAAACTCTTGCATTCACCTCCCTAACAACCCCATCCATAAACAAATTAAACAACTGTGGAGACATCACACACCCCTGCCGCAAACCTACATTCACCGAGAACCAATCACTTTCCTCTCTTCCTACACGTACACATGCCTTACATCCTCGATGAAAAGCTGGTGACTGAGTTTGGTAAAGTGTGTGAAAGAAGAAAGCTAAGAGTAAATGTGAATAAGAGCAAGGTTATTAGGTACAGTAAGGTTGAGGGACAAGCCACTCGGGAGGTAAGTTTGAATGGAGAAAAACTGGAGGAAGTGAAGTGTTTAAGATATCTGGGAGTGGCATTAGCAGCAGACGGCACCATGGAAGTGGAAGTGAGTCACAAGGTGGGAGAGGGGGCGAAGGTTCTGGAAGCGTTGAAGAATGTGTGGGAGGCGAGAACGTCAGCAAAAATGGGTATGTTTAAAGGAATAGTGGTTCCAACAATTTTATATGGTTGCGAGGCATGGGCTCTAAATAGGTTTATAAGGAGGAGGGTGGATGTGCTGGAAATGAGATGTTTAAGGACAATATGTGGTGTGAGGTGGTTTGATCGAGTGAGTACTGAAAGGATAGGAGAGATGTGTGGTAATAAAAAGAGCGTGGTTGAGAGTGCAGAAGAGGGGGTGTTGAAATGGTCTGGACACATGGAGAAAATCAGTGTGGAAAGATTGACAAAGAGGATATATGGGTCAGAGGTGGAGGGAAAGAGAAGCGGGAGACGAAATTGGAGGTGGAAGGATGGAGTGAAAAAGATTTTGAGCGATCAGGGCCTGAACATACAGGAGGGTGAAATGTGCGCAAGGAATAGAATGAATTGGAAAAACATTGTATACCAGGGTCGAGTGCTATGAATGGACCGAACCAAGACATGTGAAACGTCTGGGGTAAACCATGGAAAGGTCTTTGGGGCCTGGATGTGGTTTCGGTGCATTACAAATTACAGCTAGAGATTGAGTGTGAGCGAATGTGGCCTTTCTTTTGTCTTTTCCTGGCGTTACCTCGGTGTGTGTGTGTGTGTGTGTGTGTGTGTGTGTGTGTGTGTGTGTGTGTGTGTGTGTGTTTAGTGGGGGGGGGGGGGGGGGGGCTTGGTAATTCCAGTGCGTCAGTTGTCACTGTGAGGCAGGTGTAGGGGGAAGGCTGTTGGTAGTTCCAGAGTGTCACTTGTCACTGTAAGGCAGGTGTCAGGAGAAGACCGTTGGTAATTCCAGTGTGTCACTTGTCACTGTGAGGTAGGTGTCAGGGGAAGGCTGTTGGTAGTTCCAATGTGTCAGTTGTCACTGTGAAACAGGTGTCGGGTGAAGGCTATTGGTAATTCCAGTGCGTCTGTTGACACTGTGAAGCAGGTGTCAGGGGAAGGATGTTGGTAGTTCTGTGTCAGCTGTCAGTGTGAGGCAGGTGTCGGGGAAGGCTGTTGGTAGTTTCAGTGTGTCAGTTGTCACTGTGAGGCAGGTGTCGGGGGAAGGCTGTTGGTAGCTCCAGTGTGGCAATTTTCAAGGGATGGGACCATGGTGTTGATGATCATACCCGGGGTGTGCATGGTGGGGACCAGGGTGTTGATGATCATACCCGGGGTGTGCATGGTGGGGATCATGGTGTTGATGATCATCCCCGGGGTGTGCATGGTGGGGACCATAGTGCTGATGATCATCCCCGGGATGTGCATGGTGGGGACCATGGTGTTGATGATCATACCCGGGGTGTGCATGGTGGGGACCATGGTGTTGATGATCATTCTCTGGAAGTGCATGGTGGGGACCATGGTGTTGATGATCATACCCGGGATGTGCATGGTGGGGACCATGGTGTTGATGATCATACCCGGGGTGTGCATGGTGGGGATCATGGTGTTGATGATCATCCCCGGGTGTGCATGGTGGGGATCATGGTGTTGATGATCATCCCCGGGGTGTGCATGGTGGGGATCATGGTGTTGATGATCATCCCCGGGGTGTGCATGGTGGGGATCATGGTGTTGATGATCATACCCGGGGTGTGCATGGTGGGGATCATGGTGTTGATGATCATCCCCGAGATGTGCATGGTGGGGGCCATGGTGTTGATGATCTTACCCGGGGTGTGCATGGTGGGGATCATGGTGTTGATGATCATCCCCGGGGTGTGCATGGTGGGGATCATGGTGTTGATGATCATACCCGGCGTGTGCATGGTGGGGACCATAGTGTTGATGATCATCCCCGGGATGAGCATGGTGGGGACCAGGGTGTTGATGATCATACCCAGGGTGTGCATGGTAGGGACCATAGTGTTGATGATCATCCCCGGGGTGTGTATGGTGGGGATCATGGTGTTGATGATCATCTCCGAGGTGTGCATGGTGGGGATCATGGTGTTGATGATCATCCCCGGGGTGTGCATGGTGGGGATCATGGTATTGATGATCATCCCTGGGGTGTGCATGGTGGGGATCATGGTGTTGATGATCATACCCGGGGTGTGCATGGCAGGGACCATAGTGTTGATGATCATCCCCGGGATGTGCATGGTGGGGACCATGGTGTTGATGATCATACCCGGGGTGTGCATGGTGGGGATCATGGTGTTGATGATCATACCCGGGGTGTGCATGGTAGGGACCATAGTGTTGATGATCATACCCGGGGTGTGCATGGTGGGGACCATGGTGTTGATGATCATACCCGGGGTGTGCATGGTGGGGACCATGGTGTTGATGATCATACCCGGGGTGTGCATGGTGGGGACCATGGTGTTGATGATCATACCCGGGGTGTGCATGGTGGGGACCATGGTGTTGATGATCATCCCCGGGGTGTGCATGGTGGGGATCATGGTGTTGATGATCATACCCGGGGTGTGCATGGTGGGGACCATGGTGTTGATGATCATACCCGGGGTGTGCATGGTGGGGACCATGGTGTTGATGATCATACCCGGGGTGTGCATGGTGGGGACCATGGTGTTGATGATCATCCCCGGGGTGTGCATGGTGGGGACCATGGTGTTGATGATCATACCCGGGGTGTGCATGGTGGGGACCATGGTGTTGATGATCATACCCGGGGTGTGCATGGTGGGGACCATGGTGTTGATGATCATACCCGGGGTGTGCATGGTGGGGACCATGGTGTTGATGATCATACCCGGGGTGTGCATGGTGGGGACCATGGTGTTGATGATCATCCCCGGGGTGTGCATGGTGGGGACCATGGTGTTGATGATCATCCCCGGGGTGTGCATGGTGGGGACCATGGTGTTGATGATCATCCCCGGGATGTGCATGGTGGGGATCATGGTGTTGATGATCATCCCCGGGGTGTGCATGGTGGGGATCATGGTGTTGATGATCATCCCCGGGGTGTGCATGGTGGGGACCATGTGTTGATGATCATCCCCGAGGTGTGCATGGTGGGGACCATGGTGTTGATGATCATACCCGGGTGTGCATGGTGGGGATCATGGTGTTGATGATCATCCCCGGGGTGTGCATGGTGGGGATCATGGTGTTGATGATCATCCCGGGGTGTGCATGGTGGGGACCATGGTGTTGATGATCATACCCGGGATGTGCATGGTGGGGATCATGGTGTTGATGATCATACCCGGGTGTGCATGATGGGGATCATGGTGTTGATGATCATCCCCGGGTGTGCATGGTGGGGATCATGGTGTTGATGATCATCCCCGGGGTGTGCATGGTGGGGATCATGGTGTTGATGATCATCCCCGGGGTGTGCATGGTGGGGACCATGGTGTTGATGATCATCCCCGGGGTGTGCATGGTGGGGACCATGGTGTTGATGATCATCCCCGGGGTGTGCATGGTGGGGACCATGGTGTTGATGATCATCCCCGGGGTGTGCATGGTGGGGATCATGGTGTTGATGATCATACCCGGGGTGTGCATGGTGGGGACCATGGTGTTGATGATCATACCCGGGGTGTGCATGGTGGGGACCATGGTGTTGATGATCATCCCCGGGGTGTGCATGGTGGGGACCATGGTGTTGATGATCATCCCCGGGGTGTGCATGGTGGGGACCATGGTGTTGATGATCATACCCGGGGTGTGCATGGTGGGGACCATGGTGTTGATGATCATCCCCGGGGTGTGCATGGTGGGGATCATGGTGTTGATGATCATACCCGGGGTGTGCATGGTGGGGACCATGGTGTTGATGATCATACCCGGGGTGTGCATGGTGGGGACCATGGTGTTGATGATCATACCCGGGGTGTGCATGGTGGGGACCATGGTGTTGATGATCATACCCGGGGTGTGCATGGTGGGGATCATGGTGTTGATGATCATACCCGGGGTGTGCATGGTGGGGACCATGGTGTTGATGATCATACCCGGGGTGTGCATGGTGGGGACCATGGTGTTGATGATCATACCCGGGGTGTGCATGGTGGGGACCATGGTGTTGATGATCATACCCGGGGTGTGCATGGTGGGGACCATGGTGTTGATGATCATACCCGGGGTGTGCATGGTGGGGACCATGGTGTTGATGATCATACCCGGGGTGTGCATGGTGGGGACCATGGTGTTGATGATCATACCCGGGGTGTGCATGGTGGGGACCATGGTGTTGATGATCATACCCGGGGTGTGCATGGTGGGGACCATGGTGTTGATGATCATACCCGGGGTGTGCATGGTGGGGACCATGGTGTTGATGATTATTCTCGGGGTGTGCATGGAGGGGACCATGGTGTTGATGATCATACCCGGGGTGTGCATGGTGGGGACCATGGTGTTGATGATCATCCCCGGGGTGTTTATGGTGGCGACCATGGTGTTGATGATCATACCCGGGGTGTGCATGGCGGGGACCATGGTGTTGATGATCATACTCGGGGTGTACATGGTGGGGACCATGGTGTTGATGATCATCCCCGGGGTGTGCATGGAGGGGACCATGGTGTTGATGATCATACCCGGGGTGTTTATGGTGGGGACCATGGTGTTGATGATCATCTCCGGGGTGTGCATGGTGGGGATCATGGTGTTGATGATCATACCTCGGGTGTGCATGGTGGGGACCATGGTGTTGATGATCATGCCTTGGGTGTTTATGGTGGGGACCATGGTGTTGATCATACCCGGGGTGTGCATGGTGGGGACCATGGTGTTGATGATCATATCCGGGGTGTTTATGATGGGGACCATGGTGTTGATGATCATATCCGGGGTGTTTATGGTGGGGACCATGGTGTTGATGATCATATCCGGGGTGTGCATGGTGGGGACCATGGTGCTGATGATCATCCCAGGGGTGTGCATGGTGGGGACCATGGTGTTGATGATCATCCCAGGGGTGTGCATGGTGGGGACCATGGTGTTGATGATCATACCCGGGGTGTGCATGGTGGGGACCATGGTGTTGATGATCATACCCGGGGTGTGCATGGTGGGGACCATGGTGTTGATGATCATACCCGGGGTGTTTATGGTGGGGACCATGGTGTTGATGATCATACCCGGGGTGTGCATGGTGGGGACCATGGTGTTGATGATCATCCCAGGGGTGTGCATGGTGGGGACCATGGTGTTGATGATCATCCCAGGGGTGTGCATGGTGGGGACCATGGTGTTGATCATACCCGGGGTGTGCATGGTGGGGACCATGGTGTTGATGATCATACCCGGGGTGTGCATGGTGGGGACCATGGTGTTGATGACCATACCCGGGGTGTTTATGGTGGGGACCATGGTGTTGATGATCATACCCGGGGTGTGTATGGTGGGGACCATGGTGTTGATGATCATACCCGGGGTGTTTATGGTGGGGACCATGGTGTTGATGATCATCCCCGGTGTGAGCATGGTGGGGACCATGGTGTTGATGATCATTCCTGGGATGGGCATGGTGGGGACCATGGTGTTAGTGATCATCCTTGGAGTGGACATGGTGGGACCATGGTGTTGATGATCATCTCCGGGGTGGGCATAGTTGGGACCATGGTGTTGATGATCATCCCCGGGGTGGGCATGGTTAGACCTCGATGTTGGTGATCATCCCAATGGTTGTGGGGACCATGGTGATGGTGATCATCCGTGGAGCGGGCATGGTTAGACCATGGTGATGGTGATCTTCCCGGTGATGGGCATGATGAGACTATCGTGTTGGTGATCATGCCCAGGGTAGTCATGTTGGGACTATAGTGTTGGTGATCCTCCCCAGGGTAGTCATGTTGGGACTATAGTGTTGGTGATCATGCCCAGGGTAGTCATGTTGGGACTATAGTGTTGGTGATCATGCCCAGGGTAGTCATGTTGGGACTATAGTGTTGGTGATCCTCCCCAGGGTAGTCATGTTGGGACTATAGTGTTGGTGATCATGCCCAAGGTAGTCATGTTGGGACTATAGTGTTGGTGATCCACCCCAGGGTAGTCATGTTGGGACTATAGTGTTGGTGATCCACCCCAGGGTAGTCATGTTGGGACTATAGTGTTGGTGATCCTCCCCAGGGTAGTCATGTTGGGACTATAGTGTTGGTGATCATGCCCAGGGTAGTCATGTTGGGACTATAGTGTTGGTGATCCACCCCAGGGTAGTCATGTTGGGACTATAGTGTTGGTGATCCACCCCAGGGTAGTCATGTTGGGACTATAGTGTTGGTGATCATGCCCAGGGTAGTCATGTTGGGACTATAGTGTTGGTGATCCACCCCAGGGTAGTCATGTTGGGACTATAGTGTTGGTGATCATGCCCAGGGTAGGCATGTTGGGACTATAGTGTTGGTGATCATGCCCAGGGTAGTCATGTTGGGACTATAGTGTTGGTGATCATGCCCAGGGTAGTCATGTTGGGACTATAGTGTTGGTGATCATGCCCAGGGTAGTCATGTTGGGACTATAGTGTTGGTGATCATGCCCAGGGTAGTCATGTTGGGACTATAGTGTTGGTGATCCACCCCAGGGTAGTCATGTTGGGACTATAGTGTTGGTGATCCTCCCCAGGGTAGTCATGTTGGGACTATAGTGTTGGTGATCATGCCCAGGGTAGTCATGTTGGGACTATAGTGTTGGTGATCATCCACTGGGTGTAGGGAAGACAAGAGACACACGGGTGTGTGGAGACAAGACACACGGGTGTGAAGAGACAAGATCCACACGGGTTTAGGGAAGATGAGACACATGGTTGTCGGAAGAGAAGAGACACATGGGTGTAGGGAGGCAAGATGCATACGGTTGTAGGGAGGCAAGATGCATACGGTTGTAGGGAGGCAAGATGCATACGGTTGTAGGGAGGCAAGATGCATACGGTTGTAGGGAGGCAAGATGCATACGGTTGTAGGGAGGCAAGATGCATACGGTTGTAGGGAGGCAAGATGCATACGGTTGTAGGGAGGCAAGATGCATACGGTTGTAGGGAGGCAAGATGAATACGGTTGTAGGGAGGCAAGATGTATACGGTTGTAGGGAGGCAAGATGCACACGGGTGTAGGGAAGACAAGAGACACACGGGTGTGTGGAGACAAGACACACGGGTGTGAAGAGACAAGATCCACACGGGTTTAGGGAAGAGGAGACACATGGTTGTCGGAAGAGAAGAGACACATGGGTGTAGGGAGGCAAGATGCATACGGTTGTAGGGAGGCAAGATGCATACGGTTGTAGGGAGGCAAGATGCATACGGTTGTAGGGAGGCAAGATGAATACGGTTATAGGGAGGCAAGATGTATACGGTTGTAGGGAGGCAAGATGCACACGGGTGTAGGGAAGACAAGAGACACACGGGTGTAGGGAAGACAAGAGACACACGGGTGTAGGGAAGACAAGAGACACACGGGTGTAGGGAAGACAAGAGACACACGGGTGTTAT
>NC_092233.1:38232649-38272649 GCF_036320965.1 Panulirus ornatus
GAATATCTTACGTCAGCTGATGTGTTCTACAACCCCGTGTGTGAGTCATGATCCGACCCCGAGTGTTGCTCCATGGAAACTGTTGCACCAAAGTATCACTAGATGTATCTTGCTACACAGGGCCTCCACACACTTATGGTCCTAAGAATTTGAGGGCCCTCAACCTTCTAGGGCCCCTAGAGGCTCAGGATCCTTGGAGTCTCAGGGTCCTTAATCATCTAGGGCCCCTAGAAGGTCAAGATCCTTAGAACCTCGGGGCCCTCAACCGTCTAGGGCCCATGGAGGCTCAGGATCCTTGGAGTCTCAGGGTCCTTAACCATCTAGGGGCCCCTTGAGGCTCAGGGTCCTTGGAGTTTCAGGGCCCTTAATCATCTAGGGCCCCTAGAAGTTCAGGATCCTTGGAGTCAAGGGCCCTCAATCTCCCAGGGAATCTTGAGACTCAAACTTCTTAGAGTAGCGGCCTCAACCTCCCAGGACCCCTAGAAGCTCATCATCCTTGGAGTCTCAGGGCCCTTAATCTCCCAAGGTCCCTAAAGGGTTAGAATCCGTGGAGTCTCAGGGCCCTCAACCTCCCACGGCTCCTAGAGGCTCATTATCCTTGAAGTGTCCGAGCCATGACAAGTATGGCCCCAGACGTCCTCAGGTGGGACCATGACAAGTATGGCCCCAGACGTCCTCAGGTGGGACCATGACAAGTATGGCCCCAGACGTCCTCAGGTGGGACCATGACAAGTATGGCCCCAGACGTCCTCAGGTGGGACCATGACAAGTATGGCCCCAGACGTCCTCAGGTGGGACCATGACAAGTATGGCCCCAGACGTCCTCAGGTGGGACCATGACAAGTATGACCCCAGACGTCCTCAGGTGGGACCATGACAAGTATGACCCCAGACGTCCTCAGGTGGGACCATGGTAAATATGACCCCAGACGTCCTCAGGTGGGACCATGGTAAATATGACCCCAGACGTCCTACCGCTGGTTTGGCTTAATGACCATAAAACCATAAAACCCAAAACCATACACAGTTCGCAGACTCAGTGAAACATAACTCTATAAACCATACACAGTTTACTGACTCAGCGGGAAACAACCCTATAAACCATTCCACAGGTCATACTAATTTTCAAGTTTACGTCGGTCGTTTACCAGCGCTAAAATTTAGCTAAGTGTCCGGGCAAGACCAGGACGGAGCTAAGTGTCCGGGTAGGGTCAGGACGGAGCTAAGTGTCCGGGTAGGGTCAGGACGGAGCTAAGTGTCCGGGTAGGGTCAGGACGGAGCTAAGTGTCCGGGTAGGGTCAGGACGGAGCTAAGTGTCCGGGCAGGGTCAGGACGGAGCTAAGTGTCTGGGTAGGGTCAGGACGGAGCTAAGTGTCCGGGCAGGGTCAGGACGGAGCTAAGTGTCCGGGTAGGGTCAGGACGGAGCTAAGTGTCCGGGTAGGGTCAGGACGGAGCTAAGTGTCCGGGTAGGGTCAGGACGGAGCTGAGTGTCCGGGTAGGGTCAGGACGGAGCTGAGTGTCCGGGCAAGACCAGGACGGAGCTAAGTGTCCGGGCAGGGTAAGGACGGAGCTAAGTGTCCAGGTAGGGTCAGGACGGAGCTAAGTGTCCGGGTAGGGTCAGGACAGAGCTAAGTGTCCGGGTAGGGTCAGGACGGAGCTAAGTGTCCGGGTAGGGTCAGGACGGAGCTGAGTGTCCGGGCAAGACCAGACGGAGCTAAGTGTCCGGGCAGGGTCAGGACGGAGCTAAGTGTCCGGGTAGGGTCAGGACGGAGCTAAGTGTCCGGGTAGGGTCAGGACGGAGCTGAGTGTCCGGGCAGGGTCAGGACAGAGCTAAGTGTCCTGGCAGGGTCAGGACGGAGCTGAGTGTCCGGGTAGGGTCAGGACGGAGCTAAGTGTCCGGGTAGGGTCAGGACGGAGCTAAGTGTCCGGGTAGGGTCAGGACGGAGCTAAGTGTCCGGGTAGGGTCAGGACGGAGCTGAGTGTCCGGGTAGGGTCAGGACGGAGCTAAGTGTCCGGTAGGGTCAGGACGGAGCTAAGTGTCCGGGTAGGGTCAGGACGGAGCTAAGTGTCCGGGTAGGGTCAGGACGGAGCTAAGTGTCCGGGTAGGGTCAGGACGGAGCTAAGTGTCCGGGTAGGGTCAGGACGGAGCTAAGTGTCCGGGTAGGGTCAGGACGGAGCTGAGTGTCCGGGTAGGGTCAGGACGGAGCTGAGTGTCCGGGTAGGGTCAGGACGGAGCTAAGTGTCCGGGTAGGGTCAGGACGGAGCTAAGTGTCCGGGTAGGGTCAGGACGGAGCTGAGTGTCCGGGTAGGGTCAGGACGGAGCTAAGTGTCCGGGTAGGGTCAGGACGGAGCTAAGTGTCCGGGCAGGGTCAGGACGGAGCTAAGTGTCCGGGTAGGGTCAGGACGGAGCTAAGTGTCCGGGTAGGGTCAGGACGGAGCTAATGTCGGGTATGGTCAGGACGAGCAAGGTCGGGTAGGGTCAGGACGGAGCTAAGTGTCCGGGCAGGGGTCAGGACGGAGCTAAGTGTCCGGGTAGGGTCAGGACGGAGCTAAGTGTCCGGGCAGGGTCAGGACGGAGCTAAGTGTCCGGGTAGGGTCAGGACGGAGCTAAGTGTCCGGGTAGGGTCAGGACGGAGCTAAGTGTCCGGGTAGGGTCAGGACGGAGCTAAGTGTCCGGGTAGGGTCAGGACGGAGCTAAGTGTCCGGGTAGGGTCAGGACGGAGCTAAGTGTCCGGGTAGGGTCAGGACGGAGCTAAGTGTCCGGGTAGGGTCAGGACGGAGCTAAGTGTCCGGGTAGGGTCAGGACGGAGCTAAGTGTCCGGGTAGGGTCAGGACGGAGCTAAGTGTCCGGGTAGGGTCAGGACGGAGCTAAGTGTCCGGGTAGGGTCAGGACGGAGCTAAGTGTCCGGGTAGGGTCAGGACGGAGCTAAGTGTCCGGGTAGGGTCAGGACGGAGCTAAGTGTCCGGGTAGGGTCAGGACGGAGCTAAGTGTCCGGGTAGGGTCAGGACGGAGCTAAGTGTCCGGGTAGGGTCAGGACGGAGCTAAGTGTCCGGGTAGGGTCAGGACGGAGCTAAGTGTCCGGGTAGGGTCAGGACGGAGCTAAGTGTCCGGGTAGGGTCAGGACGGAGCTAAGTGTCCGGGTAGGGTCAGGACGGAGCTAAGTGTCCGGGTAGGGTCAGGACGGAGCTAAGTGTCCGGGTAGGGTCAGGACGGAGCTAAGTGTCCGGGTAGGGTCAGGACGGAGCTAAGTGTCCGGGTAGGGTCAGGACGGAGCTAAGTGTCCGGGTAGGGTCAGGACGGAGCTGAGTGTCCGGGTAGGGTCAGGACGGAGCTAAGTGTCCGGGTAGGGTCAGGACGGAGCTAAGTGTCCGGGTAGGGTCAGGACGGAGCTAAGTGTCCGGGTAGGGTCAGGACGAGCTAAGTGTCCGGGTAGGGTCAGGACGGAGCTAAGTGTCCGGGTAGGGTCAGGACGGAGCTAAGTGTCCGGGTAGGGTCAGGACGGAGCTAAGTGTCCGGGTAGGGTCAGGACGGAGCTAAGTGTCCGGGTAGGGTCAGGACGGAGCTAAGTGTCCGGGTAGGGTCAGGACGGAGCTAAGTGTCCGGGTAGGGTCAGGACGGAGCTAAGTGTCCGGGTAGGGTCAGGACGGAGCTAAGTGTCCGGGTAGGGTCAGGACGGAGCTAAGTGTCCGGGTAGGGTCAGGACGGAGCTAAGTGTCCGGGTAGGGTCAGGACGGAGCTAAGTGTCCGGGTAGGGTCAGGACGGAGCTGAGTGTCCGGGTAGGGTCAGGACGGAGCTAAGTGTCCGGGTAGGGTCAGGACGGAGCTAAGTGTCCGGGTAGGGTCAGGACGGAGCTAAGTGTCCGGGTAGGGTCAGGACGGAGCTGAGTGTCCGGGCAGGGTCAGGACGGAGCTAAGTGTCCGGGTAGGGTCAGGACGGAGCTAAGTGTCCGGGTAGGGTCAGGACGGAGCTAAGTGTCCGGGTAGGGTCAGGACGGAGCTAAGTGTCCGGGTAGGGTCAGGACGGAGCTAAGTGTCCGGGCTAGGGTCAGGACGGAGCTAAGTGTCCGGGTAGGGTCAGGACGGAGCTAAGTGTCCGGGTAGGGTCAGGACGGAGCTAAGTGTCCGGGTAGGGTCAGGACGGAGCTAAGTGTCCGGGTAGGGTCAGGACGGAGCTAAGTGTCCGGGTAGGGTCAGGACGGAGCTAAGTGTCCGGGTAGGGTCAGGACGGAGCTAAGTGTCCGGGTAGGGTCAGGACGGAGCTAAGTGTCCGGGTAGGGTCAGGACGGAGCTAAGTGTCCGGGCAGGGTCAGGACGGAGCTAAGTGTCCGGGTAGGGTCAGGACGGAGCTAAGTGTCCGGGTAGGGTCAGGACGGAGCTAAGTGTCCGGGTAGGGTCAGGACGGAGCTAAGTGTCCGGGTAGGGTCAGGACGGAGCTAAGTGTCCGGGTAGGGTCAGGACGGAGCTAAGTGTCCGGGTAGGGTCAGGACGGAGCTAAGTGTCCGGGTAGGGTCAGGACGGAGCTAAGTGTCCGGGTAGGGTCAGGACGGAGCTAAGTGTCCGGGTAGGGTCAGGACGGAGCTAAGTGTCCGGGTAGGGTCAGGACGGAGCTGAGTGTCCGGGTAGGGTCAGGACGGAGCTAAGTGTCCGGGTAGGGTCAGGACGGAGCTAAGTGTCCGGGTAGGGTCAGGACGGAGCTAAGTGTCCGGGTAGGGTCAGGACGGAGCTGAGTGTCCGGGTAGGGTCAGGACGGAGCTGAGTGTCCGGGTAGGGTCAGGACGGAGCTAAGTGTCCGGGTAGGGTCAGGACGGAGCTGAGTGTCCGGGCAGGGTCAGGACGGAGCTAAGTGTCCGGGCAGGGTCAGGACGGAGCTAAGTGTCCGGGCAGGGTCAGGACGGAGCTAAGTGTCCGGGTAGGGTCAGGACGGAGCTGAGTGTCCGGGTAGGGTCAGGACGGAGCTGAGTGTCCGGGTAGGGTCAGGACGGAGCTGAGTGTCCGGGCAGGGTCAGGACGGAGCTAAGTGTCCGGGTAGGGTCAGGACGGAGCTGAGTGTCCGGGCAGGGTCAGGACGGAGCTAAGTGTCCGGGCAGGGTCAGGACGGAGCTAAGTGTCCGGGCAGGGTCAGGACGGAGCTAAGTGTCTGGGTAGGGTCAGGACGGAGCTAAGTGTCTGGGTAGGGTCAGGACGGAGCTAAGTGTCCGGGTAGGGTCAGGACGGAGCTAAGTGTCCGGGTAGGGTCAGGACGGAGCTAAGTGTCCGGGTAGGGTCAGGACGGAGCTAAGTGTCCGGGTAGGGTCAGGACGGAGCTAAGTGTCCGGGTAGGGTCAGGACGGAGCTAAGTGTCCGGGTAGGGTCAGGACGGAGCTAAGTGTCCGGGTAGGGTCAGGACGGAGCTAAGTGTCCGGGTAGGGTCAGGACGGAGCTAAGTGTCCGGGTAGGGTCAGGACGGAGCTAAGTGTCCGGGTAGGGTCAGGACGGAGCTGAGTGTCCGGGTAGGGTCAGGACGGAGCTAAGTGTCCGGGTAGGGTCAGGACGGAGCTAAGTGTCCGGGTAGGGTCAGGACGGAGCTAAGTGTCCGGGTAGGGTCAGGACGGAGCTAAGTGTCCGGGTAGGGTCAGGACGGAGCTAAGTGTCCGGGTAGGGTCAGGACGGAGCTGAGTGTCCGGGTAGGGTCAGGACGGAGCTGAGTGTCCGGGTAGGGTCAGGACGGAGCTAAGTGTCCGGGTAGGGTCAGGACGGAGCTAAGTGTCCGGGTAGGGTCAGGACGGAGCTAAGTGTCCGGGTAGGGTCAGGACGGAGCTAAGTGTCCGGGTAGGGTCAGGACGGAGCTAAGTGTCCGGGTAGGGTCAGGACGGAGCTAAGTGTCCGGGTAGGGTCAGGACGGAGCTAAGTGTCCGGGTAGGGTCAGGACGGAGCTAAGTGTCCGGGTAGGGTCAGGACGGAGCTGAGTGTCCGGGTAGGGTCAGGACGGAGCTAAGTGTCCGGGCAGGGTCAGGACGGAGCTGAGTGTCCGGGTAGGGTCAGGACGGAGCTAAGTGTCCGGGTAGGGTCAGGACGGAGCTAAGTGTCCGGGCAGGGTCAGGACGGAGCTAAGTGTCCGGGTAGGGTCAGGACGGAGCTGAGTGTCCGGGCAGGGTCAGGACGGAGCTAAGTGTCGGGTAGGGTCAGGACGGAGCTAAGTGTCCGGGTAGGGTCAGGACGGAGCTAAGTGTCCGGGTAGGGTCAGGACGGAGCTGAGTGTCCGGGTAGGGTCAGGACGGAGCTAAGTGTCCGGGTAGGGTCAGGACGGAGCTGAGTGTCCGGGCAGGGTCAGGACGGAGCTAAGTGTCCGGGTAGGGTCAGGACGGAGCTAAGTGTCCGGGCAGGGTCAGGACGGAGCTAAGTGTCCGGGTAGGGTCAGGACGGAGCTAAGTGTCCGGGTAGGGTCAGGACGGAGCTAAGTGTCCGGGCAGGGTCAGGACGGAGCTAAGTGTCCGGGTAGGGTCAGGACGGAGCTAAGTGTCCGGGTAGGGTCAGGACGGAGCTAAGTGTCCGGGTAGGGTCAGGACGGAGCTAAGTGTCCGGGTAGGGTCAGGACGGAGCTAAGTGTCCGGGTAGGGTCAGGACGGAGCTAAGTGTCCGGGTAGGGTCAGGACGGAGCTAAGTGTCCGGGCAGGGTCAGGACGGAGCTAAGTGTCCGGGTAGGGTCAGGACGGAGCTGAGTGTCCGGGTAGGGTCAGGACGGAGCTGAGTGTCTGGGTAGGGTCAGGACGGAGCTAAGTGTCCGGGTAGGGTCAGGACGGAGCTAAGTGTCCGGGTAGGGTCAGGACGGAGCTAAGTGTCTGGGTAGGGTCAGGACGGAGCTAAGTGTCCGGGTAGGGTCAGGACGGAGCTGAGAGTCCGGGTAGGGTCAGGACGGAGCTGAGTGTCCGGGTAGGGTCAGGACGGAGCTGAGTGTCCGGGCAGGGTCAGGACGGAGCTAAGTGTCCGGGTAGGGTCAGGACGGAGCTGAGTGTCCGGGTAGGGTCAGGACGGAGCTAAGTGTCCGGGTAGGGTCAGGACGGAGCTAAGTGTCCGGGTAGGGTCAGGACGGAGCTGAGTGTCCGGGTAGGGTCAGGACGGAGCTAAGTGTCCGGGTAGGGTCAGGACGGAGCTAAGTGTCCGGGTAGGGTCAGGACGGAGCTAAGTGTCCGGGTAGGGTCAGGATGGAGCTGAGTGTCCGGGTAGGGTCAGGACGGAGCTAAGTGTCCGGGCAAGACCAGGACGGAGCTGAGTGTCCGGGTAGGGTCAGGACGGAGCTAAGTGTCCGGGTAGGGTCAGGACGGAGCTGAGTGTCCGGGTAGGGTCAGGACGGAGCTAAGTGTCCGGGTAGGGTCAGGACGGAGCTAAGTGTCCGTGTAGGGTCAGGACGGAGCTAAGTGTCCGGGCAGGGTCAGGACGGAGCTAAGTGTCCGGGTAGGGTCAGGACGGAGCTGAGTGTCTAGGCAAGACCAGGACGGAGCTAAGTGTCCGGGTAGGGTCAGGACGGAGGTAAGTATCCGGGTAGGGTCAGGACGGAGCTGAGTGTCCGGGTAGGGTCAGGACGGAGCTAAGTGTCCGGGTAGGGTCAGGACGGAGCTAAGTGTCTGGGCAGAGTCAGGACGGAGCTAAGTGTCCGGGCAAGGACCAGGACGGAGCTAAGTGTCCGGGCAGGGTCAGGACGGAGCTAAGTGTCCGGGTAGGGTCAGGACGGAGCTAAGCGTCCGGGTAGGGTCAGGACGGAGCTGAGTGTCCGGGCAGGGTCAGGTCGGAGCTGAGTGTCCGGGTAGGGTCAGGACGGAGCTAAGTGTCCGGGTAAGGTCAGGACGGAGCTAAGTGTCCGGGTAGGGTCAGGACAGAGTTATGATTGATGTAGCATCAGGTAATGTGTGCATATATGTGTGCCTGCGAATGTGTATGTGTCTAATGATAATTGGCTCTTTCTACTATTATACAACTTCTGGAATATCTCTATGTTGTATGCAATAGTCATGTTCCCAGTCATTTAATTCCATTCATCCACTAGTCACTGGAGAAATACTTTACATTTTCTCTAAAGTAATGGCCCCACTTCCAGATACGTCCTCTGGCGATTCTGTCCCCACATCTCGGGATGTTGGGACTCTGTTTTAAAACCGAAAAGGCTGTGATCAGGTCACCTTTCTTCTCTCTCCAGTAGTGACGAATATATTTTCAATCTTTTCCCTGTAACTCACCTCTCTTAATTCTGGTACCATCTTTGTTGCTCTCCTCTGGAACTTCTCTATAAGCTCTTTGTCCTTTTTTAAGGTGCAGTGACGAAACCAGAGAAGCATATTCTAGTTTTGGCCTTATGTATGATGTGAACAGCTTGCTGAATATTTCCTTATCCATTAACTTGAATGTAATTCTAATATTTACCAGCTGACAGCTGGTCTCCTTAGCTATTTCCTTAAGATGGGACTCTGGCCACAAGTTAGAGACGATATCGACTCTAAGATTTCTGTCACAGACAGATTCCTATTGTCCCGTATTGTCCCATCCTCATTACGTGACATTAATTCGGGTTGAACTTCATTAACCATGAATGAGGCCAACTTTGGAGTTCGTCAAGGTTTTCTTGTAACTTGATGCATTTCTCCAACCTTTACAATTAATCACCTCATGACATTTGCATCATCTGCTGTGGCCTCCGTGCAGATTCCTGCGGAACTCCGCTGCTGGCTGCCCATTTTGACATGCGTCCCTTGCTTCCTTCTTTTAAGATAATCCAATAATCGAGGGAATCTCTCCCTTATTACTGCCTGGTAATCCAACTTCTTCAGCCTCTTATGTGGTACAGTGGAAATGCTTTCCGGCAGTTCAGGCACAAACAAACCACCCAGCTTTCTCCCACTTGTCCAATACTAAACTTACTCTCTCGTAGAATTCTAATAAGTTCGATACGAATGTTATCTCTCACTACAGGTATGTTTTCCTCTGCAGGAAGTAATCCATCTGCTTCCTCATTATCCTTTCCAGTACTTTACAGAACCTTCCTTAGGATAAGTTATCATGCTCCCAAGTGGACCAGCTGTGATGACATAGGAAGAGAAGCTCGGGTAGACACACAAGAGAATATGATCATGCAAAGGAATGATATATTAGGATGTTGTGTACTTCCAGGTCATAGATTTGATGATGCTGTGTGTGAATGATTAATCAGTGAGCAGAAAACAGGCAGATCTAAGGAGAAATGTACATTATCTGTGATATCCCTCACACGAGACTGTGACATCAATGATGGTGTGTTAGTAAGTATGATGATGACAATAGTCTGAGTGATGTAAACATTGATCATTACGTGTCCTTACCGGAGGATACAAGAGTAAATGTACAGACAGACAGACAGACGGAGGTACTTAGCTTCATTCATGCATTATAGAAAGAGGATTAATGTTCGTCAGTTCCACATACAACACGAGCTAAATATGCCACAACCAAGGCCATCTTGGAGGAAAGAAAATTGTTAGATATAACATCAGAAATTGTTTGTCAGTGATGGTGTTCATGATAATGGGAGAACTGCTTGACCTGGAGTAATGGGTGGGACCTCGTAGAGTGGGTGCTAGAGTAATGGGTGGGACCTGGCAGAGTGGGTGTTGGAGTAGTGGGTGGGACCTGGTAGAGTGAGTGCTGGAGTAGTGGGTGGGACCTGGTAGAGTGGGTGTTGGAGTAGTGGGTGGGACCTGGTAGAGTGAGTGCTGGAGTAGTGGGTGGGACCTGGTAGAGTGGGTGCTGGAGTAGTGGGTGGGACCTGGTAGAGTGGGTGTTGGAGTAGTGGGTGGGACCTGGTAGAGTGGGTGCTGGAGTAGTGGGTGGGACCTGGTAGAGTGGGTGCTGGAGTAGTGGGTGGGACCTGGTAGAGTGGGTGCTGGAGTAGTGGGTGGGACCTGGTAGAGTGGGTGCTGGAGTAGTGGGTGGGACCTGGTAGAGTGGGTGTTGGAGTAATGGGTGGGACCTGGTATAGTGGGTGTTGGAGTAGTGGGTGGGACCTGGTAGAGTGAGTGCTGGAGTAGTGGGTGGGACCTGGTAGAGTGGGTGTTGGAGTAATGGGTGGGACCTGGTATAGTGGGTGTTGGAGTAGTGGGTGGGACCTGGTAGAGTGAGTGCTGGAGTAGTGGGTGGGACCTGGTAGAGTGAGTGCTAGAGTAATGGGTGGGACCTGGTAGAGTGAGTGCTAGAGTAATGGGTGGGACCTGGTAGAGTGAGTGCTAGAGTAGTGGGTGGGACCTGGCAGAGTGGGTGCTAGAGTAATGGGTGGGACCTGGTAGAGTGAGTGCTAGAGGAATGGGTGGGACCTGGTAGAGTGAGTGCTGGAGTAATGGGTGGGACCTGGTAGAGTGAGTGCTGGAGTAATGGGTGGGACCTGGTAGAGTGGGTGCTGGAGTAATGGGTGGGACCTGGTAGAGTGGGTGTTGGAGTAATGGGTGGGACCTGGTAGAGTGGGTGTTGGAGTAATGGGTGGGACCTGGTAGAGTGGGTGTCGGAGTAGGCCTGGCGCTGGACAGGAAGAGAAAGACGTAAATTCCGAAAGTGATGATGTCTCGGTAGTAAGTGATTCTAAGTGTCTTGGTAGTAGGTGATGCTAAATGTCTCGGTAGTAAGTGATTCTAAGTGTCTTGGTAGTAGGTGATGCTAAATGTCTCGGTAGTAAGTGATTCTAAGTGTTTTGGTAGTAGGTGATGCTAAATGTCTTGGTATTAAGTGATTCTAAGTGTCTTAGTAGTAGGTGATGCTAAATGTCTCGGTAGTAAGTGATTCTAAGTGTCTTGGTAGTAGGTGATGCTAAATGTCTTGGTATTAAGTGATTCTAAGTGTCTTAGTAGTAGGTGATGCTAAATGTCTCGGTAGTAAGTGATTCTAAGTGTCTTGGTGGTAGGTGATGCTAAATGTCTTGGTATTAAGTGATTCTAAGTGTCTTAGTAGTAGGTGATGCTAAATATATCGGTAGTAAGTGATTCTAAGTGTCTTGGTAGTAGGTGATGCTAAATGTCTTGGTATTAAGTGATTCTAAGTGTCTTAGTAGTAGGTGATGCTAAATGTCTCGGTAGTAAGTGATTCTAAGTGTCTTGGTAGTAGGTGGTGCTAAATGTCTTGGTATTAAGTGATTCTAAGTGTCTTAGTAGTAGGTGATGCTAAATGTCTCGGTAGTAAGTGATTCTAAGTGTCTTGGTAGTAGGTGGTGCTAAATGTCTTGGTATTAAGTGATTCTAAGTGTCTTGGTGGTAGGTGATGCTAAATGTCTTGGTATTAAGTGATTCTAAGTGTCTTAGTAGTAGGTGATGCTAAATATATCGGTAGTAAGTGATTCTAAGTGTCTTGGTAGTAGGTGATGCTAAATGTCTTGGTATTAAGTGATTCTAAGTGTCTTAGTAGTAGGTGATGCTAAATGTCTCGGTAGTAAGTGATTCTAAGTGTCTTGGTAGTAGGTGGTGCTAAATGTCTTGGTATTAAGTGATTCTAAGTGTCTTAGTAGTAGGTGATGCTAAATGTCTCGGTAGTAAGTGATTGTAAGTGTCTTGGTAGTAGGTGATGCTAAATGTCTTGGTATTAAGTGATTCTAAGTGTCTTAGTAGTAGGTGATGCTAAATATATCGGTAGTAAGTGATTCTAAGTGTCTTGGTAGTAGGTGATGCTAAATGTCTCGATAGTAAGTGATTCTAAGTGTCTTAGTAGTAGGTGATGCTAAATGTCTCGGTAGTAAGTGATTCTAAGTGTCTTAGTAGTAGGTTAGGCTAAATGTCTCGGTAGTAAGTGATTCTAAGTGTATTAGCAGTAGGTGATGCTAAATGTCTCGGTAGTAAGTGATTCTAAGTGTATTAGTAGTAGGAGATGCAAAATGTCTCGGTAGTAAGTGATCCTAAGTGTCTTAGAAGTAGGTGATGCTAAATATCTATGTAGTAAGTGATTCTAAGTGTCTTAGTAGTAGGTAATGCTAAATATCGCTGTGGTAAGTGATCCTAAGTGTCTTAGTAGTAGGTGATGCTAAATGTCTCGATAGTAAGTGATTGTAAGTGTCTCAGTAGTAGGTGATGCTAAATATCGCTGTAGTAAGTGATTCTAAGTGTCTTGGTAGTAGGTGATGCTAAATGTCTCGGTAGTAAGTAATTCTAAGTGTCTTGGTAGTAGGTGATGCTAAATGTCTTGGTAGTAAGTGATTCTAAGTTTTTTGATGTTAAGTGATTCTAAATGTCTTGGTAGTAAGTAATTCTAAAAGTCTTGATGTTAAGTAATTCTAAATGTCTTTGTAGTAAGTAATGCTAAGTGTCTTCATGTTAAGTGATTCTAAATGTCTTGGTAGTGAGTAATTCTAAGTGTCTTGATGTTAAGTAATTCTAAATGTCTTTGTAGTAAGTAATGCTAAGTGTCTTCATGTTAAGTGATTCTAAATGTCTTGGTAGTGAGTAATTCTAAGTGTCTTGATGTTAAGTGATTCTAAATGTCTTGGTAGTAAGTGTTTTAATGTTAAGTGATTCTTAATTCTAAGTGTCTTGATGTTAAGTGATTCTAAATGTCTTGGTGGTGAGTAATTCTAAGTTTCTTGATGTTAAGTGATTCTAGTTTTCTTGGTAGTAAGTAATTCTAAGTGTTTTGATGTTAAGTGATTCTAAATGTCTCTTTAGTAAGTAATCCTAAGTGTCTTAGTAGTAGGTGGTGCTAAATGTGTCGGTAGTAAGTAATTCTAAGTGTCTTAATAGTAGGTGATGCTAAATGTATTGGTATTAAATAATTCTAAGTGTCTTAGTAGTAGGTGATGCTAAATGTGTCATGATGTAAAGTGGTTCTAAATGTCTTGGCAGTTAGTCATTTTAAGTGTCTTGATGTTAATTGATTCTAAATGTCTTATAAGTGAGTAGCTTTAAGTGTCTTGATGTTAAGTGATTCTAAATGTCTTGGTAGTAGGTAATTCTAAGTGTCTTGATGCTAAGTGATTCTAAATGTCATGGTAGTAAGTAATTCTAAGTGTCTTGATGTTAAGTCATTTTAAATATCTTGGTAGTAAGTAATTCTAAGTGTCTTCAGGTTAAGTGACTCTAAATGTCTTGGGAGTAAGCGATTCTAATTTTTTTGATGTTGAGTGATTCTAAGTGTCCTGGTAGTAATTAATTCTAAATGTTTTGATGTTAAGTGATTCTAAATGTCTTGGTAGTAAGTAATTCTAAATGTCTTGACGTTAAGTGGTTCTAAATGTCTTGGTAGTAAGTAATTTTAAGTGTCTTGACGTTAAGTGATTCTAAGTCTCTTGGTTAGTAAGTAATTCTAAGTATCTTGATGTTAAGTGATTCTAAATGTCTTGGCAGCAAGTAATTCTAAGGGTCTTGACGTTACGTGATTCTAAATGTCTTGGTAGTAAGTAATTCTAAATGTCTTGATGTAAGGTGATTCTAAATGTCTTGGTAGTAAGTAATTCTAAGTGCCTTGATGTTAAGTGATTCTAAATGTCTTGGTAGAAAGTAATTTTCAGTGTATTGATGTAAAGTGATTCTAATTGTCTTGGTAGTAAGTAAATCTAAGTGTCCTGATGTTAAGTGACTCTAAACGTCCTGGTAGAAAGAAATTCTAAGTATCTTGATGTTAAGTGATTCTAAATGTCTTGGTAGGAATCAATTCTAAGTGTTTTGATGTTAAGTGAATCTAAATGTTTAGGTAGTAAGTGATTTTAAGTATTCTGACGTTAAGTGATTCTGAATGTCTTGGTAGTAAGTAATTCTAAGTGTCTTGATGTTAAGTGATTCAAAATGTCTTGGTAGTAAGTAATTCTAAGTATCTTGATGTTTAGTGATTCTAAATGTCTTGGTAGTAAGTAATTCCAAGTACCTTGATGTGAAGTGATTACAAATGTCTTCGTAGTAAGTAATTCTAAGTGTCTTGATGTTAAGTGATTCTAAATGTCTTGGTTGTAAGTAATTCTAAGTATCTTGATGTTAAGTGATTCTAAATGTCTTGGTAGTAAGTAATTTTCAGTGTATTGATGTTAAGTGATTCTAAATGTCTTGGTAGTAAGTATTTGTAAGTACCTTGCTGTTAAGTGATTCTAAATATCTTGGTCGTAAGTAATTCTAAGTGTCTTGATGTTAAGTGATTCTAAATGTCTTGGAAGTAAGTAATTCTAAGTGTGTTGACGTTAAGTGATTCTAAATGTCTTGATAGTAAGCAATTCTAAGTGTCTTGATGTTAAGTGATTCGAAATGTCGTGGCAGTAAGTAATTCTAAGTATCTTGATGTTAAGTGATTCCAAATGTCTTGGCGGTAAGTAATTCTAAGTGTCTCGATGTTAAGTGGTTCTAAATGTCTCAGTAGTAAGTAATTCTAAATATATTGATGTTAAGTGATTCTAGATGTCTTAGTAGTAAGTAATTCTAAGTGTCTTGATGTTAAGTGACTCTAAATGTCTTGGTAGTAATTCTAAGTGTCTTGATGTTAAGTGATTCTAAATGTCTTGGTAGTAAGTAATTCTAAGTGTCTTGATGTTAAGTGATTCTAAATGTCTTGGTAGTAAGTAATTCTAAGTGTCTTGATATTAAGTGACTCTAAATGTCTTGGTAGTAATTCTAAGTATCTTGATGTTAAGTGATCCTAAATGTCTTGGTAGTAAGTAATTCTAAGTATCTTGATGTTAAGTGATTCTAAATGTTTTGGTAGTAAGTAATTCTAAGTATCTTGATACTAAGTGACTCTAAATGTCTTGGTAGTAAGTAATTCTAAGTGTCTTGATGTTAAGTGATTCTAAATGTCTTGGTAGTAAGTAATTTTAAGTGTCTTGACGTTAAGTGATTCTAAATTTCTTGGTAGTAAGTAATTCTAAGTGTCTTGATGTTAAGTGATTCTAAATGTTTTGGTAGTAATTCTAAGTGTCTTGATGTTAAGTGATTCTAAATGTCTTGGTAGTAAGTAATTCTAAGTGTCTTGATGTTAAGTGATTCTAAATGTCTTGGTAGTAAGTAATTCTAAGTGTCTTGATGTTAAGTGATTCTAAATGTCTTGGTAGTAAGTAATTCTAAGTGTCTTGATGTTAAGTGATTCTAAGTGTTTTGGTAGTAAGTAATTCTAAGTGTCTTGATGTTAAGTGATTCTAAATGTCTTGGTAGTAAGTAATTCTAAGTGTCTTGAAGTTAAGTGATTCTAAATGTCTTGGTAGTAAGTAATTCTAAGTGTCTAGATGTTAAGTGATTCTAAATGTCTTGGTAGTAAGTAATTCTAAGTGTCTTGAAGTTAAGTGATTCTAAATGTCTTGGTAGTAAGTAATTCTAAGTGTCTTGAAGTTAAGTGATTCTAAATGACTTGGTAGTAAGTAATTCTAAGTGTCATGGTAGAAAAAGATTCAATGTGTGATCTCACTGTCCTCACATGGGCCATTACATGTAGGATTCAGTTACTTGAAATCCTGCACGTCTGGCAAATGATTTAGCGGATGATGCATCGCATGCAGAGGTGTTGGATCCCATACAGAGGTGTAGAATCCCATACAGAGGTGTTGTATCCCATACATAGGTGTAGGATCCCATACAGAGGTGTTGTATCCCATATAGAAGTGTAGTATCCTATACAGATGCGTTGTATCCCATACAGAGGTGTTGTATCCCATACAGAGGTGTTGTATCCCATACATAGGTGTAGGATCCCATACAGAGGTGTTGTATCCCATATAGAAGTGTAGTATCCTATACAGATGCGTTGTATCCCATACAGAGGTGTTGTATCTCATACAGAGGTGTAGGATCCCATACAGAGGTGTTGTATCCCATATAGAAGTGTAGTATCCTATACAGATGCGTTGTATCCCATACAGAAGTGTTGTATCCCATACAGAGGTGTTGTATCCCATACAGACGTGTTGTATCCCATACCGAGGTGGCGTATCCCATACAGATGCGTTGTATCCCATACAGAGGTGTTGTATCCCATATAGAAGTGTAGTATCCTATACAGATGTGTTGTATCCCATACAGACGTGTTGTATCCCATACAGAGGTGGCGTATCCCATACAGATGCGTTGTATCCCATACAGAGGTGTTGTATCCCATACAGAGGTGTAGGATCCCATACAGAGGTGTTGTATCCCATATAGAAGTGTAGTATCCTATACAGATGCGTTGTATCCCATACAGAGGTGTTGTATCCCATACAGAGGTGTAGGATCCCATACAGAGGTGTTGTATCCCATATAGAAGTGTAGTATCCTATACAGATGCGTTGTATCCCATACAGAAGTGTTGTATCCCATACAGAGGTGTTGTATCCTATACAGACGTGTTGTATCCCATACAGAGGTGGCGTATCCCATACAGATGCGTTGTATCCCATACAGAGGTGTTGTATCCCATATAGAAGTGTAGTATCCTATACAGATGCGTTGTATCCCATACAGACGTGTTGTATCCCATACAGAGGTGGCGTATCCCATACAGATGCGTTGTATCCCATACAGACGTGTTGTATCCCATACAGAGGTGTTGTATCCCATACAGAGGTGTTGCATCCCATACAGAGGTGTTGTATCCCATACAGAGGTGTTGTATCCCATACAGAAGTGTTGCATCCCATACAGAGGTGTTGTATCCCATACAGAAGTGTTGTATCTCATACAGAAGTGTTGTATCCCATACAGAGGTGTTGTATCCCATATAGAGGTGTTGTATCCCATACAGAGGTGTTGTTTCCCATACAGAAGTGTTGTATCCCATACAGAGGTGTTGTATCCCATACAGAAGTGTTGTATCCCATACAGAGGTGTTGCATCCCATACAGACCTGTTGTATCCCATACAGAGGTGTTGTATCCCATACAGAAGTGTTGTATCCCACACAGAGCCCATACAGAGGTGTTGTATCCCATACAGAGGTGTTGTATCCCATACAAAGATTTATCCTGTGTAGAAGTGTTGTATCCCATACAGAGGTGTTGTATCCAATAAGAATGTGTTGTATCCCATACAGATGTGTTAGATCCCACATAGTGGTGTCGTATTCCCTACAGAGATGATGGATCGCATGCAGAGTTCTTGCATTCCATAGAGGTGTTGCATCATATACATATACAAAGGCTTTCCATATACAGGGAAGCTGTATCCCATATACAGGAAAGCTGTATCACATATAGAAGTGTTGTATCCCATACAGTGGTGTTGTATCCCATACAGAGGTGCTGTATCCCAGACAGTGGTGTTTAACTCATACAGAGGTGTTTAACCCATACAGAGGTGTTGTATCCCATACAGACGTGTTGTATCCCATACAGAGGTGTTGCATCCCATACAGAGGTGTTGTATCCCATACAGAGGTGGCGTATCCCATACAGAGGTGTTGTATCCCATACAGAGGTGTTGTATCCCATACAGAGGTGTTGTATCACATACAGAGGTGGCGTATCCCATACAGAGGTGTTGTATCCCATACAGAGGTGTTGCATCCCATACAGAGGTGTTGTATCCCATACAGAGGTGGCGTATCCCATACAGAGGTGGCGTATCCCATACAGAGGTGTTGTATCCCATACAGAGGTGTTGTATCCCATACAGAGGTGTTGTATCCCATACAGAGGTGTTGTATCCCATACAGAGGTGTTGCATCCCATACAGAGGTGTTGTATCCCATACAGAGGTGGCGTATCCCATACAGAGGTGGCGTATCCCATACAGAGGTGTTGTATCCCATACAGAGGTGTCTGACTCATATAGAGGTGTTGTATCCCATACAGAGGTGTTGTATCCCATACAGAGGTGTCTGACTCATACAGAGGTGTTGTATCCCATACAGAGGTGTTGTATCCCATACAGAGGTGTTGTATCCCATACAGAGGTGGCGTATCCCATACAGAGGTGTTGTATCCCATACAGAGGTGTTGTATCCCATACAGAGGTGTTGTATCCCATACAGAGGTGTTGTATCCCATACAGAGGTGTCTGACTCATACAGAGGTGTTGCATCCCATACAGAGGTGTTGTATCCCATACAGAGGTGTTGTATCCCATACAGAGGTGGCGTATCCCATACAGAGGTGTCTGACTCATACAGAGGTGTTGTATCCAATACAAAGGTGTTGTATCCCATACAGAGGCGTTGTATCCCATACAGAAGTGTTGTATCCCATACAGAGGTGTTTAACCCATACAGAGGTGTTGTATCCCATACAGAGGTGTTGTAACCCATACAGAGGTGTTGTATCCCATACAGAGGTGTTTAACCCATACAGAGGTGTTGTATCCCATACAGAGGTGTTGTAACCCATACAAGTGTTGTACCCCAGACAGAGGTGTTGATACCCAGTACAGAGGTGTGTATCCCATACAGAGGTGGGTGTGTACCCATACAGAGTGTTTAACCCATACAGAGTGTTGTATCCATACAGAGGTGTTTTAACCCATACAGAGGTGTTGTATCCCATACAGAGGTGTTTAACCCATACAGAGGTGTTGTATCCCATACAGAGGTGTTTAACCCATACAGAGGTGTGTGTAATCCCATACAGAGGTTGTTGTATCCCATACAGAGGTGTTGTATCCCATACAGAGGTGTTTAACCCATACAGAGGTGTTTAACCCATACAGAGGTGTTGTATCCCATACAGAGGTGTTGTATCCCATACAGAGGTGTTTAACCCATACAGAGGTGTTTAACCCATACAGAGGTGTTTAACCCATACAGAGGTGTTGTATCCCATACAGAGGTGTTGTATCCCATACAGAGGTGTTGTATCCCATACAGAGGTGTCTGACTCATACAGAGGTGTTGTGTCTCATAGAGGGATGTTGTGTGGGATTGCCTAACCTGCCCATCCTATGCCAACGTTGACTCTCACTTAGGAAGGTTTCCTTATCAAACTGCTCAGTCGTCCATCATCTTACAGACTACACACGTCAGAGAGATTCTCCTGCATAACTTCCTCGTCATCCTTCTCATAGGTGTGTGTGTTCAGTCGTCCATCATCTTACAGACTACACACGTCAGAGAGATTCTCCTGCATAACTCCCTCGTCATCCTTCTCATAGGTGTGTGTGTGGCACTGGCCATCGCCCACGTCCTTGACACTTGACCATCCTCGAGCGACATCATGAAGAACATATGAAGCAGTGTGTCATGTGTACCTCCACACCTCCCTCATGTGCACATATGAAGCAGTGTGTCATGTGTACCTCCACACCTCCCTCATGTGCACATATGAAGCAGTGTGTCATGTGTACCTCCACACCTCCCTCATGTGCACATATGAAGCAGTGTGTCATGTGTACCTCCACACCTCCCTCATGTGCACATATGAAGCAGTGTGTCATGTGTACCTCCACACCTCCCTCATGTGCACATATGAAGCAGTGTGTCATGTGTACCTCCACACCTCCCTCCTGTGCACATATGAAGCAGTGTGTCATGTGTACCTCCACACCTCCCTCATGTGCACATATGAAGCAGTGTGTCATGTGTACCTCCACACCTCCCTCATGTGCACATATGAAGCAGTGTGTCATGTGTACCTCCACAGCTCCCTCCTGTGCACATATGAAGCAGTGTGTCATGTGTACCTCCACACCTTCCTCATGTGCACATATGAAGCAGTGTGTCATGTGTACCTCCACACCTCCCTCCTGTGCACATATGAAGCAGTGTGTCATGTGTACCTCCACACCTCCCTCATGTGCACATATGAAGCAGTGTGTCATGTGTACCTCCACACCTCCCTCATGTGCACATATGAAGCAGTGTGTCATGTGTACCTCCACACCTCCCTCCTGTGCACATATGAAGCAGTGTGTCATGTGTACCTCCACACCTCCCTCCTGTGCACATATGAAGCAGTGTGTCATGTGTACCTCCACACCTTCCTCATGTGCACATATGAAGCAGTGTGTCATGTGTACCTCCACACCTCCCTCATGTGCACATATGAAGCAGTGTGTCATGTGTACCTCCACACCTCCCTCATGTGCACATATGAAGCAGTGTGTCATGTATACCTCCACACCTCCCTCATGTGCACATATGAAGCAGTGTGTCATGTGTACCTCCACACCTCCCTCATGTGCACATATGAAGCAGTGTGTCATGTGTACCTCCACACCTCCCTCATGTGCACATATGAAGCAGTGTGTCATGTGTACCTCCACACCTCCCTCCTGTGCACATATGAAGCAGTGTGTCATGTGTACCTCCACACCTCCCTCATGTGCACATATGAAGCAGTGTGTCATGTGTACCTCCACACCTCCCTCATGTGCACATATGAAGCAGTGTGTCATGTGTACCTCCACACCTCCCTCCTGTGCACATATGAAGCAGTGTGTCATGTGTACCTCCACACCTTCCTCATGTGCACATATGAAGCAGTGTGTCATGTGTACCTCCACACCTCCCCCATGTGCACATATGAAGCAGTGTGTCATGTGTACCTCCACACCTCCCTCATGTGCACATATGAAGCAGTGTGTCATGTGTACCTCCACACCTCCCTCCTGTGCACATATGAAGCAGTGTGTCATGTGTACCTCCACACCTTCCTCATGTGCACATATGAAGCAGTGTGTCATGTGTACCTCCACACCTCCCTCCTGTGCACATATGAAGCAGTGTGTCATGTGTACCTCCACACCTCCCTCATGTGCACATATGAAGCAGTGTGTCATGTGTACCTCCACACCTTCCTCATGTGCACATATGAAGCAGTGTGTCATGTATACCTCCACACCTCCCTCATGTGCACATATGAAGCAGTGTGTCATGTGTACCTCCACACCTTCCTCATGTGCACATATGAAGCAGTGTGTCATGTGTACCTCCACACCTCCCTCATGTGCACATATGAAGAAGTGTGTCATGTGTACCTCCACACCTCCCTCATGTGCACATATGAAGCAGTGTGTCATGTGTACCTCCACACCTCCCTCATGTGCACATATGAAGCAGTGTGTCATGTGTACCTCCACACCTCCCTCCTGTGCACATATGAAGCAGTGTGTCATGTGTACCTCCACACCTCCCTCATGTGCACATATGAAGCAGTGTGTCATGTGTACCTCCACACCTCCCCCATGTGCACATATGCACATACTTACGTCTGTTCCTGACATAAGGGTCAGTCTACTTACGTCTGTTCCTGACATAAGGGTCAGTCTACTTACGTCTGTTCCTGACATAAGGGTCAGGCTACTTACGTCTGTTCCTGACATAAGGGTCAGGCTACTTACGTCTGTTCCTGACATAAGGGTCAGTCTACTTACGTCTGTTCCTGACATAAGGGTCAGGCTACTTACGTCTGTTCCTGACATAAGGGTCAGGCTACTTACGTCTGTTCCAGACATAAGGGTCAGGCTACTTACGTCTGTTCCTGACATAAGGATCAGGCTACTTACGTCTGTTCCAGACACTTCAGGGCTTTCAAAGACCTCCTGCCCATTCCACTGGTGATGGAGCTATAGTGTCTACCACCACTAAACCACTTCAAAGTTTGTCATTCATTTCCTGGTATTTACGTCGGTCATTCACTGTCAAGGCCTTGTCTGCGTCAGCTGCTCTTTAACTGACAATTTACTGATGAATTAATGGGAAAGTTTTGGATTAATCTCCTGTCTTGTGTACAATCTTCGTTTCAAAGTTTCTCCGTTCCTTCTTTCCTGGCCTGCTATGTTCCTTCTTTCCTAGCCTGCTATGTTCCTTCTTTCCTGGCCTGCTATGTTCCTTCTTTGCTGGCCTGCTATGCTCCTTCTTTGCTGGCCTGCTATGTTCCTTCTTTCCTAGCCTGCTATGTTCCTTCTTTCCTAGCCTGCTATGTTCCTTCTTTCCTAGCCTGCTATGTTCCTTCTTTCCTAGCCTGCTATGTTCCTTCTTTCCTAGCCTGCTATGTTCCTTCTTTCCTAGCCTGCTATGTTCCTTTTTTCCTAGCCTGCTATGTTCCTTCTTTCCTAGCCTGCTATGTTCCTTCTTTCCTAGCCTGCTATGTTCCTTCTTTGCTGGCCTGCTATGTTCCTTCTTTCCTAGCCTGCTATGTTCCTTCTTTCCTAGCCTGCTATGTTCCTTCTTTCCTAGCCTGCTTTGTTCCTTCTTTCCTAGCCTGCTATGTTCCTTCTTTGCTGGCCTGCTATGTTACTTCTTTCCTAGCCTGCTATGTTCCTTCTTTCCTAGCCTGCTATGTTCCTTCTTTCCTAGCCTGCTATGTTCCTTCTTTCCTAGCCTGCTGTGTTCCTTCTTTCCTAGCCTGCTATGTTCCTTCTTTCCTAGCCTGCTATGTTCCTTCTTTCCTAGCCTGCTATGTTCCTTCTTTCCTAGCCTGCTATGTTCCTTCTTTCCTAGCCTGCTATGTTCCTTCTTTCCTAGCCTGCTATGTTCCTTCTTTCCTAGCCTGCTATGTTCCTTCTTTCCTAGCCTGCTATGTTCTTTCTTTGCTGGCCTGCTATGTTCCTTCTTTCCTAGCCTGCTATGTTCCTTCTTTCCTAGCCTGCTATGTTCCTTCTTTCCTAGCCTGCTATGTTCCTTCTTTCCTAGCCTGCTATGTTCCTTCTTTCCTAGCCTGCTATGTTCCTTCTTTCCTAGCCTGCTATGTTCTTTCTTTGCTGGCCTGCTATGTTCCTTCTTTCCTAGCCTGCTATGTTCCTTCTTTCCTAGCCTGCTATGTTCCTTCTTTCCTAGCCTGCTATGTTCCTTCTTTCCTAGCCTGCTATGTTCCTTCTTTCCTAGCCTGCTATGTTCCTTCTTTCCTAGCCTGCTATGTTCTTTCTTTGCTGGCCTGCTATGTTCCTTCTTTCCTAGCCTGCTATGTTCCTTCTTTCCTAGCCTGCTATGTTCCTTCTTTCCTAGCCTGCTATGTTCTTTCTTTGCTGGCCTGCTATGTTCCTTCTTTCCTAGCCTGCTATGTTCCTTCTTTCCTAGCCTGCTTTGTTCCTTCTTTCCTAGCCTGCTATGTTCCTTCTTTCCTGGCCTGCTATATTAATTCCATGCTTTCGAATACCTTTCACAATATGGCTGGCTACAGTGCCACCTACAGCTTCTCCACAGTATATCTCTTCTGCTGTTCGCCATTGTCTACTGAACCAAATTTCTTTCTTGGTTTGTCTTGTCTCTAGGTATGCACATGTGCAGTCCAAGGTACCCACGATCCCTCTCCTCGCTTGTAAAATTTCACAGACGCTTTCATAACAGTGATTTATATCATGGCTACTGAACTCCGTTCCTCCGTTTTGTTCAGGTAGAATTAGTTTGGTTCTGTGTACTTTCTACGTTTACATTTTATCATTCGTGATTTTATCACTGTTCTTCTTCAGTGTTGTTATTCATCACATGATCAAACTCCAGATTGCGTGATCACCACACCAGCCAGGTTGGTATATCATTATATGATCTTAGTATACATGCTGCTATGTGTAAGGTTATGGTGTAGGAATGGTGTGTGTGTGTGTGTGTGTGTGTGTGTGTGTGTGTGTGTTACCATTGACACTACGATATCACCCACTCAGAGAACAGAACATCTACTAGTTCAACTAATATGGAAAGTCTATGGAGTATATGAGAGTGTGTACTGTATAATTATTTTTCACAGGTGGCATTCAGTAAAGACACTGTGATCATAACAGAGACAAGACACGTGAGGTTCTGCTCCAGCCATGCGCACTCCAGGCCCAACTAACCGTCCAGGCAGCCGGCGTTGGCTCGTCTCTCATAATACTGGAAAGGCGAGTTGCTCTCATAGTGGACCGGGTCATCTATGGCCAGCGAGTTGGTGTCCCTGTCTGACAGCTCACAGTTCTCGGGGGAAAAGGACCTAAATGGTGCCACGAAAACAGTTTGGTTAGTGGCCGGTGAGGCTAGACCAACGGCCGGTGAGGCTAGACCAACGGCCGGTGAGGCTAGACCAACGGCCGGTGAGGCTAGACCAACGGCCGGTGAGGCTAGACCAACGGCCAGTGAGGCTAGACCAACGGCCGGTGAGGCTAGACCAACGGCCGGTGAGGCTAGACCAACGGCCGGTGAGGCTAGACCAACAGGCGATGAGGCTAGATCAACGGCCGGTGAGACTAGACCAACGGCCGTTGAGGCTAGACCAACGGCTGGTGAGACTAGACCAACAGACGGTAAGGCTAGACCAACAGCCGGTGAGACTAGACCAACGGCCGGTGACGTTACACCAACGGCCGGTGAGGCTAAACCAACGGCCGGTGAGGCTAGACCAACGGCCGGTGAGGCTAGACCAATGCTTTGAATCACTGGGTTAGTTCGTCTGCACGGTCTCCATCCTCCTGTGTGGGGTAGAGCTGTGCTGCAAAAAGGAATGACCAGTTGGGTTGGCGTGAGGGTTGTTGCTGTGGTCGTCCCAGCCTGGGAGGCTGTGTGCACGGTGTCAGCCACAGGAACAACACAGACAAAGGTCGAATGAAAATAGAAAACAAGGAAAATACATTCACCGAGGAAATGTAGATGTGTAATAAGTGGGAGGAAATGATCTCAGACCTTCTGGTGGCAGCGGAGATGTTGGACTGGCCACTGAGTGATCTTACCTTCATGACAATCAGCACCTCGTCCCTCTCCTCCTCTCTCGTAGTAGTCTGTGTTGCCGTCTGTCTCAAAGTTGGAGGGGTTGTTGAGCCGCAGGATGGTGTGGGTGCTCTCGTCCGAGAGCTCACAGTTATCCCGGTAGCTGGCATACCTAGAGGGCGTGCAAGGGTGCAGACTTATTGTTTAAGGCAGCCATGGGACAGATGCAGGAGCCGGGGATGGTACAGACATGCGGGTCTCCTGAGAAGCCAAGGGTAAGGGATGGGACGGGTGCTCCCTACTGGAGGATGTGGAAGTGAAGGCCTGCCTCTTGGCCCTGGCGAGGTGGCGGGATGTTATACCTTAACTGCTGCGGGAAGTGTGGGACATGAGGAGGGATGTTATACCTTAACTGCTGCGGGGAGTGTGGGACATGAGGAGGGATGTTATACCTTAACTGCTGCGGGAAGTGTGGGACATGCCTGTCCACTTCCACTTAGATATGGGACATGTTGACTTCTGTGGATATGGGAAATACTGACTCAAGTGGACAAGAGACTTGCTGACGAGTGTGGGTAAGGAACATGCAAACACATGTGGGTAAGGGACATGCTGACACATGTGGGTATGGGACATTCTGACACATGTGGGTAAGGGACATGCTGACACATGTGGGTATGGGACATTCTGACACATGTGGGTATGGGACATGCAAATATATTTGGATGAATAACATATCAACACAAAAGCATGGGACATGTTCATGACACATGTGAGTGTGGGAAATAGTAGCACATTTGGACATGGGACATGTGACACATATAGACATTCGACATGCTGAGTCGTGTGGACATGCTAACAAATGTGGACAAGGAACATGCTGGTTCATATAAAGGTAAAGAACAAATGCATCTTAATTCAAACACAACCAATACTAAAGATGTTATATGAATGTATGACAAATTCAATGAGTTAATTGGCAGCACTGTCATGACGAGGCACTGTTAGGCTGTATCACTGTCATAATGAGACAGTGTTAGACTGCAACACTGGCATGAGGAGGAACTGTCACACTGCAGTATTGTCATAATGGTGCACTGTCTGGCTGCAACACTGTCATTATGAAACACTGTCAGGTTGTATCACTGTCATGACGAGGCACTGTTAGAATGAAGCACTGTCAAGATGCAGCTCTGTCATGACGAGGCACTGTCAGGCTGTAACACTGTTATAATGAGGCGCTGTCTGGCTGCTACCGTCATAATGAGGCACTCTCAGGCTATGGCACTACCATGAGGAGGCAGTTACACTGAAGTACTGTTATAATGAGGCATTGTCTGGCTGCAACACTGTCATAATGAGGCACTGTCAGGATGTATCACTGGTATGATGAGTCACTGTCATAAAGAGACAGTCAGGCTGCAACACTGTCATGATGAGGCACTGTCAGGCTATGGCACTAGCATAAGGAGGCACTGTCACACTGAAGTACTGTTATAATGAGGCATTGTCTGGCTGCAACACTGTCATAATGAGGCACTGTCAGGATGCATCACTGGTATGATGAGTCACTGTCATAAAGAGACAGTCAGGCTGCAACACTGTCATGATGAGGCACTGTCAGGCTATGGCACTAGCATAAGGAGGCACTGTCACACTGAAGTACTGTTATAATGAGGCATTGTCTGGCTGCAACACTGTCATAATGAGGCACTGTCAGGATGTATCACTGGTATGATGAGTCACTGTCATAAAGAGACAGTCAGGCTGCAACACTGTCATAATGAGGCACTGTCAGGCTAAGGCACTACCATGAGGAGGCACTGTCACACTGAAGTACTGTTATAATGAGGCATTGTCTGGCTGCAACACTGTCATAATGAGGCACTGTCAGGATGTATCACTGGTATGATGAGTCACTGTCATAAAGAGACAGTCAGGCTGCAACACTGTCATGATGAGGCACTGTCAGGATGCATGACTGGTGTAATGAGACACTGTTATAGTGAGGCACTGTCTGGCTGCCACGCTGTCATAAGGAGGCACTGTCAGGATGCATCACTGGTATGATGAGGCACTGTCATAATGAGGCACTGTCTGGCTGCAACACTATCATAATGAGGCACTCTCAGGTTGCATCACTGTCGTAATGAGGCACTGTCAGGATGCAACACTGTCATAATGAGGCACTGTCAGGTTGCATTACTGTCATCATGGGGCACTGTCAAGCTGCAACACTGTCATCATGAGGCACTGTATGACTGATACATTGCGATGATGAGGCACTCAAGGGCTGCGTAGCACTGTCAGTCTGTACCATTGTTAGGCTGAAGCATCGTCAGGCAGCAATACTCTCCTAATGAAGCACAGTCAGACTGTCATGATGAGGTAGTGTTAGACTGGACTACTGTCATTATGAGGCACTGCCAGACTGAACAACGGTCAGGCTGTAGCACTGTTATGATGAGGTGATGTCAGACTGAGGTACTACCGGGCTGTAGCACTATGATGAGGCACTGCGGGCGTGAGGCACCGCCAGGTTGTAGCCCAGTATAATGAGGTACTGTCAGTATGTAGCACTGTCAGCCTGTAGCACTGTCAGGCTTTAGCACTGTCAGCCTGTAGCACTGTCAGGCTTTAGCACAGTAAGGCTGTGGCACTATAAGACTGTAGCACTGTCAGGCTGTAGCACTGTCAGGCTGTAGCACTGTCAGGCTGTAGCACTGTCAGACTCAAGGGCTATCAGTCACAAGCACTGTCATGCTGTAGCAGCGTTAAGGTCAAGCAAATGCCGGCTCTTGCGCTGTCAGGATGACACTGCCTGACTGATGCCCTGTCAGGTTGCAACATTTTCATGATGAAGGCACTGTCAAGCTAAAGCACTGCCAGGCTGTAGCACTCATATTATGAGGCACTGTTAGGCTGTAGTACTGTCAGAGCGAAACATAGTCAGGCTGCAGCACTGCCATAAACAGAGACCCTCAGACTGAAGCCATGTCAGGCATGATAAGGAACTGTTAGGCCTCAACACTGTCAGGTTGCAGCACTTCTATACTGAAGCACTCTTAGGTTTCAGAACTGTGATGATCAGACTCTCTCTGACTATAGCACTGTAAAGCTGCTTCACTGTCATAATGAGACTGTCAGACTGAAACAATATCATGTTAGACACTGTCAGACTGAAACACTATCATGTTAGACACTGTCAGACTGAAGCACTGTCATTCCGTCAATCAGTGTCAGGTTGCAGCAGTATCATGATCAGACGCAGTCATACTAAAACATTATCAGGCTGCTGCATTGTCATTATGAAACGCTACAAGACTGATGCACCGTCATGATGGGACGACACCGTCAACCTGCAGTGCTGTGATGGTAAAGCACTGTCAGACTGAGGTATTGTCAGGCAAGCACTGACATGATTAGTCACTGTCAGACTGGGGCACGGTCAGACTGCACCACTGTTATGATGAAGCACTGTCAGGCCATGCAGTGCTGCCATGATGAGGCACTGCCACGATGTGGCACTGTCATAATGTGTGGTACATTCATAGATGAGATACTCAGATTGATGCACTGTCAGGCTGCAGCACTGTCACGAGTAAGCACTGTAAGACTGCAGTACTATCATAATGAGGCCATGTCAGGCTATGGAACACTTATGATGAAGGTTGCAGCAGTCATGATGAAGCACTGTCAGGCTGCTGCAGTTATGAAGAAGGTTACAGCAGTCATAATGAAGCACTGTCAGGCTGCAAAACACTTATGAGGAAGGTTGCAGCCGTCATGATGAAGCACTGTCAGGCTGCAGAAGTCATGATGAAGCACTGTCAGGCTGCAGCTGTCATGACGAAGCACTGTCAGGCTGCAGCAGTCATGATGAAGCACTGTCAGGCTGCAGCAGTCATGATGAAGCACTGTCAGGCTGCAACAGCCATAATGAAGCACAGTCTGGCTGCTACAGTCATGAAGAAGCACTGTCAGGCTGCAGTAGTCATGATGAAGCACTGTCAGGCTGCAGCTGTCATGACGAAGCACTGTCAGGCTGCAGTAGTCATGATGAAGCACTGTCAGGCTGAAGCAGTCATGACGAAGCATTGTCAAGCGGAAGCAGTCATGATAAAGCACTGTCTGGCTGCAGCAGTCATAATGAAGCACTGTCAGGCTGCAGAAGTCATGATGAAGCACAGTCAGGCTGCTGCAGTCATAATGAAGCACTGTCAGGCTGCAGAAGTCATGATGAAGCACTGTCAGGCTGCAGTAATCACTGTGAAGCACTGTCAGACTGCAACTGTCATGATGAAGCACTGTCAGACTGCAACAGTCATGATGAAGCACTGTCAGACTGCAACAGTCATGATGAAGCACTGTCAGGCTGCAGAAATCATGATGAAGCATTGTCAGGCTGCAACAGTCTAGATGAAGCACTGTCGGGCTGCTGCAGTTATGATGAAGCACTATCAGGCTGCAGCAGTCATGATAAAGGACTGTCAGGCTGCAGCAGACATGATGAAGCACTATTAGGCTGCAGCAGTCATGATGAAGGACTGTCAGGTTGCAGCAGAAATTATGAAGCACTATCAGGCTGCAGCAGTCATAATGAGGCACTGTCAGATTGCAGCAGTCAAGATGAAGCACTGTTAGGCTGCAACAGTCATGATGAAGCACTATCAGGCTGCTGGAGTCATGATGAAGGACTGTCAGGCTGCAGCAGTCATGATGAGGTACTGTCAGGCTGCAGCAGTCAAGATGAAGCACTGTTAGGCTGCAATAGTCATGATGAAGAACTATCAGGCTTCACCAGTCATGATGAGGAACTGTCAGGCTGCACCAGTCATGATGAAGCACTGTCAGGCTGCTGGAGTCATGATGAAGGACTGTCTGGCTGCTGCAGTCATGATGAAGCACTGTCTAGCTGCAGCAGTTATGATGATGCAGTGTCAGATTGCAGAAGTCATGATGAAGGACTGTCAGGCTGGGGCAGTCATAATGAAGCACTGTCTGGCTGCAGAACTCATGATGAAGGACTGTCAGATTACAATAGTCATGATGAAGCACTGTCAGGCTGCAGCAGCTATGATGAAGCACTGTACGGCTGCAGTAGTCATGATGAAGCACTGTCAAGCTGCAGCAGACATGATGAAACTCTGTCAGGCTGCAGCAGTCATGATGAAGTACTGTCAGGCTGCAACTGTCATGATGAAGCAGTTTCCGGCTGCAGCAGTTATGATGAAGCACTGTCAGGCTGCAACTGTCATGATGAAGCAGTTTCCGGCTGCAGCAGTTATGATGAAGCACTGTCAGGCTGCAACTGTCATGATGAAGCAGTTTCCGGCTGCAGCAGTTATGATGAAGCACTGTCAGGCTGCAGCAGTCATGATGAAGTACTGTCAGGCTGCAACTGTCATGATGAAGCAGTTTCCGGCTGCAGCAGTTATGATGAAGCACTGTCAGGCTGCAGTAGTCATGATGAAGTACTGTCAGGCTGCAACTGTCATGATGAAGCAGTTCCAGGCCGCAGCAGTCATGATGAAGCACTGTCGGGCTGCAGCAGTCATGATGAAGCACTGTCAGGCTGCAACTGTCATGATGAAGCAGTTTCAGGCTGTAGTAGTCGTGACGAAGCACTGTCAGGCTGCAGCAGTCACGATGAAGCACTGTTAGTCTGCAGCAGTCATGATGAAGCACTGTCAGGCTGCAACAGTCATGATGAAGCAGTTTCAGGTTGCAGAAGTCATGACGAAGCACTGTCAGGTTGCAACTGTCATGATGAAGCACTGTCAGGCTGTAGAAGTCATGATGAAGCACTGTCAGCCTGTAACTGTCATGATGAAGCACTGTCAGGCTGCAGCAGTCATGATGAAGCACTGTAAGGCTGCAACTGTCATGATGAAGCATTGTCTGGCTGCAACTGTCTTGCTGAAACACTCTTTATATGAAGCAGAGTCAGGTTGCATGAGTTATGATGAAGCAATGCGACTGCGGGACTGTCATGATGAGGCAGTCAGGCTGTGGGAGTCATGACGAAAGAAGCACTGTCACCTGCGTGAAGCAACACACTTGTCGAGTTATCGATTGAACTAAATTCGTCGTATGAGAGATACCGAGAGTATGGGACTACTTAAGTAGGTCGGCCACTGTGAAGTAAACTTCCCGAATCATCATTATGCAGTCTGTACGTCATGCCAGCCATGACGTACTTCATTATGCAGTCTGTACGTCATGCCAGCCATGACGTACTTCATTATGCAGTCTGTACGTCATGCCAGCCATGACGTACTTCATTATGCAGTCTGTACGTCATGCCAGCCATGACGTGATTCATTATGCAGTCTGTACGTCATGCCAGCCATGACGTGCTTCATTATGCAGTCTGTACGTCATGCCAGCCATGACGAGCTTCATTATGCAGCCTGTACGTCATGCCAGCCATGACGTACTTCATTATGCAGCCTGTACGTCATGCCAGCCATGACGTGCTTCATTATGCAGCCTGTACGTCATGCCAGCCATGACGTACTTCATTATGCAGCCTGTACGTCATGCCAGCCATGACGTACTTCATTATGCAGCCTGTACGTCATGCCAGCCATGACGTGCTTCATAACGTAGTCTGTACGTCATGCCAGCCATGACGTACTTCATTATGCAGCCTGTACGTCATGCCAGCCATGACGTGCTTCATTATGCAGTCTGTACGTCATGCCAGCCATGACGTACTTCATTATGCAGCCTGTACGTCATGCCAGCCATGACGTGCTTCATTATGCAGCCTGTACGTCATGCCAGCCATGACGTACTTCATCATGCAGCCTGTACGTCATGCCAGCCATGACGTGCTTCATTATGCAGTCTGTACGTCATGCCAGCCATGACGTACTTCATTATGCAGTCTGTACGTCATGCCAGCCATTACGTGCTTCATTATGCAGTCTGTACGTCATGCCAGCCATGACGTGCTTCATTATGCAGTCTGTACGTCATGCCAGCCATGACGTGCTTCATTATGCAGTCTGTACGTCATGCCAGCCATGACGTGCTTCATTATGCAGTCTGTACGTCATGCCAGCCATGACGTGCTTCATTATGCAGTCTGTGCGTCATGTCAGCCATGACGTACTTCATTATGCAGTCTGTACGTCATGCCAGCCATGACGTACTTCATTATGCAGTCTGTACGTCATGCCAGCCATGACGTACTTCATTATGCAGTCTGTACGTCATGCCAGCCATGACGTACTTCATTATGCAGTCTGTACGTCATGCCAGCCATGACGTACTTCATTATGCAGTCTGTACGTCATGCCAGCCATGACGTACTTCATTATGCAGCCTGTACGTCATGCCAGCCATGACGTGCTTCATGTGGTTGGTGTTGATGTCACTACAGTAGTGAGAGAATTTACCTGTTGTGATACGTAGATGATTCGTAAGGCCATGACCACAGGCAAGATGAGTGACAATATATTGCAGATAGAAGTGAGTGGTACAGAACTGACTGATATAAACCTGACTGATATAAAGCTGACTAGTTATATAACTGAATGGTATAGAACACACTAGCATAGAACTGACTTATAAAACAGACCGGAACAAAACTGAGTGATTGATATAGAAGCGACTGACACAGAAGTGATTGTATATAACTTACCGTCGTATGAGTGTATGGTAATGATTGATACAGAACTGACTGGTATAGAACTGACTACTCAGTACCTGACTGGCAAATAAGTGGCTGGTATAGAAGTGACTGGTACCGAACTGACTGGTATAGGACTGACTGGTATAAAACTGATTGGTATATAACTGATTAGTATACAAATGCCTGATATAGACTTGAATAGTATAGATTAATTGGTATATAATAGACTGGTACAGACTTGACTGGTGTAGAACTGACTGGTATATAAGTAACTGGAATAAACTAACTAGTAGAGAGCTGACTAGTACATAATGACTGGTGTAGAACTGACTGGCATAGAACTGACTAATATAGGACTGATTGGCATAGAACAGACTGTTACAGAACTGAGTGGAACAGAACTGTCCGGTACAGAACTGACTGGTATAGAACTGATCGGTATAGAAATGACTGGTCCAGAAATGACTGCTATAGAAATGACTGATATAGAACCGATCAGCAAGTAACCGACTGGTATTGAACTGAATACTATGTAAGTGACCGATATAGAACTGACAGTACAGTACTGATTAGTGCATGACTGACTGGTATAGAATTGACAGATATATAACTGGCTTTTATATAATTGTCTGGTATAGAATTGTCGGGTATAGAACGGACTGGTATACTACTGACTAGTTTATAAGTGCCTAGTATAAATCTAACACATAAAACTGAATAGTAAATACTGACCAGTATAGAAGTGACTGGTACAAAACTGACCAGTATAGAACCGACTAGTATATAACTGACTGGTATAGAACTGACTGAACAGAACTGACTGATATAGAAGTGACTGGTACGGAACCGACCAGGGAAATGACAGGCACCATACTCTCACCGTCAGTCAGCTAACTGGTATAAAGATACCATAATCCCACAGTCAGTCAACTGACTGGTGTAAACGTACCATATTCCCACAGTCAGATGTTGAAAAAGAAATATCAAGTTCAGATATCGGCAAGCGTCTCACAAATTAGGATATCGGCAGAACACTCACTAGACAGTATATATCGGCAGAACACTCACTGGTCAGTACATATCGGCAGAACACTCACCAGTCAGTATATGTCGGCAGAATACTCACCAGTCAGTGTTATCGGCAGAACACTCACTAGTTAGTGTATATCGGCAGAACACTCACCAGTCAGTATATATCGGCAGAACACTCACCAGTCAGTACATATCGGCAGAAAACTCACTAGTTAGTGTATATCGGCAGAGCACTCACTAGTTAGTATCATCGGCAGAACATACCTGTAGTTGAAACTCCTGCAGGTGTAGGATCGCTCGCTCAGGCAGGCCCTCTTACACTCGCTGAGGGTGTTGGAGCTCTCGTAGTCTCGTACGTACTGAGACCGAAGCCTGAGCCTGGTGCCCACGGGTTCGAAGTCGTCGGAGGCGTAGCAGCGAGAGGAGGCCGTCCCGCCAGAGCCACCGTGGGGCCGCGGTCGACTCCCGCCCACAGATGACCCACCGCTCGACCCGAAGTCGCTTCCTGAAATATCATCGTCTCGGTTCGCTCCTGAAGGGCAGTGACCGGACCAGTGGTGCGGTCAGTGGGGTGCTACAGGCACGTCCGCTGCTGTGGGCTGGTGTGACCCCTGCTGCTGTTGTGAGGTGCTGTCACTGCTGCTGCTGTTGTGGGGTGCGGAGACTGCTATTGTGGTGGGGTGTTGTCACTGTTGCTGTTGTGGGGTGTAAAGACAGCTATTGTGGTGGGGTGTTGTCACTGCTGCTGCTTTTGTGGGGTGTAGAGACTGCTATTGTGGCGGGGTGTTGTCACTGCTGCTGCTTTTGTGGGGTGTAGAGACTGCTATTGTGGTGGGATGTTGTCACTTCTTCTGCTTTTGTGGGGTGTAGAGACTGCTATTGTGGTGGGGTGTTGTCACTGCTGCTGTTGTGGGTGTATAGAGACAGCTATTGTGGTAGGGTGTTGTCACTGCTGCTGCTGTTGTGGGGTGTAGACTCTGCCATTGTGGTAGGGTGTTGTCACTGCTGCTGTTGAGGGCTATTGTGACACCTGACACTTCTGGTCTTGCTGGTGATGCCTATCATTTTGTAGCTTTTGATTTTTCCTCGCGGTGGTAGTGTGGCTGAGGTGTACAGCTCTACTTATGTGTGGTGGTAGTGTGGCTGGGGTGTACAGATCATCTTATGTATGGCGGTAGTGTGGCTGGGGTGTACAGCTCTACTTATGTGTGGTGGTAGTGTGGCTGAGGTGTACAGATCATCTTATGTGTGGTGGTAGTGTGGCTGGGGTGTACAGCTCTACTTATGTGTGGTGGTAGTGTGGCTGGGGTGTACAGATCATCTTATGTGTGGTGGTAGTGTGGCTGGGGTGTACAGCTCTACTTATGTGTGGTGGTAGTGTGGCTGGGGTGTACAGATCATCTTATGTGTGGTAGTAGTGTGGCTGGGGTGTACAGATCATCTTATGTATGGCGGTAGTGTGGCTCGGGTGTTACAGATCTACTTATGTGTGGTGGTAGTGTGGCTGGGGTGTACAGATCATCTTATGTGTGGTGGTAGTGTGGCTGGGGTGTACAGGTCATCTTATGTATGGCGGTAGTGTGGCTCGGGTGTTACAGATCTACTTATGTGTGGTGGTAGTGTGGCTGGGGTGTACAGATCATCTTATGTGTGGTGGTAGTGTGGCTGGGGTGTACAGGTCATCTTATGTATGGCGGTAGTGTGGCTCGGGTGTTACAGATCTACTTATGTGTGGTGGTAGTGTGGCTGGGATGTACAAATCTACTTATGCGTGGTGGTAGTGTATCTAGGGTGTACAGCGGTACTTATGTGTGGTGGTAGTGTGGCTACTTATGTGTGGTGGTAGTGTAGCTACTTATGTTTTTTGGAGGTGAGGCTGATAAAGCCAGAATAGCGATATAACTTATGAAATTGTCTTGAGTAACTAGTGAGGAAACATGTAAGATACTGCACAGATTATGTAAATACTGAGGAAACATGTAAGATACAGCAAAGGTTGTTTGACTAGCGAGGATGCATGTAAGATACAGTTAAGGTTCTGTGACAAGCGAGGATACATGTAAGATACAGTACAGTGTCTGTGACTAGCAAGTATACAAGTAAAGAATAATACAGGTTCTGTGACTAGCAAGTATACAAATAAAGAATAATACAGGTTCTGTGACTAGCCACGATACATGTAAGATACAGTAGAGTGTCAGTACCTAGCGAGGATACATGTAAGATACAGTATAGGTTCTGTGACTAGCGGAGATACATGTAAGATGCAGTACAGGGTCTGTAACCAGCGAAGATACATGCAAAATACAGTACAGGGTTTGTGACTAGTGAGGATACATGTAAGATAAAGTACAGGTTCTGTGACTAGCGAGGTTACATGTAAGAAACAGTACAGGTTCTATGACTAACGAGGATATATGTAAGATACAGTACAGGGTCTGTGTCTAGCGAGGATACATGTAAGATACAGTAAAGGTTTTCTGACTAGCGAGGATACATGTAAGATACAGTACAGGTTCTGTGACTAGCGAGGATACATGTAAGATACAGTACAGGTTTTGTGACTAGCGAGGATACATGTAAGATACACTACAGGTTCTATGACTAGCGAGGATACATTTCAGATACAGTACAGGGTTTGTCAGTAGCGAGGATACATGAAAGATATAGTACAGGTTCTGTGACTAGCGAGGATACATGTAAGATACAGTACAGGGTATGTGACTAGCGGGGTTATAAGTAAGATACAGTGAGGGTTCCGTGACTAGCGAGGATACATGTAAGATACAGTACAGATTCTGTGACTAGAGAGGGTACATGTAAGATACAGTGCACGGTCTGTACAAACGAGGATACATGTAAGATGCAGTACAGGGTCTGTGACAAGCGAAGGATACATGTAAGATACAGTTCCGGTTCTGTAACTAGCGAGGATACATATAAGATACAGTACAGGGTCTGTGACTAGCGAAGATACATGTAAGAAACAGTACAGGTTCTGTGACTAAGGATAAATTTAAGATACAGTACAGGTTCTGTGACTAGCGAGGATACACGTAAGATACAGTACAGGGTCTGACTAGAGAAGATACAGGTAAGGAATAGTACAGGTTCTGTGACTACCGAGGATACATGTAAGATACAGTACTGGTTCTATGACTAGCGAGGATACATGTAAGATACGGTACAGGGTCTGTGACTAGCGACGATACTTGTGAGATACAGTATAGGTTCTGTGACTAGCGAGGATACATGTAAGATACAATGTATCGTCTGTGACTTGCGAGGATACATGGAAGATATACAAGGTCTGTCACAAGCGAAGATTCATGTAAGATATAGTACAGTGTCTGTGACTAGCGAAGATACATGTAAAGAATAGTACAGGTTCTGTGACTAGCGAGGATACATGTAAGATACAGTACAGGTTCTGAGACTAGCGAGGATGCATGTAAGATACAGTACAGGGTTTGTGGCTAGCGACGATATATGTAAGATACAGTGCAGGGTCTGTGACTAGCGAGGATAATTGTAAGATATAGTACAGGTTCTATGACTTGCGAGGATACATGTAAGATAGAGTACAGGTTCTGTGACTAGCGAGGAAACATGTAAGATACAGCACAGGATCTGTGACTAGCGAGGTTATATGTAAGACACATTATAGGTTCTATCACTAGCAAAGATACATGTAAGATGCAGTACAAGTTCTTTGACGAGTGAGTATATATGGAAGATACAGTGCAGGGTGTGTGACTAACGAGGATGCATGGAAGATGCAGTACAGGGTCTGTGACTAGCAAGGATACATGTAAGATACAGTACAGGGTCTGTGACTAGCGAGAATAAATGTAAGATACAGTACAGGGTCTGTGACTAGCGAGGATACATGCAAGATACACTACAGGTTCTGTGACTAGCGAGGTTACATGTAAGAAACAGTCCAGGTTCTATGACTAACGAGGATACATGTAAGATACAGTATAGGGTCTGTGACTAGCGAGGATACATGTAAGATACAGTACAGGTTCTGTGACTAGCGAGGATACATGTAAGATACAGTACAGGTTTTGTGACTCGCAAGGATGCATGTAAGAAACAGCACAGGGTCTGTGACTAGCGAGGACACATGTAAGATACAGTACAGGTTCTGTGACTAGCGAGGATACATGTAAGATACAGCACAGGGTCTGTAACTAGCGAGGATATATGTAAGATACAGTGTAGAGTTTGTGACTAGCGAGGATACATGTAAGATGCAGTACAGGTTCTGTGACTAGCGAGGATACATGCAAGATACAGTACAGGTTCTGTGACTTGCGAGGATATATGTATGATACAGTACAGATTCTGTGAGTATCGAGGATACATGTAAGATATAGTAAAGTGTCTGTGGCTAGCGAAGATACATGTAAGGAATAGCACAGGTACTGTGATTAGCGAGGATACATGTAAGATACAGAACAGGTTCTGACTAGCGAGGATACATTTAAGATACAGTACAGGTTCTGTGACTAGCGAGGATACATGTGGGATAGAGTACAGGTTCTTTGACTAGCAAGGATACATGTAAGAAACAGTACAGGGTCTGTGACTAGCGAGGATACATGTAAGATACAGTCCCGGTTCTGTGACTAGCGAGGATACATGTAAGATACAGTACAGGGTCTGTAACTAGCGAGGATACATATAAGATACAGTACAGGTTCTGTGACTAGAGAGGATACATGTAAGATACTGTACAGGTTCTCTGACTAGCGAGGATACATGTAAAATACAGTATAGGGTGTGTGACGTGACTAGCGAGGATACATGTAAGATACAGTACAGGATCTGTCACTAGCGAGGATGCATGTGAGATGCAATACTGGGTCTGACTAGCGAGGATACATGTAAGATACAGTACAGGTTCAGTGACTAGCGAGGATACATGTAAGATACAGTAAGGGTCTGTGACTAGCGAGGTTATATGTAAGATACAGAACAACTTCTGTGACTAGCGAGGATACATGTAATATACAGCACAGGTCCTATGACGAGCAAGGATACATGTAAGATACGGTACAGTGTCTGTGACTAGCGAGGATGTATGTAAGATACAGTACAGTGTCTGTGACAAGCGGGGATACATGTAAGATACAGTACAGTGTCTGTGACTCGCGAAAATGCATGTAAGGAATAGTACAGTTTCTGTGACTAGCAAGGATACATGTAAGATACAGTACAGGGTCTGTGACTAGTGAGGTTATGTGTAAGATACAGCACACTTTCTGTGACTAGCAAGGATACATGTAGGATATAGTACAGGTTCTGTGACTGGCGAAGATACATGTAAGATACAGTACAGGTTCTGTGACTAGCGAGGATACATGTAACGTACAGTGCAGGGTCTGCGACTAGCGAGAATGCATGTAAGATGCAGTACATGGTCTGTAACTAGCGAGGATACACGTCAGATACAGTACAGGGTCTGTGACTAGTAAGGATACATGTAAGATATAGTACAGGTTCTGTGACTAGCGAGGTTACATGTAAGAAACAGTACAGGTTCTATGACTAGCGAGGATGCATGTAAGATACAGTACAGTGTCTATGACTAGCGATGATACATGTAAGATACAGTACTGTGTGACTAACGAGGATATTTGCAAGACTCAGTACAGGTTCTGTTATTAGCGAGGATACATGTAAGATACAGTGCAAGTTTTGTGACTAGCGAGGATACATGTAAGATACAGTACAGGTTCTGTGACTACCGAAGATACATGTTAGATATAGTAAAGTGTCTGTGGCTAGCGAAGATACATGTAAAAATAGTACAGGTTCTGTGATTAGCGAGGATACATGTAAGATACAGCACAGGTTATGTGATTAGCGAGGATACATGTAAGATACAGTACAGGTTCTGTGACTAGCGAGGATACATGTAAGTTACAGTACAGTGTCTGTGAGTAGCGAGGATACATGTAAGATACATGTTCTGTGACTAGCGAGGATATATGTAAGATTCAGTACAGGTTCTGTGACTAGCGAAGATACATGTAAGATGCAGTACTGGGTCTGTGACTAGCGAGACTACATGTAAGATATAGTACAGTTTCTGTGACTAACGAGGATACATGTAAGATACAGTACAGTGTCTGTGACTAGCGGGGTTTTATGCAAGATACAGTAAAGGTTCTGTAACTAGCGAGGATACATGTAAGATACAATACAGGTTCTGTGACTAGAGAAGATTCATGTAAGATAAAGTGCAGGTTCTGTGACTAACAAGGATACATGTAAGAAGCAGTACAGGATCTGTGACTAGCGATGATACATGTAAGGTGCAGTATAGGGTCTGTAACTAGCGAGGATACACATAAGATACGGCACAGGGTCTGTGACTGGTGAGGATACATGTAAGATTCAGTACAGGTTCTTTGACATGCGAAATTACATGTAAGAAACAGTATGGGTTCTATGACTAGCGAGGATACGTTAAGATACAGTTCTGATTCTGTGACTAGCGAGGTTACATGTAAGATACAGTCCAGGCTCTATGACTAGCGAGGATACATGTAAGATACAGCACTGGTTCTGTTACTAGCGATGATACATGTAAGATACAGTAGAGGGTCTGTGTCTAGTGAGGATACATGTAAGCTACAGTACAAGTTCTGTGACTAGCGAGGTTACATGTAAGAAACAGTACAGGCTCTATGACTAGCAAGGATACATGTAAAATACAGCACCGGTTTTGTGACTAGCGAGTATACATGTAAGATACAGTATAGGTTGTGTGACTAGCGAGGATACATGTAAGATGCAGTACAGGGTCTGTGACTAGCAAGGATACATGTAAGATGCAGTACTGG
>NC_092233.1:38275149-38337649 GCF_036320965.1 Panulirus ornatus
GTACTGTGAACCTTCAGTAATTCGTCTGAACTCCTACTGAATTGCGATCTACATTTCACATATATATATATATATATATATATATATATATATATATATATATATATATATATATATATATATATATATATATATATATATATATATATATAATTTTTTTCATACCATTCGCCATTTCCCGCGTTAGCGAGGTAGCGTTAAGAACAGAGGACTGAGCCTTTGAGGGAGTATCCTCACTTGGCCCCTTCTCTGTTCCTTCTTTTGGAAAATTAGAAACGAGAGGGAAGGATTTCCAGCCCCCCGCTCCCTCCCCTTTTTGTCGCCTTCTACGACACGCAGGGAATACGTGGAAAGTATTCTTTCTCCCCTATCCCCAGGGATAATATATATATATATATATATATATATATATATATATATATATATATATATATATATATATATATATATATATATATTTTTTTTTTTTTTTTTTTTTTTATACTTTGTCGCTGTCTCCCGCGTTTGCGAGGTAGCGCAAGGAAACAGACGAAAGAAATGGCCCAACCCCCCCCCCCCCCCATACACATGTACATACACACGTCCACACACGCAAATATACATACCTACACAGCTTTCCATGGTTTACCCCAGACGCTTCACATGCCTTGCTTCAATCCACTGACAGCACGTCAACCCCTGTATACCACATGACTCCAATTCACTCTATTTCTTGCCCTCCTTTCACCCTCCTGCATGTTCAGGCCCCGATCACACAAAATCTTTTTCACTCCATCTTTCCACCTCCAATTTGGTCTCCCTCTTCTCCTCGTTCCCTCCACCTCCGACACATATATCCTCTTGGTCAATCTCTCCTCACTCATTCTCTCCATGTGCCCAAACCATTTCAAAACACCCTCTTCTGCTCTCTCAACCACGCTCTTTTTATTTCCACACATCTCTCTTACCCTTACGTTACTTACTCGATCAAACCACCTCACACCACACATTGTCCTCAAACATCTCATTTCCAGCACATCCATCCTCCTGCGCACATCTCTATCCATAGCCCACGCCTCGCAACCATACAACATTGTTGGAACCACTATTCCCTCAAACATACCCATTTTTGCTTTCCGAGATAGTGTTCTCGACTTCCACACATTTTTCAAGGCTCCCAAAATTTTCGCCCCCTCCCCCACCCTATGATCCACTTCCGCTTCCATGGTTCCATCCGCTGACAGATCCACTCCAGATATCTAAAACACTTCACTTCCTCCAGTTTTTCTCCATTCAAACTCACCTCCCAATTGACTTGACCCTCACCCCTACTGTACCTAATAACCTTGCTCTTATTCACATTTACTCTCAACTTTCTTCTTCCACACACTTTACCAAACTCAGTCACCAGCTTCTGCAGTTTCTCACATGAATCAGCCACCAGCGCTGTATCATCAGCGAACAACAACTGACTCACTTCCCAAGCTCTCTCATCCCCAACAGACTTCATACTTGCCCCTCTTTCCAGGACTCTTGCATTTACCTCCCTTACAACCCCATCCATAAACAAATTAAACAACCATGGAGACATCACACACCCCTGCCGCAAACCTACATTCACTGAGAACCAATCACTTTCCTCTCTTCCTACACGTACACATGCCTTACATCCTCGATAAAAACTTTTCACTGCTTCTAACAACTTGCCTCCCACACCATATATTCTTAATACCTTCCACAGAGCATCTCTATCAACTCTATCATATGCCTTCTCCAGATCCATAAATGCTACATACAAATCCATTTGCTTTTCTAAGTATTTCTCACATACATTCTTCAAAGCAAACACCTGATCCACACATCCTCTACCACTTCTGAAACCGCACTGCTCTTCCCCAATCTGATGCTCTGTACATGCCTTCACCCTCTCAATCAATATATATATATATATATAATGAGTTGACGAGAACGGCCATGTACACATCATATGGGAACATTATGCAAATCTATCGATATGTGTGTGAGAAATATTCTTTTTTGAGTTAGATAGCAGCAAATCTTTCGTGCATGAAAGCAAAACTAAGTCATGCAGACCTAAGGAACAAATGCGCTGTTTACCATTTAAAAGCTGTTGGGAGAATGACTTGGTTATTCATGCACAGTTGGTAGTATTTTCAAGTTTTGTTTATGAGAGTTCCATGCACATTAGTTATGACATCACATCATGCACAGTTAGTAATACTTTGAGGCTCGTTTTGTTAGACTTCCATGCACGTCTATTGTTCCATGTAGTGAGTCGCGTCATGCACAAGAGCTGGGTCGATCGGTGTTACTAGCCAGGCAGAAGCTGAGGAGTGAGTCTGATTGGGGTTCATGCCAGTACCTCTCATGTCGGAGAGGGGGTCGGTCGCTGCCAGACCAACCCCGAAGTGCGATCCTCCAGAGTCCGTCTGGCGACCGCCGCTGAACCCTCTGTTAGCTGTGCCGCGACTCCCGCCGAAGCTGTTGAAGTCAGTGCTGATGGGGCGGAAGAGCCCCGGCCGGTCCTGCAGGGGCGTGCCCAGCGGCCGGGATGGGCTGATTGGCCTGTACCTGTCATCCTCGCTGCTTACTCGGCTTCCGTCGGCTCTGTTGCCGCCCCTGGCGAAGCTGTTGCCTGAGAAACTACCACCTCTACTGTCGCTGCTGACGCCGCTACCTCTAAAGCCGTTATTAACGCCCCTCGCGTTCCCGGATCTGTCTCCAGGAAAGCGGATGCCCAGACCCGGCTGACTGGACCCGGTCTGGCCAGCAGTGCCAGGGCCAGCTTCGTCGTCTCCTCCTGTGTTCTCTTGGTCTGACGCCACGCCCGTTCTCCGTCCCGCTGCTGCACTAGAGGAGGAGGCATCGCCTGACCCCGCCGCTTCCTCGCTCACCATCAGGTTCTCTGACACCAGCAGCCACGAGCGTGAGTCTTACAGAGGAGAGCCTTAGCTTACACCGCTTTACCCACCTGACACACTCTCTCTCTCTCTCTCTCTCTCTCTCTCTCTCTCTCTCTCTCTCTCTCTCTCTCTCTTACACATACACACACACACACACACACACACACACACACACACACACACACACACATACACACAGAGGGAGGAAGAAGCGCACATACTACAGTCAAAAAGTAAAAAACTGGAGTCACCAAATGAGGCCAGTGGAGGAAACATTCCTGCTTCCCGTGAGGGTTGGGTCAGTTATCCCGAGTGATGGACGTGTCAGAAAGTGATAGATACAAACACAGATAGACTGGTAGTAGATGGTAAAGCGCTACAATTCATGAGACGAGTTATGGAAAATGCACATGATGTTGTTGCTGTTTTGGGGACTATACTTAACAACAGAGATATGATCTCACTTTCTGTTTAGACGTGTACATGATAGACGGGTACATGATAGCTTAGACGTGTTCATGATAGCTTAGACGGGTACATGATAGCTTAGACATGTACATGATAGCTTAGACGTGTACATAATAGCTTATATAGGTACATGATAGCTTAGACGTGTACATGATAGCTTAGACGGGTACATGATAGCTTAGACGGGTACATGATAGCTTAGACGGGTACATGATAGCTTAGAGGTGTACATGATAGCTTAGACGTGTACATAATAACTTAGACGTGTACATGATAGCTTAGACGGGCACATGATAGCTTAGACGAGGACATGATAGCTTATACGGGTGCATGATAGCATAGACGGGTACATGATAGCTTAGACGTGTACATGATAGCTTAGACGGGCACATGATAGCCTAGACGTGTACATGATAGCTTAGACGTGTACATGATAGCTTAGACGGGTACATGATAGCTTAGACGTGTACATGATAGCTGAGACGGGTACATGATAGCTTAGACGTGTACATGATGGCTTAGACGTGTACATGATAGCTTAGACGTGTCCATGATTGCTTAGACGTGCACATGATAGTTTAGACGTGTACATGATAGCTTAGACGGGTACATGATAGCTTAGACGGGTACATGATAGCTTAGACGGGTACATGGTAGCTTAGACGGGTGCATGATAGCTTAGACGTGTACATGATAGCTTAGACGTGTCCATGATTGCTTAGACGTATTACATGATAGCTTAGACGTGTACATGATAGCTTAGACGGGTACATGATAGCTTAGACGGGTACATGATAGCTTAGACGGGTGCATGATAGCTTAGACGTGTACATGATAGCTTAGACGGGTACATGATAGCTTAGATGTGTACATGATAGCTTAGACGTGTACATGATAGCTTAGACGTGTACATGATAGCTTAGACGTGTCCATGATTGCTTAGACGTATTACATGATAGCTTAGACGTGTACATGATAGCCTAGACGTGTACATGATAGCTTAGACGTGTACATGATAGCTTAGACGGGTACATGATAGCTTAGATGTGTACATGATAGCTGAGACGGGTACATGATAGCTTAGACGTGTACATGATAGCTTAGACGTGTACATGATAGCTTATACGGGTACATGATAGCTTAGACGTGTACATGATACCCTAGACGTGTACATGATAGCTTAGACGTGTACATGATAGCTTAGACGGGTACATGATAGCTTAGATGTGTACATGATAGCTGAGACGGGTACATGATAGCTTAGACGTGTACATGATAGCTTAGACGTGTACATGATAGCTTAGACGTGTCCATGATTGCTTAGACGTATTACATGATAGCGTAGGCGTGTACATGATAGCTTATACGGGTACATGATAGCTTAGATGGGTACATGATAGACGGGTGCATGATAGCTTAGACGTGTACATGATAGCTTAGACGGGTACATGATAGCTTAGACGTGTACATGACAGCTTAGACGTGTACATGATAGCTTATACAGGGTAAATGATAGCTTAGATGTGCACATGATATCTTAGACGTATACATGATAGCCTAGACGTGTACATGATAGCTTAGACGTGTACATGATAGCTTAGACGGGTACATGATAGCTTAAACGTGTACATGATAGCTCAGACGGTACATAATAACTTAGACGTGTACATGATATCCCAGACGTGTACATGATAGCTTAGACGTGTACATGATAGCTTAGACGGGTACATGATAGCACAGAGAGAGAGAGAGAGAGAGAGAGAGAGAGAGAGAGAGAGAGAGAGAGAGAGAGAGAGAGAGAGAGAGAGAGAGAGAGAGAGAGAGAGAGAGAGAGAGAGAGAGAGAGAGAGAGAGAGGAGTTCATCATAAGATGTTAAAAAGCGAAGGAGGTTCTCGACGTGTTGTGACGAAGATATATGTAGGTTACACCACAGCTGTGTCCTGTATTATAAGATATAAGAGATCAAGGAACGAGTATATCATGGTAAGGAACGAGTCTATCATGGTAAGGAGGAAGGAAGAAAGTGTGGAAATACATTCTGAACAAGACGGATGATATTGTAAAAACTTCTGCAAAGATTAACCAGAGTTAAATTGTCAGTTGAAGTGCAGGTAATCAGGCTGAGGTAATCGAGGGAAGAACCGTAGAGGCTGATGTGAGGATATAGGAGGAAATAACCAGTGTAAAAGTGTTTCCACTGCGGGAGACACTATAACCCCAACACCAGTGAGATGGAGTGGCCAGGAGAACTTGAACAGTACTGAAATATCTAGAGGACAAAAACAAATACTAAAGGGTCTTGACCCATACAAGGCTCATGTTCCTGATGAAGGTTCACCATAGGTGCTGAGGAAGTGAGCAGAGACGTTTGACAAACCACTTGAAATGTACAGGATGTTGCTGGAAAAAGACGGTGTGCCAAGTGAGTGGAGGAGGGCAGATGTCATACTCATCTTTAAGAAAAGAGATCGAGATGAACCACAGACTAACCTCCCTTAATAATGCCTCCCTTAATAATGTCTTCTGTCAAATACTGGAAGAGATAGCCAGATTGAAAATGGTTGACTTCCTGTAGAAAAGGAATTATCTAAACGAAAAACATCACAGTTTTAGGGAGACGAGATCATGCGTTAGAAATGCATACGACAAAAGAGAAAGCTGAATAGTGTCTTTATCTGTCCTGCCAGAGAGCAGGTGACACTGTACGACTTAGGTCGCCTATAAAGAAGTTAGATCTTCAGGTAGGAAGAAGAGGGAGACTCTGTCACTAGACAGAAACTTATATCAGTGGAAGGGAAAAAAAGATGCCTGTCATAGGATCCTTCTTGAAATGGATTGAGGTGACCAGCGAAGAGCTGCAGGACTCTGTTGTATGACCATTGTTCTTCTTGATCTATGTGAATGACTTGTCAGAAGGATTGGACATATTTGTAGATGATGCCAAAGTAATAAGGGATGATTGCATCATCGTACAAGGGAACCTATACAAACTCCAAAGTTGAATTTAATCCGAGTAAATGGAAAATAATGAAGATGAGAGAGACACAATGAAAGACGGACTCAACGTGAATATTATCTAACAGGAAAAAGCTTGTATGTGTGAAGAAGATTTCGTAGTTGACATCATTCCAGATTTCTCGCATTTTAGTCGTTTACTTTGAATATGAGGCCAAAATTAGAACTTGATTCTCAAGTTTGGTTACCTGGCTTAAAGAAGCACAAAGAACGAATGGAGAAGGTCCAGAGGAGGACAACAAATGTAATGCCGAAATTAAGTGAACTGAGTTACATGGGAAGGCTGGAGGGTATCTGAGACGTTAGGATGGAGCAACCATCATGAGTAATATGAAGTTTGAGAGAAAACTTATAAGAACGAACGTGAAAAGTATCTTTACAACAAGAGTCGCGGATGGATGGCTTATATGGAGTTATGACAGTAATTCTGGACGGCACACAGAACTTTGAGGTATATGACAGTAGAGAAAGTTCAAGAGATGGAGCCCCACGAATGTGAAACCTCCTTCCCGTACAGTATAAATAGGTCATTACACACACACACACACACACACACACACACACACACACACACACACACACACACACACACACAGAACTAATAGTGAAGGTCCAGCAAAGGGCAACAAGAATGAAACAATAATTAAGAGAGCTTAGTTACATTAACTGGCTAGCGGTCATGGACTTGAGTGCCATTGAAGAGAGAAAGTAAGAGAAGTGGTGACTTGATCAAAATCTATCTTTACACAAATCTGATGACGTGAAACAGTTAGAACTCTCTTAAAGATGCAAAAGCAGAAGAACCAAATGACAGAACGTAAAGTTTAGCAAGAAACTTATTGAGACAAATAAATATTTGCCTAACATAAAAGTGGTGGATGAATGGAAGAATCTGAACGATGAAACTGTCAATGTGGACAACATACAGAAGTTTGAAAAGCTTTGTCATTGGAGGGAAAGTTCAAAAGAGGGAGAGGTGGCCCCATAAATGTAGAACTCCTTCCTCCCCTCTTTCTCCTCACTGAGGAAATAGGGTATTGCACAAACACTGATGCATATATATATATATATATATATATATATATATATATATATATATATATATATATATATATATATATATTTGCTTTGTCGCTGTCTCCCGCGTTTGCGAGGTAACGCAAGGAAGCAGACGAAAGAAATGGCCCAACCCACCTCCATACACATGTATATACATACACGTCCACACACGCAAATATACATACCTATACATCTCAATGTACACATATATATACACACACAGACACATACATATATACCCATGCACACAATTCACACTGTCTGCCTTTATTCATTTCCATCGCCACCTCGCCACACATAGCATACCATCCCCCTCCCCCCTCATGTGTGCGAGGTAGCGCTAGGAAAAGACAACAAAGGCCCCATTCGTTCACACTCAGTCTCTAGCTGTCATGCAATAATGACCGAAACCACAGCTCCCTTTCCACATCCAGGCCCACACAACTTTCCATGGTTTACCCCAGACGCTTCACATGCCCTGATTCAATCCACTGACAGCACGTCAACGCCGGTATACACATCGATCCAATTCACTCTATTCCTTGCCTTCCTTTCACCCTCCTGCATGTTCAGGCCCCGATCACACAAAATCTCTTTCACTCCATATTTCCACCTCCAATTTGGTCTCCCACTTCTCCTCGTTCCCTCCACCTCCGACACATATATTCTCTTGGTCAATCTTTCCTCACTCATTCTCTCCATGTGCCCAAACCATTTCAAAACACCCTCTTCTGCTCTCTCAACCACGCTCTTTTTATTTCCACACATCTCTCTTACCCTCACGTTACTTACTCGATCAAACCACCTCACACCACACATTGTCCTCAAACATCTCATTTCCAGCACATCCACCCTCCTGCGCACAACTCTATCCATAGCCCACGCCTCGCAACCATACAACATTGTTGGAACCACTATTCCTTGAAACATACCCATTTTTGCTTTCCGAGATAATGTTCTCGACTTCCACACATTCTTCAAGGCTCCCAGGATTTTCGCCCCCTCCCCCACCCTATGATCCACTTCCGCTTCCATGGTTCCATCCGCTGCCAGATCCACTCCCAGATATCTAAAACACTTTACTTCCTCCAGTTTTTCTCCATTCAAACTTACCTCCCAATTGACTTGACCCTCAACCCTACTGTACCTAATTACCTTGCTCTTATTCACATTTACTCTTAACTTTCTTCTTTCACACACTTTACCAAACTCAGTCACCAGCTTCTGCAGTTTCTCACATGAATCAGCCACCAGCGCTGTATCATCAACGAACAACAACTGACTCACTTCCCAAGCTCTCTCATCCACAACAGACTTCATACTTGCCCCTCTTTCCAAAACTCTTGCATTCACCTCCCTAACAACCCCATCCATAAACAAATTAAACAACCATGGAGACATCACACACCCCTGCCGCAAACCTACATTCACTGAGAACCAATCACTTTCCTCTCTTCCTACACGTACACATGCCTTACATCCTCGATAAAAACTTTTCACTGCTTCTAACAACTTTCCTCCCACACCATATATTCTTAATACCTTCCACAGAGCATCTCTATCAACTCTATCATATATTTTTTTTTTTTTGCTTTGTCGCTGTCTCCCGCGTTTGCGAGGTAGCGCAAGGAAACAGACGAAAGAAATGGCCCAACCCACCCCCATACACATGTATATACATACGTCCACACACGCAAATATACATACCTACACAGCTTTCCATGGTTTACCCCAGACGCTTCACATGCCTTGATTCAATCCACTGACAGCACGTCAACCCCGGTATACCACATCGCTCCAATTCACTCTATTCCTTGCCCTCCTTTCACCCTCCTGCATGTTCAGGCCCCGATCACACAAAATCTCTTTCACTCCATCTTTCCACCTCCAATTTGGTCCCCCTCTTCTCCTCGTTCCCTCCACCTCCGACACATATATTCTCTTGGTCAATCTTTCCTCACTCATTCTCTCCATGTGCCCGAACCATTTCAAAACAGCCTCTTCTGCTCTCTCAACCACGCTCTTTTTATTTCCACACATCTCTCTTACCCTTACGTTACTTACACGGTCAAACCACCTCACACCACATATTGTCCTCAAACATCTCATTTCCAGCACATCCATCCTCCTGCGCACAACTCTATCCATAGCCCACGCCTCGCAACCATACAACATTGTTGGAACCACTATTCCTTCAAACATACCCATTTTTGCTTTCCGAGATAATGTTCTCGACTTCCACACATTCTTCAAGGCTCCCAGAATTTTCGCCCCCTCCCCCACCCTATGATCCACTTCCGCTTCCATGGTTCCATCCGCTGCCAGATCCACTCCCAGATATCTAAAACACTTCACTTCCTCCAGTTTTTCTCCATTCAAACTCACCTCCCAATTGACTTGACCCTCAACCCTACTGTACGTAATAACCTTGCTCTTATTCACATTTACTCTTAACTTTCTTCTTTCACACACTTTACCAAACTCAGTCACCAGCTTCTGCAGTTTCTCACATGAATCAGCCACCAGCGCTGTATCATCAGCGAACAACAACTGACTCACTTTCCAATATATATATATATATATGTATATATATATATATATATATATATATATATATATATATATATATATATATATATATATATATATATATATATATATATATATATATATCCTCCCGCAGCAGTAGGTGGGAGAGGAGGAGATAAGGACAAGCGCCTTGAGAAAGCTCGGAGTAACTTGAGCGTCACCTCCTCAGGGCGACGCTCAAGGCCCAGCGATTTTAGGAGATGCTAAGATTGACTCATGGCTTCTACCTTGAAGCCAAAGCTACTATTGGCTCATTACCGTAAACTATCTGTTCGAACTTTATATCAAATCATTCAACAACCAGCGAATCTAATTCATTCGGAAAATCAGTGAATCTGGTTCATTCACAATGCCTGAAAATATGTTAAGAAAATCAATCAAGTTATGTGTTTACAAAAAATGCACATCTCAGGTAAATTTGTAGAAAGATGATAGTAAAGATAATGTGGTAATACCAGAATATTGAAGACATATGAAGAATACCATTACGTAAAGATGATAGTAAAGATAATGTGGTAATACCAGAATATTGAAGACATATGAAGAATACCATTACGTAAAGATGATAGTAAAGATAATGTGGTAATACCAGAATATTGAAGACATATGAAGAATACCATTACGTAAAGATGATAGTAAAGATAATGTGGTAATACCAGAATATTGAAGACATATGAAGAATACCATTACGTAAAGATGATAGTAAAGATAATGTGGTAATACCAGAATACTGAAGACATATGAAGAATACCATTACGTAAAGATGATAGTAAAGATAATGTGGTAATACCAGAATATTGAAGACATATGAAGAATACCATTACGTAAAGATGATAGTAAAGATAATGTGGTAATACCAGAATATTGAAGACATATGAAGAATACCATTACGTAAAGATGATAGTAAAGATAATGTGGTAATACCAGAATATTGAAGACATATGAAGAATACCATTACGTAAAGAGGACACTTTTCGCCTTAGATTTTACATACATGACATATCCCTACATGAGTGCTATGTATCCCTACATGAGTGCTATGTATCCCTACATGAGTGGTATGTATCCCTACATGAGTGGTATATATCCCTACATGAGTGGTATGTATCCCTACATGAGTGGTATGTATCCCTACATGAGTGGTATGTATCCCTACATGAGTGGTATGTATCCCTACATGAGTGGTATGTATCCCTACATGAGTGCTATGTATCCCTACATGAGTGCTATGTATCCCTACATGAGTGGTATGTATCCCTACATGAGTGGTATGTATCCCTACATGAGTGGTATGTATCCCTACATGAGTGGTATGTATCCCTACATGAGTGGTATGTATCCCTACATGAGTGGTATGTATCCCTACATGAGTGGTATATATCCCTACATGAGTGGTATGTATCCCTACATGAGTGGTATGTATCCCTACATGAGTGGTATATATCCCTACATGAGTGGTATATATCCCTACATGAGTGGTATGTATCCCTACATGAGTGGTATATATCCCTACATGAGTGGTATATATCCCTACATGAGTGGTATGTATCCCTACATGAGTGGTATATATCCCTACATGAGTGGTATATATCCCTACATGAGTGGTATGTATCCCTACATGAGTGGTATGTATCCCTACATGAGTGGTATATATCCCTACATGAGTGGTATGTATCCCTACATGAGTGGTATGTATCCCTACATGAGTGGTATATATCCCTACATGAGTGGTATGTATCCTGAGCAACATTATCCTTCGAACCAAACAACAAAACCGTAATTACACCCTCCCTCCCTCCTCTTTCTCCTAATTACCTTTCCTCCCTCACAGTAGCTTATATGAGAAAGAAATTCAAAAGGAAATATAGGAGAGAGCAACAGACGTTTATCATACTCCCTTACGCATCAAAATAATTCCATCCATTGTTTACCACAGATATGACATGAACTTACAAGACACAAAACATTAACTTACAAGACACAAATAGGTAGAATTCTCATGACCGTGTCACTCACCATGTGTTGAATCAGAACGAACACGAAAAGAAATACTTTATTGATGTAAATATCTATGTCTTGGTTCAAACTGATTCGTCTTGATTAACTTTGAGATGCGAGTTTGACACAGCTGGAGCACATGACAGGTCATAAGGAAGGTCCTCGACACAGCTGGAGCAAATGGTAGGTCATAAGGAAGGTCCTTGACACTGCTGGAGCATATGGCAGGTCGTGAGGAAGGTCCTTGACACTGCTGGAGCATATGGCAGGTCATGAGGAAGGTCCTTGACACAGCTGGAGCACATGGCAGGTCGTGAGGAAGGTCCTTGACACTGCTGGAGCATATGGCAGGTCGTGAGGAAGATCCTTGACACAGCTGGAGCACATGGCAGGTCATGAGGAAGGTCCTTGACACAGCTGGGGAGCATGGCAAGTCATGAGGAAGGTCCTGGACCACAATGGTGATCATTATAGACGAGTGAGCTTCACGGTAGGACCTTGTGGCAAGTGGCATGAGGACCTGGAGAGCTGTGTCACACACTTGACCAGATGTTTTCAACAGGTGTCCTCCACCAGGTGTTTCCCACCAGGCGTTCGTCACGAGGCTGTCAACTCAATACCCTGAGGTCTGCGCTCAGCGTGTGTTATCGTCTGGCTGACCCAGGAACTCACCGTTCACCATGACACCATTGTCTGAGTGAATTACTGGAATGTTTCTGAATTTAGAAGCTCGTTAGTGGTGGATGAAGGCCCAGTTAGCCCCCGGGGGTAGTTACTCTCAGGGTAGATACCTATAGTACATGAGGACATCCCACTGAGATTATCGCAGGTGGTGATGTGACAACCTCCCACGTTCCTCTAACATGAACCAGTCTCCCTTCATACCATGCACAGTTCCTTCCTGCCACCATCAGTCACCTCTCACCCTCCCTTCACCCTTCCTGACTCACTCTTCTTCCTCATCATCATCATCATCATCATCATCCCTATCGTCATAACTACAGTATCTTTCTTCCTCTTGCCATAACTATTCTCACCTCATCATCGTTCCTATCATTATAACTACAGTATCCTCCCTATCATCATAACTACAGTATCCTCCCTATCGTCATAACTACATTATCCTCCCTATCATCATAACTACAGTATCCTCCCTATCATCATAACTACAGTATCCTCCCTATCATCATAACTACAGTATCCTCCCTATCATCATAACTACAGTATCCTCCCTATCATCATAACTACAGTATCCTCCCTATCATCATAACTACAGTATCCTCCCTATCATCATAACTACAGTATCCTCCCTATCATCATAACTACAGTATCCTCCCTATCATCATAACTACAGTATCCTCCCTATCATCATAACTACAGTATCCTCCCTATCATCATAACTACAGTATCCTCCCTATCATCATAACTACAGTATCCTCCCTATCATCTTAACTACAGTATCCTCCCTATCATCATAACTACAGTATCCTCCCTATCATCATAACTACAGTATCCTCCCTATCGTCATAACTACATTATCCTCCCTATCATCATAACTACATTATCCTCCCTATCATCTTAACTACAGTATCCTCCCTATCATCTTAACTACAGTATCCTCCCTATCATCATAACTATAGTATCCTCCCTATCATCATAACTACAGTATCCTCCCTATCATCATAACTATAGTATCCTCCCTATCATCATAACTACAGTATCCTCCCTATCATCATAACTATAGTATCCTCCCTATCATCATAACTACAGTATCCTCCCTATCATCATAACTACATTATCCTCCCTATCATCTTAACTACAGTATCCTCCCTATCATCATAACTACAGTATCCTCCCTATCATCATAACTACAGTATCCTCCCTATCATTATAACTACAGTATCCTCCCTATCATCATAACTACAGTATCCTCCCTATCATTATAACTACAGTATCCTCCCTATCATCATAACTACAGTATCCTCCCTATCGTCATAACTACATTATCCTCCCTATCATCATAACTACATTATCCTCCCTATCATCATAACTACAGTATCCTCCCTATCATCATAACTACAGTATCCTCCCTATCATCATAACTACATTATCCTCCCTATCATCATAACTACATTATCCTCCCTATCATCATAACTACAGTATCCTCCCTATCATCTTAACTACAGTATCCTCCCTATCATCTTAACTACAGTATCCTCCCTATCATCTTAACTACAGTATCCTCCCTATCATCATAACTATAGTATCCTCCCTATCATTATAACTACAGTATCCTCCCTATCATCATAACTACAGTATCCTCCCTATCGTCATAACTACATTATCCTCCCTATCATCATAACTACATTATCCTCCCTATCATCATAACTACAGTATCCTCCCTATCATCTTAACTACAGTATCATCCCTCTTACCATAACTACAGTATCCTTCCTTGTCCTATCATCCCTCCGCTGACCCCTCCTCTCTCTTCTCCCACCGAACTCCTCTCCCTCCCACTCTCTCGGCACCAACCATAACTCACCTATGAGGTTCTCGAAGTAGTTGTACTCCCCGTCTGGGGCGAGTCTGCCGTTGAGCTGGTCGTACTCCGAGAGCCTGCACACCTGCGAGTGTTCAGAGTGCATGACGGAGCGGCAGGTGAAGGTCCTCTCCTCCAGGCACTCGTCCAGGCACTCAGCCAGGGTCAGCCTGCCCGGCACCTCGTGGTAGCCGCGGAACCTGTGCACGAGAACAGTGGCTAATTTTACTTGGTTCTCTCCAGGTGAACAAGTGCCTAGTGGCTCTCTCTCTCTCTCTCTCTCTCTCTCTCTCTCTCTCTCTCTCTCTCTCTCTCTCTCTCTCTCTCTCTCTCTCTTTCTCTTTCTCTCTCTCTCTACCTCATCGTCGACTTATCATTATCTTTACTTATATCTAATATTCATTTCGCTGATGAAGTGTGCCGCTGTCAAACTTTTTACTGTTGGCAAATCTTGCGCCGGCAAAGAACACCAGACGCTTATCTTACCGTCCACTTCCCATGTTCACTCCGGTCTGGCAACACATCCTCCAGGTTCACTCCGGTCTGGCAACACATCCTCCAGGTTCACTCCGGTCTGGCAACATATCCTCCAGGTTCACTCCGGTCTGGCAACACATCCTCCAGGTTCACTCCGGTCTGGCAACACATCCTCCAGGTTCACTCTGGTCTGGCAACACATCCTCCAGGTTCACTCCGGTCTGGCAACACATCCTCCAGGTTCACTCTGGTCTGGCAACACATCCTCCAGGTTCACTCTGGTCTGGCAAAACATCCTCCAGGTTCACTCTGGTCTAGCAACACATCCTCCAGCTTCACTCTGGTCTGGCAACACATCCTCCAGGTTCACTCTGGTCTGGCAACACATCCTCCAGGTTCACTTCGGTCTGGCAACACATCCTCCAGGTTCACTCCGGTCTGGCAACACATCCTCCAGGTTCACTCCGGTCTGGCAACACATCCTCCAGGTTCACTCCGGTCTGGCAACACATCCTCCAGGTTCACTCCGGTCTGGCAACACATCCTCCAGGTTTACTCTGGTCTGGCAACACATCCTCCAGGTTCACTCTGGTCTGGCAACACAACCTCCAGGTTCACTCTGGTCTGGCAAAACATCCTCCAGGTTCACTCTGGTCTGGCAACACATCCTCCAGGTTCACTCTGGTCTGGCAAAACATCCTCCAGGTTCACTCCGGTCTGCCAACACATCCTCCAGGTTCACTCCGGTCTGGCAACACATCATCCAGGTTCACTCTGGTCTGGCAACACATCCTCCAGGTTCACTCTGGTCTGGCAACACATCCTCCAGGTTCACTCTGGTCTGGCAACACATCCTCCAGGTTCACTCCGGTCTGGCAACACATCCTCCAGGTTCACTCCGGTCTGGCAACACATCCTCCAGGTTCACTCCGGTCTGGCAACACATCCTCCAGGTTCACTCCGGTCTGGCAACACATCCTCCAGGTTCACTCCGGTCTGGCAACACATCCTCCAGGTTCACTCTGGTCTGGCAACACATCCTCCAGGTTCACTCTGGTCTGGCAACACATCCTCCAGGTTCACTCTGGTCTGGCAACACATCCTCCAGGTTCACTCCGGTCTGGCAACACATCCTCCAGGTTCACTCCGGTCTGGCAACACATCCTCCAGGTTCACTCCGGTCTGGCAACACATCCTCCAGGTTCACTCTGGTCTGGCAACACATCCTCCAGGTTCACTCCGGTCTGGCAACACATCCTCCAGGTTCACTCTCGGTCTGGCAACACATCCTCCAGGTTCACTCCGGTCTGGCAACACATCCTCCAGGTTCACTCCGGTCTGGCAACACATCCTCCAGGTTCACTCCGGTCTGGCAACACATCCTCCAGGTTCACTCCGGTCTAGCAACACATCCTCCAGGTTCACTCCGGTCTAGCAACACATCCTCGAGGTTCACTCTGGTCTAGCAACACATACTCCAGGTTCACTCCGGTCTGGCAACACATCCTCCAGGTTCACTCCGGTCTAGCAACACATCCTCCAGGTTCACTCCGGTCTAGCAACACATCCTCCAGATTCACTCTGGTCTGGCAACACATCCTCCAGGTTCACTCTGGTCTGGCAACACATCCTCCAGGTTCACTCCGGTCTGGCACACATCCTCCAGGTTCACTCCGGTCTGGCAACACATCCTCCAGGTTCACTCCGGTCTGGCAACACATCCTCCAGGTTCACTCTGGTCTAGCAACACATCCTCCAGGTTCACTCCGGTCTAGCAACACATCCTCCAGGTTCACTCTGGTGTAGCAACACACCCTCCAGGTTCACTCCGGTCTGGCAACACATCCTCCAGGTTCACTCCGGTCTAGCAACACATCCTCCAGGTTCACTCCGGTCTTGCAACACATCCTCCAGGTTCACTCCGGTCTAGCAACACATCCTCCAGGTTCACTCCGGTCTAGCAACACATCCTCCAGGTTCACTCCGGTCTAGCAACACATCCCTATGTTCATCCTGGTGTGGTAACACATCCCTATGTTCATCCTGGTCTGGTAAAACATTCCTATGTTCATCCTGGTCTGGTAACACATTCCTATGTTCATCCTGGTCTGGTAACACATTCCTACGTTCATCCTGGTCTGGTAACACATTCCTATGTTCATCCTGGTCTGGTAACAAATCCCCATGTTCATCCTGGTGTGGTAACACTTTCCTGTGTTCATCCTGGTCTGGTAACACATCCCTATGTTCATCTTGGTCTGGTAACACATCCCTATGTTCATCTTGGTCTGGTAACACATCCCTATGTTCATCCTGGTCTGGTAAAACATCCCTATGTTCATCCTGGTCTGGTAACACATCCCTAAGTTCATCATGGTGTGGCAACACATCAATATGTTCGTTTGGCAACACATCTTATAAGATCATTCTGGTCTAATAAAACATTTTCCATGCTCACTCTGATTTGGCAACGCATGCTCAGGTTCACTCTGCACTAACAAAACATTCCCAGGTTCACTCAGGGTTGGAAACATCTTCACATTCATATTTATCTGGCAGCACATCATCATGCTGATTTTGGTCTGGGAACACATCCCTCAGGCCACAGAATCCCCAGGTACACTGTTGTCTGACAACACATTCCCAGGTCCACTCTGATCTGACAACACATCCCCAGGTACACTGTTGTCTGACTACACATCCCCAGGTACACTGTTGTCTGACTACACATCCCCAGGTTCTCTGGTCTGACAGCACATCCCCAGGTACACTCTGGTCTGACAACACATCCCCAGGTAAACTCTGGTCTAACTACACATCCCCAGGTACACTCTGATCTGATAACACATTCCCAGGTACACTGTTGTCTGACAGCACATCCCCAGGTACACTCTGGTCTGACAACACATCCCCAGGTACACTGTTGTCTGACTACACATCCCCAGATTCTCCCTGGTCTGACTACACATCCACAGGTTGTCTTACAACACATCCCCAGGTTCACCCTGGTGTGACAACACAGCTCCAGGTTCAACCTGGTGTGACAACACACATGGTCTGGTTGCAGATCACCAGGCTCACTCTGGTCTTGTAACCGGTGAAAGACAGAGAGAGGGAGAGATAGATAGATACATATATATATATATATATATATATATATATATATATATACATATATACATATGGAAATCCTCCCCTCTCGTTTTTTTATTTTTATTTTTTTTTTTAATTTTCCAAAAGAAGGAACAGAGAAGAGGGCCAGGTGAGGATATTCCCTCAAAGGCCCAGTCCTCTGTTCTTAACGCTACCTCGCTATCGCGGGAAATAGCGAATAGTATGAAAAAAAAAAAAAAAAAAAAACATATATATATATATATATATATATATATATATATATATATATATATATATATATATATATATATATATATATATATATACACAGAGAGAGAGAGAGAGAGAGAGAGAGAGAGAGAGAGAGAGAGAGAGAGAGACCACACGTACCCTGAACCCAGCTCCAGGGAGGTGGAGGGGGGCGTGCGCTACACCTACCCTGATCCCAGCTCCAGGGAGGTGGAGGGGGGCGTGCGCTACACCTACCCTGAACCCAGCTCCAGGGAGGTGGAGGGGGGCGTGCGCTACACCTACCCTGAACCCAGCTCCAGGGAGGTGGAGGGAGGCGTGCGCTACACCTACCCTGAACCCAGCTCCAGGGAGGTGGAGGGGGGCGTGCGCTACACCTACCCTGATCCCAGCTCCAGGGAGGTGGAGGGGGGCGTGCGCTACACCTACCCTGAACCCAGCTCCAGGGAGGTGGAGGGAGGCGTGCGCTACACCTACCCTGAACCCAGCTCCAGGGAGGTGGAGGGGGGCGTGCCCTACACCTACCCTGATCCCAGCTCCAGGGAGGTGGAGGGGGGCGTGCGCTACACCTACCCTGAACCCAGCTCCAGGGAGGTGGAGGGAGGCGTGCGCTACACCTACCCTGAACCCAGCTCCAGGGAGGTGGAGGGAGGCGTGCGCTACACCTACCCTGAACCCAGCTCCAGGGAGGTGGAGGGGGGCGTGCGCTACACCTACCCTGAACCCAGCTCCAGGGAGGTGGAGGGGGGCGTGCGCTACACCTACCCTGAACCCAGCTCCAGGGAGGTGGAGGGGGCGTGCGCTACACCTACCCTGAACCCAGCTCCAGGGAGGTGGAGGGAGGCGTGCGCTACACCTACCCTGAACTCAGCTCCAGGGAGGTGGAGGGAGGCGTGCGCTACACCTACCCTGAACCCAGCTCCAGGGAGGTGGAGGGAGGCGTGCGCTACACCTACCCTGAACCCAGCTCCAGGGAGGTGGAGGGGGGCGTGCGCTACACCTACCCTGAACCCAGCTCCAGGGAGGTGGAGGAGGGCGTGCGCTACACCTACCCTGAACCCAGCTCCAGGGAGGTGGAGGGAGGGCGTGCGCTACACCTACCCTGATCCCAGCTCCAGGGAGGTGGAGGGGGGCGTGCGCTACACCTACCCTGAACCCAGCTCCAGGGAGGTGGAGGGAGGCGTGCGCTACACCTACCCTGAACCCAGCTCCAGGGAGGTGGAGGAGGGCGTGCGCTACACCTACCCTGAACCCAGCTCCAGGGAGGTGGAGGAGGGCGTGCGCTACACCTACCCTGAACCCAGCTCCAGGGAGGTGGAGGAGGGCGTGCGCTACACCTACCCTGAACCCAGCTCCAGTCGACTGTCACGGAAGAGCTGGAAGGCGGTGCGGACGTCGCTGTAGCGTCGTTGGTTCAGCTGTTGTGTGTCCGTCGAGTCATGGAAGATGTAGTTGGCCCTCACGTGTTCTGTAGGACCAGGCACACCATAACACATCCACTACAACTGATTTTAAGTTATAAGACTAAGATTGCCAGGGTGTTATGATCGTCCTACTTGACCATAACTTATTGCAGTTATAATTACCTTACTTGATCTCTAGTTATCATGAAGTTATAATTACCCTACTTGATCTTTAGTTATCATGAAGTTATAATTACCCTACTTGATCTTTAGTTATCATGTAGTTATAATCACCCTACTTGATCATTAGTTATCATGAAGTTATAATCACCCTACTTGATCTTTAGTTATCATGTAGTTATAATCACCCTACTTGATCTTTAGTTATCATGTAGTTATAATCACCCTACTTGATCTTTAGTTATCATGTAGTTATAATCACCCTACTTGATCTTTAGTTATCATGAAGTTATAATCACCCTACTTGATCTTTAGTTATCATGTAGTTATAATCACCCTACTTGATCTTTAGTTATCATGTAGTTATAATCACCCTACTTGATCTTTAGTTATCATGTAGTTATAATCACCCTACTTGATCTTTAGTTATCATGTAGTTATAATCACCCTACTTGATCTTTAGTTATCATGTAGTTATAATCACCCTACTTGATCTCTAGTTTTCATGTAGTTATATTATAGCCTACTTAACCTCAAGTTATCATACAGTTATAATTTCCCTACTTAATCTCTAGTTATCATATACTTATAATCACTCTACTTATCTTCTAATCATCATGTAGTTATATAATACCATTCCTGACCTCAGGTTATCATGTTATATTCATCCTGTTCTTCCCAGAGGGAAACATGATCACCGATTGGTAGAGACAGAGTGGTGGGTCACTACCAAGGGAGTGGCAGGTCACCTCCGTGTGAGTGGTAGGTCACCTCCGTGTGAGTGGTAGGTTACCTCCGAAGGAGTGATAGGTCACCACCAAGGGAGCGGTAGGTCACTTCCGAGGGAGTGGCTGGTCACCACCGAGGGAGTGACAGGTCACCACCGAGGGAGTGACAGGTCACCACCGAAGGAGTGACAGGTCACCACCGAGGGAGTGACAGGTCACCACCGAGGGAGTGACAGGTCACCACCGAGGGAGTGGCAGGTCACTTCCGAGAGAGTGGCAGGTCACCACCGAGGGAGTGGCAGGTCACCACCGAGGGAGTGGCAGGTCACTTCCGAGAGAGTGGCAGGTCACCACCGAGGGAGTGACAGGTCACCACCGAGGGAGTGGCAGGTCACTTCCGAGAGAGTGGCAGGTCACCACCGAGGGAGTGGCTGGTCACCACCGAGGGAGTGGCAGGTCACCACCGTGGGAGTGACAGGTCACCACTGAGGGAGTGGCAGGTCACCTCCATGGGAGCGGTAACTCACCTCCGTCGATGCAGATGACCTGGTAATACTGATGGCTGTTGGAGCTGGAGCTCCTGACCTGGGAGGGCTTGCTGATGGTGTCTTCGTCGGAGAGGGTGCACACCTTAGAGGCAGTGTCGTACTCAAAGCTCCTGCAGAAGATGGAGACACTGTCGATACACAGCTCCTTACACTCGTCCAGCTCCACGCCCCTGTGTACCTCGGTGTCGTGCGGGCCCCACAGCTCGGTGTTCACTGCCTTCAGGAACATGAGTTTGTTCTTAGGGCAACGTCGGTCCACTGTAAGGAAGAAGTAAGGTTAGCCTTCTGAGTGACTCCCGCACGATCGATATCCATGGGTAGTCGTCAGTCCACACTGCTCACACACACTCCTTGGCACGAAAGAAAGACGGACAGGCACGAAGAGGAGAAGGTGGCGAAACACAGACATAGAAACAATTTATCTGTCTGCCTGCCTTCTTACCTACCTTACCTGTCTGCCTGCCTTCTTACCTACCTTACCTGTCTGCCTGCCTTCTTACCTACCTTATCTGTCTGCCTGCCTTCTTACCTACCTTACCTGTCTGCCTGCCTTCTTACCTACCTTACCTGTCTGCCTGCCTTCTTACCTACCTTATCTGTCTGCCTGCCTTCTTACCTACCTTACCTGTCTGCCTGCCTTCTTACCTACCTTATCTGTCTGCCTGCCTTCTTACCTACCTTACCTGTCTGCCTGCCTTCTTACCTACCTTATCTGTCTGCCTGTCTTCTTACCTACCTTACCTGTCTGCCTGCCTTCTTACCTACCTTATCAGTCTGCCTGCCTTCTTACCTACCTTACCTGTCTGCCTGCCTTCTTACCTACCTTATCTGTCTGCCTACCTTTTTAACTACCTTACCTGTTTCCCTACCTTCTTACCTACCTTACCTATTTGCCTACCTTCTTACCTACCTTTCCTGGCTGCCTACCCTCTTACCTACCTTACCTGTCTGCTTACTTTCTTACTTACCTTACCTGTTCACTTGTCAGTCTACCCACCTACCTACCTGTTCACTTGTCAGTCTTCCTACCTACCTACCTACCTATCCACCTACCTACCTGTTAGTCTACCTACCTACCTACCTATCTACCTACCTGTTCACCTGTCAGTCTACCTACCTACCTACCACTGTCTACATGGTCTTGCCTTTAGTAAACAAACCTTCACTGATTTATGTCCTTACTGAATGGAAGATGGTTTCCACTTAGAAACTTACAAATTCAACTCGTGGGATGACATATACTAATTAGGATGAACTGTATACGTGGGAATGAACTTTTATGTTCGGAATTGATTTATTGATAGGAATGAACTCTCTCAGTGCGAATGAACTTTACTAGCAAGCATTAATTTTACTAGTGTGCATGAATTTTACCAATGAAAATGAGCTTTACTAATGGGAATGATTATAACTAATAGGAATAGAATTAGATAGTGGGAATAAGCTTTACTATTGGGAATTATTTTTCCTAGTAAGAATAATCTTTATTGATAGGAATACTCTTAGTTAATAGAAGTGAATTTCATCACTGGAAATGAACTTATCCTGATAGTGATATATGAACTTATCCTGATACTGAGAAATGAACTTATCCTGATAATGAGAGATGAACTTTTCCTGATACTGAGAGATGAACTTATCCTGATAGTGAGAAATAAACTTATCCTGATAGTGAGAAATGAACTTATCCTGATAGTGAGAGATGAACTTATCCTGATACTGAGAGATGAACTTATCCTGATAGTGAGAATTGTTTTTATCCTGATAGTGAGAGATGGAACTGATAGTGAGAGATGAACTTATCCTGATAGTGAGAGATAAACTTATCCTGATAGTGAGAGATAAACTTATCCTTATAGTGAGAGATGAACTTATGCTGATAGTGAGAGTTGAACTGATAGTGAGAGATGGACTGATAGTGAGAGATTGAACTGATAGTGAGAGTTGAACTTATGTGATAGTGAGAGATGAACTTATCCTGATACTGAGAGATGAACTTATCCTGATAGTGAGAGATGAACTTATCCTGATAGTGAGAGATGAATGATAGTGAGAGATGAACTTATCCTGATACTGAGAAATGAACTTATCCTGATAGTGAGAGATGAACTTATCCTGATAGTGAGAATGAACCTATCATGATAATAAGAGATGAACTTATCCTGATAGTGAGAGATGAACTTATGCTGATAGTGAGAGATGAATGATAGTGAGAGTTGAACTTATGCAGATAGTGAGAGATGACTGATAGTGAGAGATGACTGATAGTGAGAGATAACTGATAGTGAGAGATAACTGATAGTGAGAGATGACTGATAGTGAGAGATGACTGATAGTGAGAGATAACTGATAGTGAGAGATGGACTGATAGTGAGAGATGAACTATAGTGAGAGTTGAATTATGCTGATAGTGAGAGAATGAACTGATAGTGAGAGGATGAACTGATAGTGAAGATGAACTTATCCTGATAGTAAGAAATGAACTGATAGTGAGAGATGAACTGATGCTGATAGTGAGAGATGAACTGATAGTGAGAGATGAACTGATATGAGAGATGAACTGAAAGTGAGAGATGAACTGATAGAGAGAGATGAACTGATAGTGAGGAGTTGAACTTATGTGATAGTGAGAGATGAACTTATCCTGATAGTGAGAGATGACTGATAGTGAGAGTTGAACTGATTGTGAAAGATGAACTGACAGCGAGAGATGAACTTATGCTGATAGTGAGAGATGAACTGATAGTGAGAGTTGAACTTATGTTGATAGTGAGAGAAGAACTGATAGTGAGAGTTGAACTTATGCAGATAGTGAGAGATGAACTTATCCTGATTGTGGGAGATGTTCTTATCCTGATAGTGAGAGATGGACTGATAGTGAGAGATGACTGATAGTGAGAGTGAACTGATAGTGAGAGGATGAACTTATCCTGATTGTGAGAGATGAACTTTTCCTGATACTGAGAGATGAACTATAGTGAGAGTTGAACTGATAGTGAGAGGATGAACTGATAGTGAGAAGATGAACTGATAGTGAGAGATGAACTGAATAGTGAGAGTTGAACTGATAGTGAGAGATGAACTGATAGTGAGAGATGAACTGATAGTGAGAGTTGAACTTATGCCTGATAGTGAGAGATGAACTGATAGTGAGAGATGAACTGATAGTGAGAGTTGAACTTATGCTGATAGTGAGAGATGGACTGATAGTGAGAGATGAACTGATAGTGAGAGTTGAACTTATGCTGATAGTGAGAGATGAACTTATCCTGATAGTAAGAAATGAACTGATAGTGAGAGATGAACTGATGCTGATAGTGAGAGTTGAACTTATGCTGATAGTGAGAGATGAACTGATAGTGAGAGATGAACTGATAGTGAGAGTTGAACTGATAGTGAGAGATGGACTGATAGTGAGAGATGAACTGATAGTGAGAGATGAACTGATAGTGAGAGTTGAACTTATGCTGATAGTGAGAGATGAACTGATAGTGAGAGTGAACTGATAGTGAGAGATGAACTGATAGTGAGAGTTGAACTGATGCTGATAGTGAGAGTGAACTGATAGTGAGAGAGGAACTGATAGTGAGAGTGAACTTATGCTGATAGTGAGAGATGAACTTATGCTGATAGTGAGAGGATGAACTGATAGTGAGAGATGAACTGATATGAGAGATGAACTGATAGTGAGAGGATGAACTGATAGTGAGAGGATGAACTTATCCTGATAGTAAGAAATGAACTGATAGTGAGAGGATGAACTGATAGTGGAGAGTTGAACTTATGTGATAGTGAGAGAAGAACTGATAGTGAGAGTTGAACTTATGCAGATAGTGAGAGATGACTGATAGTGAGAGTTGAACTTATGCTGATAGTGAGAGATGGACTGATAGTGAGAGATGGACTGATAGTGAGAGTGAACTGATAGTGAGAGTGAACTGATAGTGAGAGATGAACTTATGCTGATAGTGAGAGATGAACTTTTCCTGATACTGAGAGATGAACTTATCCTGATAGAGAGAGATGAACTGATGCTGATAGTGAGAGTGAACTGATAGTGAGGAGTTGAACTTATGCTGATAGTGAGAGAATGAACTGATAGTGAAGATGAACTTATGCTGATAGTGAGAGAATGAACTGATAGTGAGAGTGAACTTATGCTGATAGTGAGAGGATGAACTGATAGTGAGAGATGAACTGATGCTGATAGTGAGAGTGAACTGATAGTGAGAGTTGAATTATGCTGATAGTGAGAGAATGAACTGATAGTGAGGAGTTGAACTTATGCTGTAGTGAGAGATGAACTGATAGTGAAGATGAACTGATAGTGGAGAGATGAACTGATATGAGAGATGAACTGAAAGTGAGAGATGAACTGGATAGTGAGAGATGAACTTATCTGATAGTGAGAGATGAACTGATGCTGATAGTGAGAGGATGAACTGATAGTGGAGAGATGAACTGATGCTGATAGTGAGAGATGAACTGAAAGTGAGAGATGAACTGGATAGTGAGAGATGAACTGGATAGTGAGAGATGAACTGGATAGTGAGAGATGAACTTATCTGATGGTGAGAGATAAACTTATCCTTATAGTGAGAGATGAACTGGATAGTGAGAGATGAACTTATCCTGATAGTGAGAGATGAACTTATCCTGATTGTGAGAGATGAACTTGTCCTGATAGTGAGAGATGAACTTATCCTGATTGTGAGAGATGTTCTTATCCTGATGGTGAGAGATAAACTTATCCTGATAGTGAGAGATGAACTTATCCTGATAGTGAGAGATGTTCTTATCCTGATAGTGAGAGATGAACTGATTGTGAAAGATGAACTGACAGCGAGAGATGAACTTATGCTGATAGTGAGAGATGAACTGATAGTGAGAGATGAACTGATTGTGAAAGATGAACTTATCCTGATAGTGATATATGAACTTATCCTGATAGTGATATATGAACTTATCCTGATTGTGAGAGATGAACTGATAGTGAGAATGAACCTATCATGATAATAAGAGATGAACTTATGCTGATAGTGAGAATTGAACTATGATAGTGAGAGATGAACTGATAGTGAGAGTTGAACTGCTGATAGTGAGAGATGAATTATGATAGTGAGAGATGAACTGATAGTGAGAGTTGAACTTATGCTGATAGTGAGAGATGAACTGACAGCGAGAGATGAACTTATGCTGATAGTGAGAGATGAACTGATAGTGAGAGATGAACTGATAGTGAGAGTTGAACTGATAGTGAGAGATAAGCTCGAGTGCCTCACTTGTCCTGACATTCCTCGATGGTGGAGGCAGCGACCTTGAGTGAGTCCTTGGGTAGGAACCTCTTATTCCTGAGTCTCTCCATGGCGTAGAGCCGCGCCGGGCACTCAGCACGAACCACCGACGCTGGCGGGAGAGGGAGACTGGCTGTTAGACACGGGCGGTGAGAGGCACTGGGAGTGGTGGTAGGGGCAAGGAGTTGGGGCAGGCAGGGGGTATGATGACGGCTGGCAGGGTGGTAGATGGTGAGGGGGAAAGTATGAGTTTATGTGAGGGGCAAGGCTGGGGTAGCCAGAAGTTCAGGGCTAGAGAACTGAGATGGTGAGTGGTGCAGCGGTAGAGAACTGAGAGGTAGTGAGAGGTACAGCGCTAGAGAACTGAGAGGTGGTGAGAGGTTCAGGGCTAGAGAACTGACAGGTGGTGAGAGATTCAGGGGTAGAGAACTGAGAGGTGGTGAGAGGTTCAGGGCTAGAGAACTGACAGGTGGTGAGAGATTCAGGGGTAGAGAACTGAAAGTTAGTGAGAGGTGCAGCGCTAGAGAACTGAGAGGTAATAAGAGGTGCAGTGCTAGAGAACTGAGAGGTAGTGAGAGGTGCAGCGATAGAGAACTGAGAAGTGTTGAGAGGTTCAGGGCTGGAGAACTGAGAGGTGGTGAGAGGTGCACACCTACAGAAATGAGAGGTAAAGAGAGGGGCAGTGATAGAGAACTGAGAGGTGGTGAGAGATTCAGGGCTAGAGAACTGAGAGGTGGTGAGAAGTTCAGTGCTAGAGAACTGAGAGGTGGCGAGAGGTGCAGCGCTAGAGAACTGAGAGGTGGTGAGATGTGCAGCACTAGAGAACTGAAAGGTGGTGAGAGGTGCAGCGCTAGAGAACTGAGAGGTGGTGAGAGGTGCAGCGCTAGAGAACTGAGAGGTGGTGAGAGGTGCAGCACTAGAGAACTGAGAGGTGGTGAGAGTGCAGCGCTAGAGAACTGAGAGGTGGTGAGAGTGCAGCGCTAGAGAACTGAGAGGTGGTGAGAGGTGCAGCACTAGAGAACTGAGAGGTGGTGAGAGGTGCAGCACTAGAGAACAGAGAGGTGGTGAGAGGTGCAGCACTAGAGAACTGAGAGGTGGTGAGAGTGCAGCGCTAGAGAACTGAGAGGTGGTGAGAGTGCAGCGCTAGAGAACTGAGAGGTGGTGAGAGTGGAGCGCTAGAGAACTGAGAGGTGGTGAGAGGTGCAGCACTAGAGAACTGAGAGGTGGTGAGAGGTGCAGCACTAGAGAACTGAGAGGTGGTGAGAGTGCAGCGCTAGAGAACTGAGAGGTGGTGAGAGTGCAGCGCTAGAGAACTGAGAGGTGGTGAGAGGTTCAGGTCTAGAGAACTGAGATGTGGTGAGAGGTTCAGGGCTAGAGAACTGAGAGGTGGTGAGAGGTTCAGGGCTAGAGAACTGAGAGGTGATGACAGGTTCAGGGCTAGAGAACTGAGAGGTAGTGAGAGGTTCAGGGCTAAAGAACTGAGAGGTGGTGAGAGGTTCAGGGCTAGAGAACTGAGAGGTGATGAGAGGTTCAGGGTAGAGAACTGAGAGGTAGTGGGAGGTTCAGGGCTAGAGTACTGAGAGGTGGTGAGAGCTTTAGGGTAGAGAACTGAGAGGTGGTGAGAGATTCAGGGTAGAGAACTGAGAGGTGGTGAGAGGTACAGCGCTAGAGAACCGAGAGGTGGTGAGAGGTTCAGGGTAGAGAACTGAGAGGTAGTGGGAGTTGCAGCGCTAGAGAAGTGAGAGGTGGTGAGAGGTTCAGAACTGGATGAGTGAGGTGGTGAGAGGGGCAAGACGTGGAATGGGAGAGGTGGTCAGAAAACAGTGTAATTATGATTCATATACATTGTGAAAGCTGAGGCGATACGGGCAACTGAGTATCCTAATAAAGTGACCAGCCTCGATGGTTGGATGAACAGCTGGTTGAGTGTGGGCCGAGAGTCGAGCCCCATATTGGAGCCCGAGCGGGCTCGTGGGCGACAGCCAGCAACAGTAACAGTTACGGTAGGTGGTTTTCATGGAAGCCAACATGGTACCTGGCCTTATGTACAACAGGCTTCACCCCACACACCAGACCTCATCCACCCCACACACCAGACCTCATCCACCCCACACACCAGACCTCATCCACCCCACACACCAGACCTCATCCACATATCTGCCTCAACCAACACTCGCCACCTGGTATATCAACCAGGCCTGATCCACACACCCGTTCTCTCCCATACACCTGGCCTTACCCATACCCCTGGTCACTTCCCTACACATCTGACTATGTTCACAGAGATGGCCTCGTGGCCACACCTGACCTCACCTGTGTAGCAGACCTTGCGGTAGTGGACGCTGTCCTTTTCGTTGCGGTAAGTGACGTCAATAAACTGGTCTTGGGGTCTGGTGAGGAAGCACTTGGTCTCGGTGAAGCTTATGGCGTTGTTGTAGGAGTTGATCCTCTTGCCGGGGTGGTGGTCGAAGGCGGTGCACACTGTCTTGAAGCCCAGCACCGTCTCGTCCTCCAGGCAGCGATCCACACACAGGCCCAGCACCTCCACGGGCGTCACCTTCTTCCGGATCTGCGGGGGTGAGGCCAGGTAAATGGTTGGATAACTCTCTCTATGTGAGAGAGAGAGAGAGAGAGAGAGAGAGAGAGAGAGAGAGAGAGAGAGAGAGAGAGAGAGAGAGAGAGAGAGAGAGAGAGAGAGAGAGAGAGAGAGAGAGAGAGAGAGAGAGAGAGAGAGAGAGAGAGAGAGAGAGAGTATTACGAGGAGAGTTACATAGATACACAGACCACACAGACCAAGCGAGGTGGTCTGTCCTTAACGCTAAAGAGAAAATGAAAAAGTAGTCTCTTACAGCAGCAGCAGTAGAACACGACAATACAGCAAGGCTCTCTCCCCATCCTCCACTCCCTCCAGCTCTCTCCCCACCCTCCACTCCCTCCAGCTCTCTCCCCATCCTCCACTCCCTCCAGCTCTCTCCCCACCCTCCACTCCCTCCAGCTCTCTCCCCATCCTCCACTCCCTCCAGCTCTCTCCCCATCCTCCACTCCCTCCAGCTCTCTCCCCACCCTCCACTCCCTCCAGCTCTCTCCCTATCCTCCACTCCCTCCAGCTCTCTCCCCACCCTCCACTCCCTCCAGCTCTCTCCCCATCCTCCACTCCCTCCAGCTCTCTCCCCATCCTCCACTCCCTCCAGCTCTCTCCCCACCCTCCACTCCCTCCAGCTCTCTCCCTATCCTCCACTCCCTCCAGCTCTCTCCCCACCCTCCACTCCCTCCAGCTCTCTCCCCATCCTCCACTCCCTCCAGCTCTCTCCCTATCCTCCACTCCCTCCAGCTCTCTCCCCATCCTCCACTCCCTCCAGCTCTCTCCCCATCCTCCACTCCCTCCAGCTCTCTCCCTATCCTCCACTACCTCCAGCTCTCTCCCCACCCTCCACTCCCTCCAGCTCTCTCCCCATCCTCCACTCCCTCCAGCTCTCTCCCCATCCTCCACTACCTCCAACTCTCTCCCCACCCTCCACTACCTCCAGCTCTCTCCCCACCCTCCACTACCTCCAGCTCTCTCCCCACCCTCCACTCCCTCCAGCTCTCTCCCCATCCTCCACTACCTCCAGCTCTCTCCCCACACTCCACTCCCTCCAGCTCTCTCCCCATCCTCCACTCCCTCCAGCTCTCTCCCCATCCTCCACTCTCTCCAGCTCTCTCCCCACCCTCCAATCCCTCCAGCTCTCTCCCTACCCTCCACTCCCTCCAGCTCTCTCCCCATCCTCCACTCCCTCCAGCTCTCTCCCCATCCTCCACTCCCTCCAGCTCTCACCCCACCCTCCACTCCCTCCAGCTCTCTCCCTATCCTCCACTCCCTCCAGCTCTCTCCCCACCCTCCACTCCCTCCAGCTCTCTCCCACCCTCCACTCCCTCCAGCTCTCTCCCCACCCTCCACTCCCTCCAGCTCTCTCCCCATCCTCCACTCCCTCCAGCTCTCTCCCCATCCTCCACTCCCTCCGGCTCTCTCCCCACCCTCCACTCCCTCCGGCTCTCTCCCCACCCTCCACTCCCTCCAGCTCTCTCCCCATCCTCCACTCCCACCAGCTCTCTCCCCATCCTCCACTCCTCCAGCTCTCTCCCCACCCTCCACTCCCTCCAGCTCTCTCCCACCTCACTCCCTCCAGCTCTCTCCCCACCCTCCACTCCCTCAGCTCTCTCCCACCCTCCACTCCCTCCAGCTCTCTCCCCATCCTCCACTCCTCCAGCTCTCTCCCCACCCTCCACTCCCTCCAGCTCTCTCCCCATCCTCCACTCCCTCAGCTCTCTCCCATCCTCACTCCCTCAGCTCTCTCCCCATCCTCCACTCCCTCCAGCTCTCTCCCCATCCTCCATCCCCCTCCAGCTCTCTCCCCATCCTCCACTCCCTCCAGCTTTCTCCCCATCCTCCACTCCCTCCAGCTTCTCCCATCCTCCCCATCCCTCCACTCCTCCAGCTCTCTCCCCACCCTCCACTCCCTCCAGCTCTCTCCCCATCCTCCACTCCCTCCAGCTCTTCCCCATCCTCCACTCCCTCCAGCTCTCTCCCCATCCTCCACTCCCCTCCAGCTGTCTCCCCACCCTCCATTCCCTCCAGCTCTCTCCCCACCCTCCACTCCCTCCAGCTCTCTCCCCACCCTCCAGCTCTCTCCCCATCCTCCACTCCCTCCAGCTCTCTCCCCACCCTCCACTCCCTCCAGCTCTCTCCCCATCCTCCACTCCCTCCAGCTGTCTCCCCACCCTCCATTCCCTCCAGCTCTCTCCCCACCCTCCACTCCCTCCAGCTCTCTCCCCACCCTCCACTCCCTGCAGCTCCCTCCCCATCATCTTCACTACTGGTTATGATGACTGATCATCTTCACTACTGGTTATGATGACTGATTATCTTCACTACTGGTTATGATGACTGATCATCTTCACTACTGGACAATGACAAGTGATGATGAAGCGTAATTTTGAAGATATTGTGTTGCTGTGAACACCATTTTGTGGCAGGTTATTCCACGCATCAATAATGTCGTTGGTGAAGAAATATTTCGTACACTCCACGTTAACTCGGCGACCTCTCCAAGTTTTAGTCTATTGCCTCTCGTCGGTAAGGGCGACTTTGTTGTACAGGAATGTTCAATATCGACATTGTTGAATCTTTAAGTATTGGAAAACATTGTATTAATTTGCCCCCGAAGACGCCTCTTGCTTAGTGAGAACATGTTTAATTCTGGTGGTCGTGGTCTCTCCTCATATGGTGATCTGGTGGTCGTGGTCTCTCCTCATATGGTGATCTGGTGGTCGTGGTCTCTCCTCATATGGTGATCTGGTGGTCGTGGTCTCTCCTCATATGGTGATCTGGTGGTCGTGGTCTCTCCTCATATGGTGATCTGGTGGTCGTGGTCTCTCCTCATATGGTGATCTGGTGGTCGTGGTCTCTCCTCATATGGTGATCTGGTGGTCGTGGTCTCTCCTCATATGGTGATCTGGTGGTCGTGGTCTCTCCTCATATGGTGATCTGGTGGTCGTGGTCTCTCCTCATATGGTGATCTGGTGGTCGTGGTCTCTCCTCATATGGTGATCTGGTGGTCGTGGTCTCTCCTCATATGGTGATCTGGTGGTCGTGGTCTCTCCTCATATGGTGATCTGGTGGTCGTGGTCTCTCCTCATATGGTGATCTGGTGGTCGTGGTCTCTCCTCATATGGTGATCTGGTGGTCGTGGTGTCTCTCCTCATATGGTGATCTGGTGGTCGTGGTCTCTCCTCATATGGTGATCTGGTGGTCGTGGTCTCTCCTCATATGGTGATCTGGTGGTCGTGGTCTCTCCTCATATGGTGATCTGGTGGTCGTGGTCTCTCCTCATATGGTGATCTGGTGGTCGTGGTCTCTCCTCATATGGTGATCTGGTGGTCGTGGTCTCTCCTCATATGGTGATCTGGTGGTCGTGGTGGTCTCTCCTCATATGGTGATCTGGTGGTCGTGGTGGTCTCTCCTCATATGGTGATCTGGTGGTCGTGGTCTCTCCTCATATGGTGATCTGGTGGTCGTGGTCTCTCCTCATATGGTGATCTGGTGGTCGTGGGTCTCTCCTCATATGGTGATCTGGTGGTCGTGGGTCTCTCCTCATATGGTGATCTGGTGGTCGTGGTGGTCTCTCCTCATATGGTGATCTGGTGGTCGTGGTGTCTCTCCTCATATGGTGATCTGGTGGTCGTGGTGGTCTCTCCTCATATGGTGATCTGGTGGTCGTGGGTCTCTCCTCATATGGTGATCTGGTGGTCGTGGTCTCTCCTCATATGGTGATCTGGTGGTCGTGGTCTCTCCTCATATGGTGATCTGGTGGTCGTGGTGGTCTCTCCTCATATGGTGATCTGGTGGTCGTGGTGGTCTCTCCTCATATGGTGATCTGGTGGTCGTGGTGGTCTCTCCTCATATGGTGATCTGGTGGTCGTGGTGTCTCTCCTCATATGGTGATCTGGTGGTCGTGGTCGTCTCTCCTCATATGGTGATCTGGTGGTCGTGGTCTCTCCTCATATGGTGATCTGGTGGTCGTGGTCTCTCCTCATATGGTGATCTGGTGGTCGTGGTCTCTCCTCATATGGTGATCTGGTGGTCGTGGTCTCTCCTCATATGGTGATCTGGTGGTCGTGTGTCTCTCCTCATATGGTGATCTGGTGGTCGTGGTCTCTCCTCATATGGTGATCTGGTGGTCGTGGTCTCTCCTCATATGGTGATCTGGTGGTCGTGGTCTCTCCTCATATGGTGATCTGGTGGTCGTGGTCTCTCCTCATATGGTGATCTGGTGGTCGTGGTCTCTCCTCATATGGTGATCTGGTGGTCGTGGTCTCTCCTCATATGGTGATCTGGTGGTCGTGGTCTCTCCTCATATGGTGATCTGGTGGTCGTGGTCTCTCCTCATATGGTGATCTGGTGGTCGTGGTCTCTCCTCATATGGTGATCTGGTGGTCGTGGTCTCTCCTCATATGGTGATCTGGTGGTCGTGGTCTCTCCTCATATGGTGATCTGGTGGTCGTGGTCTCTCCTCATATGGTGATCTGGTGGTCGTGGTCTCTCCTCATATGGTGATCTGGTGGTCGTGGTCTCTCCTCATATGGTGATCTGGTGGTCGTGGTCTCTCCTCATATGGTGATCTGGTGGTCGTGGTCTCTCCTCATATGGTGATCTGGTGGTCGTGGTCTCTCCTCATATGGTGATCTGGTGGTCGTGGGTCTCTCCTCATATGGTGATCTGGTGGTCGTGGTCTCTCCTCATATGGTGATCTGGTGGTCGTGGTCTCTCCTCATATGGTGATCTGGTGGTCGTGGTCTCTCCTCATATGGTGATCTGGTGGTCGTGGTCTCTCCTCATATGGTGATCTGGTGGTCGTGGTCTCTCCTCATATGGTGATCTGGTGGTCGTGGTGGTCTCTCCTCATATGATGATCTGGTGGTCGTGGTCTCTCCTCATATGGTGATCTGGTGGTCGTGGTCTCTCCTCATATGGTGATCTGGTGGTCGTGGTGGTCTCTCCTCATATGGTGATCTGGTGGTCGTGGTGGTCTCTCCTCATATGGTGATCTGGTGGTCGTGGTCTCTCCTCATATGGTGATCTGGTGGTCGTGGTGGTCTCTCCTCATATGGTGATCTGGTGGTCGTGGTCTCTCCTCATATGGTGATCTGGTGGTCTTGGTCTCTCCTCATATGGTGATCTGGTGGTCGTGGTGGTCTCTCCTCATATGGTGATCTGGTGGTCGTGGTCTCTCCTCATATGGTGATCTGGTGGTCGTGGTCTCTCCTCATATGGTGATCTGGTGGTCGTGGTGGTCTCTCCTCATATGGTGATCTGGTGGTCGTGGTCTCTCCTCATATGGTGATCTGGTGGTCGTGGTCTCTCCTCATATGGTGATCTGGTGGTCGGGTCTCTCCCTCTTTTTGGTGATCGGGTGGTCGTGGTCTCTCCTCATATGGTGTCGTGGCTGGGTCGTGGGGTCCTCGCCCTCATATGGGGATCTGGGTGGTCGTGGTCTTCTCCTCATATGGTGATCTGGTGGTCGTTGGTCGGTCTCTCCTCATAATGGTGGTCTGGTGGTTCGTGGCTCGCTTCCTCATATGGTGAGCTTGGTGGGAGTGGTGGTCTCTCCTCATAAGGTGATCTGGTTGGACGTGGTCCTCTCCTCATATGGATGGATCTGGTGGTCAGTGGTGTCGGTCTCACTCATATGGTGGATCTGGTGGGTCGTGGGTCTCTCCTCATATGGAGATCTGGTGGTCGTGGTGGTCTCTCCTCTTATGGTGATCTGGTGGTCGTGGTGGTCTCTCCTCATATGGTGATCTGGTGGTCGTGGTCTCTCCTCATATGGTTGATCTGGGAGGTCGAGGTGGTGCTCATCCTCCATATGGGATCTGGTGGTCGTGGTCTCTCCTCATTATGGTGATCTGGTGGTCGTGGGTCTCTCCTCATATGGTGATCTGGTGGTCGTGGTCTCTCCTCATATGGTGATCTGGTGGTCGGTGGTCTCTCCTCATATGGTGATCTGGTGGTCGTGGGTCTCTCCTCATATGGTGATCTGGTGGTCGTGGTCTCTCCTCATATGGTGATCTGGTGGTCGTGGTCTCTCCTCATATGGTGATCTGGTGGTCGTGGTCTCTCCTCATATGGTGATCTGGTGGTCGTGGTCTCTCCTCATATGGTGATCTGGTGGTCGTGGTCTCTCCTCATATGGTGATCTGGTGGTCGTGGTCTCTCCTCATATGGTGGTCTGGTGGTCGTGGTCTCTCCTCATATGGTGATCTGGTGGTCGTGGTCTCTCCTCATATGGTGATCTGGTGGTCGTGGTCTCTCCTCATATGGTGATCTGGTGGTCGTGGTCTCTCCTCATATGGTGATCTGGTGGTCGTGGTCTCTCCTCATATGGTGATCTGGTGGTCGTGGTCTCTCCTCATATGGTGATCTGGTGGTCGTGGTCTCTCCTCATATGGTGATCTGGTGGTCGTGGTCTCTCCTCATATGGTGATCTGGTGGTCGTGGTCTCTCCTCATATGGTGATCTGGTGGTCGTGGTCTCTCCTCATATGGTGATCTGGTGGTCGTGGTCTCTCCTCATATGGTGATCTGGTGGTCGTGGTCTCTCCTCATATGGTGATCTGGTGGTCGTGGTCTCTCCTCATATGGTGATCTGGTGGTCGTGGTCTCTCCTCATATGGTGATCTGGTGGTCGTGGTCTCTCCTCATATGGTGATCTGGTGGTCGTGGTCTCTCCTCATATGGTGATCTGGTGGTCGTGGTCGTCTCTCCTCATATGGTGATCTGGTGGTCGTGGTCTCTCCTCATATGGTGATCTGGTGGTCGTGGTCTCTCCTCATATGGTGATCTGGTGGTCGTGGTCTCTCCTCATATGGTGATCTGGTGGTCGTGGTCTCTCCTCATATGGTGATCTGGTGGTCGTGGTCTCTCCTCATATGGTGATCTGGTGGTCGTGGTGGTCTCTCCTCATATGGTGATCTGGTGGTCGTGGTGGTCTCTCCTCATATGGTGATCTGGTGGTCGTGGTCTCTCCTCATATGGTGGTCTGGTGGTCGTGGTCTCTCCTCATATGGTGATCTGGTGGTCGTGGTCTCTCCTCATATGGTGACCTGGTGGTCGTGGTGGTCTCTCCTCATATGGTGATCTGGTGGTCGTGGTCTCTCCTCATATGGTGATCTGGTGGTCGTGGTCTCTCCTCATATGGTGGTCTGGTGGTCGTGGTCTCTCCTCATATGGTGATCTGGTGGTCGTGGTCTCTCCTCATATGGTGGTCTGGTGGTCGTGGTCTCTCCTCATATGGTGAGGAACACAAGAATGTGGTCACTTTGGTTACTCGTCGCTACACTACTTCCAATTTAAGAATATTCTTGCTTAAGTCGAGACCCAAAACTGCACTACATATTCGAGGTGTGGTCTAGCTAGACCCAAACCTGCACTACATATTCGAGGTGTGGTCTAGCTAGACCCAAACCTGCACTACATATTCGAGGTGTGGTCTAGCTAGACTTGGTTATAGTGACAATATCACATCCTTAATTTAGTAGGTAAAGTTTCTGTTCATAAATCCTAACATTGTATTTGCTCTCTTGACAGCTTCATTACAATGCTGGGAGAATTGGAAGTTATTGGAGGCAGTGACCCCTAGATGTGCCACACTAGGGGCCTCCTTTATCGTTCAGCCCATCAGTTCATGATCATATTTCTGGTCAGGTTTCTTATTTGTGACAACTGAACTTTACTGACGTTAAATGACATCTGCCATTTACTAGACCATTCAACGATTTCATCTTAGCCTGTCTTCATCAGTTAACATGGCACTGCCGAGCTTTGTGTCATCTACAAATTTGGTCACTAGGTTATTAAGCCTTACGTCCATATTGCTGAACTAAATGATGACAAGTATAGGCCCAAGTACGGCTCCCTGGGGCACTCCACTAGTAACGGGTGGTGACCAGGGTCATGTTTCATTACCAAACTGCTTCCTATCACGTCACCAGGCTACTGTACAATTTACTACACAACCAGTAATCCCCAAAACCCGGACTTTGTACATCAATTTAACGTGGGGGACTTGGTCTCGAATGCTTTCTGCAAGTCCACAAATATAACAGCTATTGCTGTTGTCTTGTGTTGGTTATTGAATAATTTATGATCTGCGTTTTCTAAAACCTTGCTGTGTATTATTGATCAGGTTGTGTTGTTCCAGAAACCCTACGAGATTATCTCTAATAATCGACTCCAGAAGTTTACATATTATTAATGCGTGGTTAACAGGCCCGTAACCCCAGGCTATCCGAGGCTTCCCTTTGTTTGTATACAGGAGTGACGTCTGCCAGTCTCCAGTCGTGTGCCAGTATTCCAGTACTAAGAGTTCTGCTCCTATATTGTTCAGGTGAATGGCGTCTCTGTTGTATAATTCCTTGTCTTTTCTAAGTTTGAGCCACGAGTCTCAACCTAACCCATGTTAACATCATGTGTTACTCTCTCATGTACACCCAGCGCTCTACTCACGATGTACTCACTGTATCAGTGTTCGTCATCTTGCGCCAGTCGCCTCGTTGTATGGTAAGTGTCGTTGTTGCCAACGTTCACCACTATACATGACATTTAAGTTGGTACTTTGATGTCTTCAACCTTGTGATTATTGTGGGAAATTCTGGCCGCAGGGTAGACGTGGACTGTTCTCTTACCTCTCGATCCCTCACCAAGTGTTGACCTAGATGTCTGACCGACGGGTCGCCTATTATCACGGAACAGTCTTGACTCTCTTCTTGCAGGTCGCTCAGCCCTGCAGATCGCTGGCTCGTGGGTATGGCTGATGGGGGCGAGAATGGGGCGTGTGGTCCCACGAGGAATGAGGAGGGGATCGGCTGGGTGGATGGTTGACGTACACTTGCAGGAGGTTATGGAACTTGGGGAGGGGGGGTTAGATGAAGGTGGGGGGATGTAGCAGGACAAAGAGGGGGGGGGGGGGTTGCTGAGAGGTAGGGTGAACATGATGAGGTTTAGGAGGGGTTGTGAGGGTACAGGCAGTGAGAGCAGGGTAGCCCCGGAGGAGGGTGGTGGGTGTTGGACGTGAGTATGGGAGATGACGGTGTGTGGGGAGGGTGCGAGCGAGCGAGGGAGGGGTGGAGCAAGATGGCGGGGGAAATCTTGAAATATAATTATTAATCACAGGCCTTATTGACTCCTATATAATGACCCCTATATAATGTTAGAACCACTGATCCGTGGTCAGTATGATAACAGTCCTCAGACGTGGTCAGCATGATAACAGTCCTCAGACGTGGTCAGCATGATAACAGTCCTCAGACTGTACTAAGAACTGTAGGTCATCGCTATGTACAGACCTGACTCACCAACAAACAATATGTCATCCCCAGAAATATTGTTGGTTGGTCAGTGAGACCTGTGATTAATGATTACATTACATAACATTTTCAAGTCTTACATGGGTGTGTGAGGTGAGCTGGAGCCGGAGTTGGAAGCACTGTTCCTTGTTAGAACAGTGTAGTGACTGGCCACACGAGAGCAACTCGTCCCTCAGTCTGTGTGGCAAAGTATATTTTGATCAATGTTTAAAATACTCTTGAGTTGTATGATCATCAGTCAGGTGTAGGAGAGGCATACACGTAGAGGAGGAGGTGTACAACATGACCACTGCTGCTTGAGAGAGCTCACACTAGAAGGTTATGAGGAGATGAGGGAAGCCTCTTATATGACCAGAATGGAGGAGAAGAGGGAGGAGACATGATAATCATCTTTCATGTGATGATGGTCAGTCATATTGACCAATTCTTCACAGTCAGACGTCGGGACTCCAGACTTACTGAGACACTAAGATCAACGAGGAGTGTCGGGAGTGACGTGAGCAAGCAACACAGAGGAAGGCAGTAGAGGGCAGGTGAAGCCATCTAAGACAGTATGACATATGTGTAATATTTCCCGCTAGAAGGATCATGCGAGGTCTTGGACTTGCCTGTTAATCCCAGATCCACTCGCTGAGGAGTTTGGGCAAGAAGAGGCCATTTACAGTACGGCTCAAGTTTTCAAGATCTACTATTATCCTCCTTGTGCTGGAAGGTGAGGCAAATGTGTATAAGACTTACCGCATCGAACTTCACAGAGGTTGGCTCCGTCACGGTGTCCGGGAGCCGCTCGAACCGCACTAGTCCAGCTCCATCGTTGCAGGCGGGAACAGACGCTGCGGGAGAGAGGCCATGTTTACCAATAACAACAGAGAGGACTGCCTCATCAGTGTTCCTAGTTCTTGGTCAAAAGAAATTATATTGTATGTTAAGTCATTAATGTCATGACTTGCATCGTAGAAACTCGTACTTATGATTCAACGTGAGGAAGCAGATGGTATTAACACTACATTCTGATAACAAACTGTTCATGGCACTGTACTTCAGGTATCTGTGGGTCATATATGATACAAACTATGGCGTTCTCAACATGCAGACAAACGTTTCTATTCTTCTATGCAAGCGTCATGCTCAGGAGAGTCACATACTAGCGATGAAGAGGCACAAGGAAATCCTACTTCCAAGTTAACAGACGGGAGAGTGAAACAGATGGCAGCAGCGAAGGCACATATGAAGAAACTGTACAACAGTCACAACGCAGCACACAACATCCACCTACCCACCATGCCCACTCCCCACATATAGGACCAGGTGGGGTCCTTCACTGCCAGGACCAGGTGGGGTCTCTCACTGTCACGATCAGGTAGGGTCCCTCACTGCCCGAACCAGGTAGCGTCTATCACTGCCAGGTCCAGATAGAGTCTGCCAGGATCAGTTAGGGTCTCCGATTGTCCGGACCAAGTGTGGTCTCTTACTGCCAGGACCAGGTAGGAACCCTTACTGCTAGCGCCAGGTAGAGCCCCTTCACTGCCAAGACCAAGTAGGGCCCCTAACTACCAGGACCAGGTAGGGTCCCTCTGCCAGGACCAGGTAGGGTCCATCACCGTTGGGGTCAAGTATAGTCCCTCACTGCCAGGACCAGGTGGAGTCTCTCACTGCCAGGACCAGGTAGGGTCCCTCACTGCCAGGACCAGGTAAGGTCTTTCACTGCCAGGACCAGGTAGGGTCCCTCTATGCCATGATAAAGTGGGGTTTCTCACTGCCAGAACCAGGTAGGGCCCATCAATGCCAGGATCAGGTTGAGTTTCTCACTGCCAGGACCAGGTAGGGTCTCTCAGTGCCAGGGTCAGGTAGGGGTCCTGACTGCCAGGACCAGGTAGGGTTACTCACTGCCAGGATCAGATAGGGGCCCTCACTGCCAAGACAAAGTACAGTCTCTCACTGTCAGGACCAGGTGGGGTCCCTCACTGTCTGAACCAAGTACGGTCTCTCACTGCCAGGACCAAGTAGGGCCCCTCACTGCCAGGACCAGGTTGGGTTTATCACTGCCAGGACCAGGTAGGGTTCATCACTGCCAGGACCAGGTAGGGTTCATCACTGCCAGGATCAGGTAGGGTTCCTCACTGCCAGGATCAGGTAGGGTTCATCACTGCCAGGATCAGGTAGGGTTCATCACTGCCAGGATCAGGTAGGGTTCATCACTGCCAGGATCAGGTAGGGTTCCTCACTGCCAGGATCAGGTAGGGTTCCTCACTGCCAGGACCAGGTAGGGTTCATCACTGCCAGGATCAGGTAGGGTTCATCACTGCCAGGACCAGGTAGGGTTCATCACTGCCAGGATCAGGTAGGGTCTCCCCTGCCAGGAGCAGGTGGGGTCTCTCACTGCCAGGGTTAGGTAGGGTTCATCACTGCCAGGACCAAGTAGGGCCCCTCACTACCAGGACCAGGTAGGGTTTCTCACTGCCAGGACCAGTGGGGTACATCACTGCCAGGATCAGGTAGCATACCTCACTGCCAGGACCAGGTAGGGTTCATCACTGCCAGGACCAGGTAGGGTTCATCACTGCCAGGATCAGGTAGGGTTCATCACTGCCAGGATCAGGTAGGGTTCATCACTGCCAGGATCAGGTAGGGTTCATCACTGCTAGGATCAGGTAGGGTTCATCACTGCCAGGATCCGGTAGGGTTCATCACTGCCAGGATCAGGTAGGGTTCATCACTGCCAGGACCAGGTAGGGTTCATCACTGCCAGGACCAGGTAGGGTTCATCACTGCCAGGACCAGGTAGGGTTCATCACTGCCAGGATCAGGTAGGGTTCATCACTGCCAGGATCAGGTAGGGTTCATCACTGCCAGGATCAGGTAGGGTTCATCACTGCCAGGATCAGGTAGGGTTCATCACTGCCAAGATCAGGTAGGGTTCATCACTGCCAGGATCAGGTAGGGTTCATCACTGCCAGGACCAGGTAGGGTTCATCACTGCCAGGATCAGGTAGGGTTCATCACTGCCAAGATCAGGTAGGGTTCATCACTGCCAGGATCAGGTAGGGCTCATCACTGCCAGGACCAGGTAGGGCTCATCACTGCCAGGATCAGGTAGGGTTCATCACTGCCAGGACCAAGTAGGGTTCATCACTGCCAGGATCAGGTAGGGTTCATCACTGCCAGGATCAGGTAGCATCCCTCACTGCCAGGACTAGGTAGGGTCCATGACTGCCAGGACCAGGTAGGGTTCATCACTGCCAGGATCAGGCAGGGTTCATCACTGCCAGGACCAAGTAGGGTCCATCACTGCCAGGATCAGGTAGGGTTCATCACTGCCAGGATCAGGTAGCATCCCTCTGCCAGGATCAGGTAGGGTCCATCACTGCCAGGACTAGGTAGGGTCCATCACTGCCAGGATCAGGTAGGGTTCATCACTGCCAGGACCAGGTAGGGTTCATCACTGCCAGGACCAGGTAGGGTTCATCACTGCCAGAATCAGGTAGGGTTCATCACTGCTAGGATCAGGAAGCATCCCTCACTGCCAGAACCAGGTAGGGTTCATCACTGCCAGGATCAGGAAGCATCCCTCACTGCCAGGATCAGGTAGGGTTCATCACTGCCAGGATCAGGTAGGGTTCATCACTGCCAGGATCAGGTAGGGTTCATCACTGCCAGGACCAGGTAGGGTTCATCACTGCCAGGATCAGGTAGGGTTCATCACTGCCAGGATCAGGTAGGGTTCATCACTGCCAGGATCAGGTAGGGTTCATCACTGCCAGGACCAGGTAGGGTTCATCACTGCCAGGATCAGGTAGGGTTCATCACTGCCAGGATCAGGAAGCATCCCTCACTGCCAGGATCAGGTAGGGTTCATCACTGCCAGGATCAGGTAGGGTTCATCACTGCCAAGATCAGGTAGCATCCCTCACTGCCAGGATCAGGTAGGGTTCATCACTGCCAGAACCAGGTAGGGTTCATCACTGCCAGGATCAGGTAGGGTTCATCACTGCCAGGATCAGGTAGGGTTCATCACTGCCAGGATCAAGTAGGGTTCATCACTGCCATGATCAGGTAGGGTTCATCACTGCCAGGATCAGGTAGGGTTCATCACTGCCAGGGTCAGGTAGGGTTTATCACTGCTAGGACCAGGTAGGGTTCATCACTGCCAGGACCAGGTAGGGTTCATCACTGCCAGGATCAGGTAGCATCCCTCACTGCCAGGATCAGGTAGGGTTCATCACTGCCAGGATCAGGTAGGGTTCATCACTGCCAAGATCAGGTAGGGTTCATCACTGCCAGGACCAGGTAGGGTTCATCACTGCCAGGATCAGGTTGGGTCTCTCACTGCCAGGAGCAGGTGGGGTCTCTCACTGCCAGGGTCAGGTGGGGGTCTCTCACTGCCAGGACTAGGTAGAGTCTCTCGCTGCCAGGACCCGGTAGGTGCCATCACTGCCAGCGCCAGGTATGGCCCGTCAATACCAGGACCAGGTAGGGTCCATCACTGCCAAGATCAGGTAGAGTCTCTCACTGCCAAGACCAGGTAGGTTCCTTCACTGTCAGGATAAGGTGAGGTCCCTTACTGCTAGGACCAGGTGGGGTCTCTCTGCCAAAACCAGGAGAGGTCTCTCTCTGCCAGGATCAAGTGGAGTCTTTCACAGCTAGCGTCAGGTGGGGTCTCTCACTGCCAGGATCAGCTAAGGCCCATCACTGCCAGGACCAGGTGGGGTCTCTCACTGTCAGGACCAGGTAGGGCCTCTCACTGCCAAATCAAGTGGGGTCTATCACTGCCAGGATCAGGAAGGTTTGTTCACTGCCAGAACCAGGTGGGGTCTCTTACTGCCAAGACCTGTTGGGGGTCTCTTACTGCCAGGATCAAGTGGGGTCTCTCACTGATAAGATCAGGTGGGGTCTTTCACTGACAGGATGAGGTAGGGTCCATCACTGCCTGGACCAGGTGGGGTCTTTCACTGGTAGGACCAGGTAGGGCCTCTTACTGCCAGGACCAGGTAGGGTCCATCACTGTCAGGATCAGGTAGGGACCATCACTGCAAAGATCATGTAGGGTCCCTCACTGCCAGGATCAGGTGAGGTCCCTCACTGCCAGGACCAGGTGGGGTCTCTCACTGCCAGAACCAGATAAGGTCCATCAATGCCAGGATCAGGTACGGTTCCTCACTGTGAGGACCAGTTAGGGTCTCTCACTGTCAAGGACCAGGTAGGGGCCCTCACTGCCTTGAACAGGTAGAGTCCCTTAGCGCCAGGTCCAGATAGATTCTCTCAGTGCCAGGATGAGGTAGGGTTACTTACTGCCAGGCCCAGTTAGGGTCCCTCACTGTCAGGACTAGGTAGGGGCCCTCATTGCCAGGGCCAGGTCGGGGCCATCACTGCCAGGGCCAGATAGGTTCCCTCAGTGCAGGGCCAGATAAGGGCCCTCCTGCCCTTCGTGATCAGTATCATGGAGCAGCAGGCAGGTGTGTGTGTGTGTGTGTGTCTGATAATGATCATTATCTTCCGGGTGGTTCTGGGTCAGTGACGAGATCATACATACACACACATCTCTGATTCCCATGCAAATTAGGTAGACACAGTAGAGCATGTTTCCGTTGTGGTCATGCAGGAAATGAAAGTAACCTTCAGCTTAATTCTTCAGGCATGAAAATAGCGTAAAGTAGTAAAAGCAGATTTATTGATGTCATGCAAATAGTTCATGCTTGTTTGTCGTGTTGTCATGCAGGCCCGAACTTTGTATGTTCATGCTTGGCCTGGCCAGGGCTGGCCTGGCCAGGCCAAGCCAGACAAAGGTGGCGGCGGCCCAGATGGTGTGCGACGAGTGAGGCGGCATCGACCTGGCCAGGCAGGTGTGTCATGCATCAACAGAGCGCCATAAGCCTGGCTGCTGAGCTGACCACCCGAGGTCAGGAGAGGTGGTGCGCATGCCTCACTTACCCTCGTTCCCTGATGGTTTGAGGTCCTCAGGGTCACCTCCCTCACCCCTGATGGGGTCACGCCCCAGGGTGACCGCCGTGATGTTGCTCTCCCCCGACAGCTGCTTGTCGACCACCTCTCCTGGCCCAGGGTCGTCGCTCGTCACCACCTGGTTGAGGGCGGGAGCGGGTCTAGCGTCCAACTGACGTGGTGCTGATGTGGCTCCTCCTATGGCTGTGCCGGCCCGTGCTGCTCCCTCCACCACCTGCCGGTTGATGCCGTACGGTTCCCCCGTGCCCTCTGCCGCCGGGAACACGCCTGTGTGACACAACACTGTACAGCTGCTCCACACACACACACACACACACACACACACACACACACACACACACACACACCACCACCTGAAAGTGTGAGTGCAGCTGAGGCAGGTGCGGCTGTCTTGATGCTGCTCAGAGGTTAGCGTTCAGCTGTACTGTGCATCACTACTGTTGACGTGCTGCTGCGGTTGTTGCCATTCCGTGTGTGTGTGTGTGTGTGTGTGTGTGTGTGTGTGTGTGTGTGTGTGTTAGCCCCCACAAGTGTCCAGCAGGTATACTATGTGTACCACATGTATATATATCTCCAATCATTAATTGCATATGTCGTATCAGGGGATTATACGATTATAGTATTCCATATGTGTGTCATGTGTACCAAGAGGATACATATTCAAAAATTTGTATAAATCTGTGTTGCGTATGTATCACTGACGTACACACCTGCAAGTGTCCCGTACATGTGTCTCGTGGGTCAGGGCAACGTTACATATCTGCAGGTCTTGTCTGTGTGGTGTAAGGAAGCAGTGAGACACGACACATGTTAATCAAGACTTAATTCTTAACGTTTCCACAACTGTCTTCCTCAATTGTCTGCTTGAGGAAGACAACTGTAAAAACGTCGAAATTTAAATCCTGATTGGCAGGTGGTGTCTGGCTTACTACCTGTCCGTCAGAATGTGTGTGTCATGTGCAGTAGAAGGGGGCGCACCTGTTTGTATGTTCATGACTACATGAAGGTGGCAGACCTAGGCATAACTATAGCGTGAGGTGCTTGGCTAGTGAACGTGCTTGGCTAGTGAACAGAGAGCCGAGGCTGCTAATCAGTCAGCTTGTAATGTCTTGGTTAACGTCAAAATGCACAACTTTCTGTTTATCTGTAGATCCAGAGGGAGAAAGAGAGATGGAGGGAGATGTGAGTCTCACACCGTCATGGTTTGGCCATGAAGCTGCCGAGGAAGTAAGTTGAAGGTACGTACATATACACAGGCGAACACAGTTCACACATGATCACCTGAGTGTGGTTCTTCTCCCAGCTTGTAGATTATGTTATAGATCAAATGAGGCGTCACATGATAATGAAGAAACCATATATATATATATATATATATATATATATATATATATATATATATATATATATATATATATATATATATATATATATGGCACAGTTAGATACACAAAACAAATACTAAGATGCTATATTGTATGGAACCTTGATATACATCAAAGACAGCAACACTAGTAAGAAATCTTATGAAATTTGAGTAATAAATAAGACGACAAATAATATCTGGAAGAAGGTCACAGACTTCCACATATGAGAGCAGTGATGTCATTTGAATGATCTCCCTGAAGTGAACTGAAGAACACTTTGTGAAGTAACCAACGAAAGTTAAAGGTTTCTTAATGAAACATTGTTTACAAGAAACACTACAAATGAAATGCAGTTGAGTCAAATATGACCACAATAATGAATTCATATCACTGAGCCTTGTGAAACATTGCTAAAAACCCATCTAAATCGAAGAGCAAGAAATCATTATCTGTAGATGTGATACCTCATATTTGTATCTTATTCGTTTATACTTACTGACTGACTGTTTCCTGAGAACACCTTACCACCGTCATCATAGCATTAAACCAGACATCAGTGGAGTGAAAAAAACACATTTTCCATAAAATCTTTCATAACTCAAAAAATGACCTCAAACTAGGACAGCATAGGTTCTGAGCAAACCCTTGTTACCCTGCGACAATTTGACGGAGGTCTTATAGAATGGTATAGTTACCCATGGAACCAAACCTTCCTAATATACTTCGAAAGAAAATGAAATTTTACGGCTAACACAAATATAACATAAAATGTTGATCGACATAAGGAATCAATCTATACAATTTATGTTATTTTTCGTACTTATGTGAAGGAAGTAACATGAAATAGTTGATGTTAATCTACAAATCTACTGTTTTACCTTCAAATGCATATCAAGAGAGGAAGCTGAAGTGTTAGACCAATTGTTACAGGTCAGGTTAGGTCTGAGGTCAGCAGTGTCACAGGTCAGGTTAGGTCTGAGGTCAGCAGTGTCACAGGTCAGGTTAGGTCTGAGGTTAGCAGTGTTACAGGTCAGGTTAGGTCTGAGGTCAGCAGTGTCACAGGTCAGGTTAGGTCTGAGGTCAGCAGTGTCACAGGTCAGGTTAGGTCTGAGGTCAGCAGTGTCACAGGTCAGGTTAGGTCTGAGGTCAGCAGTGTCACAGGTCAGGTTAGGTCTGAGGTCAGCAGTGTCACAGGTCAGGTTAGGTCTGAGGTCAGCAGTGTCACAGGTCAGGTTAGGTCTGAGGTCAGCAGTGTCACAGGTCAGGTTAGGTCTGAGGTCAGCAGTGTCAGAGGTCAGGTTAGGTCTGAGGTCAGCAGTGTCACAGGTCAGGTTAGGTCTGAGGTCAGCAGTGTCACAGGTCAGGTTAGGTCTGAGGTCAGCAGTGTCAGAGGTCAGGTTAGGTCTGAAGTCAGCAGTGTCACAGGTCAGGTTAGGTCTGAGGTCAGCAGTGTCACAGGTCAGGTTAGGTCTGAGGTCAGCAGTGTCACAGGTCAGGTTAGGTCTGAGGTCAGCAGTGTCACAGGTCAGGTTAGGTCTGAGGTCAGCCGTGTCACAGGTCAGCCTCAGTGAGGGTTATTCATGTCCACCTCACATCAGGTATGACCGCTAGATTGACCAGGAATGAGGCAATTCGTCATATTTTGCACAACACAAACATCCAGCAGTTAGGCCCTTGTACACTACAGTTACACATGGGTAATGGTACCCCCAGCACACACTCATGACCTGTGCCAGTAATGGTACCTCCAGCACACACTCATGACCTGTGCCAGTAATGGTACCCCCAGCACACACTCATGACCTGTGCCAGTAATGGTACCCCCAGCACACACTCATGACCTGTGCCAGTAATGGTACCCCCAGCACACACTCATGACCTGTGCCAGTAATGGTACCCCCAGCACACACTCATGACCTGTGCCAGTAATGGTACCCCCAGCACACACTCATGACCTGTGCCAGTAATGGTACCCCCATCGACAAGAGCCCGTGCTAGACCGAGTCTTGGTGAATCTTTACACACACACACACACGCACACACACACACACACACACACACACACACACACACACACCAGCATCACATATATATGTAACGAGAGAGTTACTTGTTGGTGACGACCTTAATTACTGGCTGTTGATAGGACTGAAGCCCAATCATCCAGCCAACTAGCCAGTCTCGCAGGTCAGCTTGGGTCAGGGGTCAGCAATCTGACAGGTCAGGCTGGGTCAGTAATCAATAGTACGCGTATATAGGTCAGCTATTGTATACATGAATCATCTAATGTCTATATGGATTAAATCTTATTTCTCTATAACATTCTCAATATTGATCACAGTAGCGAGAGCGTAGGATAAGTACCATACAAGAATAATTCTTGGGTCAATTATCGAGAACTGATGGTTGGATGTGTTGAGGTCATTATACATCCTCCATCCAGCAGGGACTCAGCCGGATATAAAGGGCCACATCCGGCCCTATTGTGTGGCCCAGAGTGGGCGGGTGGGGGTACAACATGGTGGGGGATAATGTGAGGGTGGGGGTTACACATGGTGGGGGATGATGTGAGGGTGGGGGTACCACATGGTGGGGGATAATGTGGAGGTTTTAGGTGGGCGGTATACTTACTTTTTTTTATTATATATTACTACAAATGGTGGGGGATAAGTGAGTAGGTGGGGTAGCAACATGGTGGGGGATTGATCGTGAGAGTGGGGGTACAACATGGTGGGGATAAGGTGAGGTGGGGGTACATGGTGGGGATAATGTGCGGGTGGGGGTACCAACATGGTGGGGGATATGTTTTTGAGTGGTGGGGGTACATGGTGGGGTAATGTGAGGGTGGGGGGTACAAACATGGTGGGGGATATGTGAGGGTGGGGGTACAACATGGTGGGGGCGATGTCGAGGGTGGGGGTACAACAAGGTGGGGGATTATGTGGAGGGTGGGGTTCACTGGTGGGGGGATATGTGAGTGTGGGGGTACAACAATGGTGGGGGATAATGTGAGGGTGGGGGTCAAACATGGTGGGGGATGATGTGAGGGTGGGGGTACAACCTCGTGGGGGATAATGTGAGGGTGGGGGTACAACCTGGTTGGGGGATATGTGAAGGGTGGGGGTACAACATGGTGGGGATGATGTGGAGGGTGGGGGTAACAACATGTGGGGGATAATGTAAGGGGTGGGGGTACAACATGGTGGGGGATAATGTGAGGGTGGGGGTACAAACATGGTGGGGATGATGTGAGGGTGGGGGTACAACATGGTGGGGGTAATGTGAGGGTGGGGGTACATGGTGGGGGATAATGTGAGGGTGGGGAACAACATAGGTGGGGGATAATGTGCTAGGGATGGGGGTACACATGGTGGGGATAGGGTGGGGGTACAACATGGTGGGGGATAATGTGAGGGTGGGGGTACAACATGGTGGGGGATAATGTGAGGGTGGGGGTACAACATGGTGGGGGATAATGTGAGGGTGGGGGTACAACATGGTGGGGGATAATGTGAGGGTGGGGGTAGAAGGTGGGGATAATGTGAGGGTGGGGGTACAACATGGTGGGGGATAATGTGAGGGTGGGGGTACAACATGGTGGGGAATAATGTGAGGGTGGGGGTACAACATGGTGGGGGATAATGTGAGGGTGGGAGTAGATGGTGGGGTATAATGTGAGGGTGGGAGTAGATGGTGGGGGATAATGTGAGGGTGGGAGTAGATGGTGGGGGATAATGTGAGGGTGGGAGTAGATGGTGGGGTATAATGTGAGGGTGGGGGTAGATGGTGGGGGATAATGTGAGGGTGGGAGTAGATAGTGGGGTATAATGTGAGGGTGGGAGTAGATGGTGGGGTATAATGTGAGGGTGGGAGTAGATGGTGGGGGATAATGTGAGGGTGGGAGTAGATGGTGGGGGATAATGTGAGGGTGGGAGTAGATGGCGGGGGATAATGTGAGGGTGGGAGTAGATGGCGGGGGATAATGTGAGGGTGGGAGTAGATGGTGGGGGATAATGTGAGGGTGGGAGTAGATGGTGGGGGATAATGTGAGGGTGGGAGTAGATGGTGGGGGATAAAGTGAGGGTGGGAGTAGATGGTGGGGGATAATGTGAGGGTGGGAGTAGATGGTGGGGGATAATGTGAGGGTGGGAGTAGATGGTGGGGGATAATGTGAGGGTGGAAGTAGATGGTGAGGGATTATGTGAAAGTTGGGGTAGAGGGAGGGGGATTTATATTAAGGTAGGGGTAAAAGGTGGGGATTATGTGAGTGTGGGGGAAGATTTTGGGGGATTATGTGAGGGTTGGGGTAGAGGGAGGGGATTAATGTGAGGGTGGGGGTATATGGTGCGGAATAATGCGAAGGTGGGAGTAGGTGGTGGGGGAATGATATGATGGAGGGGGTAGAAGGTGGTAGATTATGTGAGGGTGGATGTAGACGGGGGGGGGGGGGATTTATGTTAGGGTGGGTAAATGGTGGGGATTATATAAATGAAGGGGTAGATGGTGGGGGATTATGTGAGTGTGGGGATAGATGGTGGGGGGATAAGGTGAGGGTGGGAGTAGATGGTGGGGGATTATAGTATATATGGAGGTAAATAGCGGGGATTATATATAGTATATATGGAGGTAAACAGCGGGGATTATATAAGTGTGGGGTAGATGGTTGGGGATTATGTGAGTGTGGGAGTAGATGGTGGGGTATTATGTGAGGTGGGAGTAGAATGAAGGATCATGTGAGGAGGGGGTAGATGGTGGAGGATAATGTGAGGGGTGGGGGTAGATAGTGAAAGATAACGTGAGGGTGGGGGTAGATGGTGGAGGATAACGTGAGGGTGGGGGTAGATGGTGGAGGATAACGTGAGGGTGGGGGTAGATGGTGGAGGATAACGTGAGGGTGGGGGTAGATGGTGGAGGATAACGTGAGGGTGGGGGTAGATGGTGGAGGATAACGTGAGGGTGGGGGTAGATGGTGGAGGATAATGTGAGGGGTGGGGGTAGATAGTGGAGGACAACGTGAGGGTGGGGGTAGATGGTGGAGGATAACGTGAGGGTGGGGGTAGGTGGTGGAGGATAACGTGAGGGTGGGGGTAGATGGTTGAGGATAATGTGAGGTGTGGGGGTAGATAGTGGAGGATAACGTGAGGGTGGGGGTAGATGGTGGAGGATAACGTGAGGGTGGGGGTAGATGGTTGAGGATAATGTGAGGTGTGGGGGTAGATGGTGGAGGATAATGTGAAGGGAGGGGTGATAGTGGGGATAATGTATGGGTTAGGATAGAGGGAGGGGAAAATGTGTGTGGTTGATGGTCGAGGGAGAGGAATAATGCAAGGGGAGGGGGTAGAAAGAGGAGCATAATGTGGGGTGAAGACAGGGGGAGGCGATAACGTGGGGGGGGGGGTGACAAGAGCATTCACATAGCAAGAACATTCATATGACAAGAACATTCATATGGTACGGACGTTCATAAGACAAGAACATTCATATAACAAGAACATTCATATGGTACGGACGTTCATAAGACAAGAACATTCATATAACAAGAACATTCATATGGTACGGACGTTCATAAGACAAGAACATTCATATAACAAGAACATTCATATGGTACGGACGTTCATAAGACAAGAACATTCATATAACAAGAACATTCATATGGTACGGACGTTCATAAGACAAGAACATTCATATAACAAGAACATTCATATGGTACGGACGTTCATATGACAAGAACATTCATATGACAAGAACATTCGTATGGTACGGACGTTCATATGACAAGAACATTCATATGACAAGAACATTCGTATGGTACGGACGTTCATATGACAAGAACATTCATATAACAAGAACATTCATATGATAAGAACATTCATATGATAAGAACATTCATATGGTACGGACGTTCATATAAGAACATTCATATGACAGTAACATTCATACGACAAGAACATTCACAGAGCAAATAACATGCATTTGACAAGAACATTCATATGACAAGAACATTCGTATGGTACGGACGTTCATATGACAAGAACATTCATATGACAAGAACATTCGTATGGTACGGACGTTCATATGACAAGAACATTCATTTAACAAGAACATTCACATAACGAGAGCATTCATGTTTATTTTAATAATTTAATTTCAGGTTAATACAGAAGCTCAGAACGTACATATGATTATCTTTGAAGTGATAATTCCTTTATGAAATATGTAAATGAAAAAAGTAGATGGTAACTCATGCGACTGACTGATGTATAACGACAGTAAAAAACTGGCATTATTATTTTAAACAAGTATTTCAAATTCTCTCCGGGCAAACGGTAAACAAGCATTACGCAACCCGGAATAACGGTAGGCGACAGTGTCATTAATAATTCACAGGTCAGTACAGTCACCTCTCTGTTTCCGTGTTACACAAAAGAGAAAATTCGTGTTTGCTGCGACAACATGAGTGGCTGACGTCATGTAAACTAAACTATTTTGTTTTCATTTCGTCGTTGGTTATATGTCCCACATGATCATAGGAACACTGATGTTTAGTATTGGAATGTCCCACATGATCATAGGAACATTGATGTTTAGTATTGGAATGTCCTACATGATCATAGGAACATTGATGTTTAGTATTGGAATGTCCCACATGATCATAGGAACATTGATGTTTAGTATTGGAATGTCCTACATGATCATAGGAACATTGATGTTTAGTATTGGAATGTCCCACATGATCATAGGAACATTGATGTTTAGTATTGGAATGTCCTACATGATCATAGGAACATTGATGTTTAGTATTGGAATGTCCTACATGATCATAGGAACATTGATGTTTAGTATTGGAATGTCCCACATGATCATAGGAACATTGATGTTTAGTATTGGAATGTCCTACATGATCATAGGAACATTGATGTTTGGTATTGGAATGTCCCACATGATCATAGGAACATTGATGTTTAGTATTGGAATGTCCTACATGATCATAGGAACATTGATGTTTAGTATTGGAATGTCCCACATGATCATAGGAACATTGATGTTTAGTATTGGAATGTCCCACATGATCATAGGAACATTGATGTTTAGTATTGGAATGTCCTACATGATCATAGGAACATTGATGTTTAGTATTGGAATGTCCCACATGATCATAGGAACATTGATGTTTAGTATTGGAATGTCCTACATGATCATAGGAACATTGATGTTTGGTATTGGAATGTCCCACATGATCATAGGAACATTGATGTTTAGTATTGGAATGTCCTACATGATCATAGGAACATTGATGTTTAGTATTGGAATGTCCCACATGATCATAGGAACATTGATGTTTAGTATTGGAATGTCCCACATGATCATAGGAACATTGATGTTTAGTATTGGAATGTCCTACATGATCATAGGAACATTGATGTTTAGTATTGGAATGTCCCACATGATCATAGGAACATTGATGTTTAGTATTGGAATGTCCCACATGATCATAGGAACATTGATGTTTAGTATTGGAATGTCCTACATGATCATAGGAACATTGATGTTTAGTATTGGAATGTCCTACATGATCATAGGAACATTGATGTTTAGTATTGGAATGTCCCACATGATCATAGGAACATTGATGTTTAGTATTGGAATGTCCTACATGATCATAGGAACATTGATGTTTGGTATTGGAATGTCCCACATGATCATAGGAACATTGATGTTTAGTATTGGAATGTCCCACATGATCATAGGAACATTGATGTTTAGTATTGGAATGTCCCACATGATCATAGGAACATTGATGTTTAGTATTGGAATGTCCACATGATCATAGGAACATTGATGTTTAGTATTGGAATGTCCCACATGATCATAGGAACATTGATGTTTAGTATTGGAATGTCCTACATGATCATAGGAACATTGATGTTTAGTATTGGAATGTCCCACATGATCATAGGAACATTGATGTTTAGTATTGGAATGTCCCACATGATCATAGGAACATTGATGTTTAGTATTGGAATGTCCTACATGATCATAGGAACATTGATGTTTAGTATTGGAATGTCCCACATGATCATAGGAACATTGATGTTTAGTATTGGAATGTCCTACATGATCATAGGAACATTGATGTTTGGTATTGGAATGTCCCACATGATCATAGGAACATTGATGTTTAGTATTGGAATGTCCCACATGATCATAGGAACATTGATGTTTAGTATTGGAATGTCCCACATGATCATAGGAACATTGATGTTTAGTATTGGAATGTCCCACATGATCATAGGAACATTGATGTTTGGTATTGGAATGTCCTACATGATCATAGGAACATTGATGTTTGGTATTGGAATGTCCTACATGATCATAGGAACATTGATGTTTAGTATTGGAATGTCCCACATGATCATAGGAACATTGATGTTTAGTATTGGAATGTTCCACATGATCATAGGAACACTGATGTTTAGTATTGGAATGTCCCACATGATCATAGGAACATTGATGTTTAGTATTGGTATGGATTACAAAATGATTGACAAGGATTATTACATTGTCCCGTATTGGAGTCTTGGATTTCAGTCAAAATGATTCTTAAAAAATGAAAATATGAAAACGACGGAAAGGAAATTATGGAGAAATGAAATGTTTGAAATGATGGTTGTCCTGTGGGCCTCCCACCACCCCTCCCTCACCTGGTCACTATCACCACCCATCCCTACCTGACTACTCCCACCACCCCTCCCTCACCTGGTCACTCTCACCACCCATCCCCACCTGACTACTCCCACCACCCCTCCCTCACCTGGTCACTATCACCACCCATCCCTACCTGACTACTCCCACCACCCCTCCCTCACCTGGTCACTATCACCACCCATCCCCACCTGACTACTCCCACCACCCCTCCCTCACCTGGTCACTCTCACCACCCATCCCCACCTGACTACTCCCACCACCCCTCCCTCACCTGGTCACTATCACCACCCATCCCCACCTGACTACTCCCACCACCCCTCCCTCACCTGGTCACTATCACCACCCATCCCCACCTGGCTACTCCCACCACCCCTCCCTCACCTGGTCACTCTCACCACCCATCCCCACCTGACTACTCCCACCACCCCTCCCTCACCTGGTCACTATCACCACCCATCCCCACCTGACTACTCCCACCACCCCTCCCTCACCTGGTCACTATCACCACCCATCCCCACCTGACTACTCCCACCACCCCTCCCTCACCTGGTCACTATCACCACCCATCCCCACCTGACTACTCCCACCACCCCTCCCTCACCTGGTCACTATCACCACCCATCCCCACCTGACTACTCCCACCACCCTCCCTCACCTGGTCACTATCACCACCCATCCCACCTGACTACTCCCACCACCCCTCCCTCACCTGGTCACTATCACCACCCATCCCCACCTGACTACTCCACCACCCCTCCCTCACCTGGTCACTATCACCACCCATCCCCACCTGACTACTCCCACCACCCCCTCCCTCACCTGGTCACTATCACCACCCATCCCACCTGACTACTCCCACCACCCCTCCCTCACCTGGTCACTATCACCACCCATCCCCTACCTGACTACTCCCACCACCCCTCCTCCCTCACCTGGTCACTATCACCACCCATCCCCACCTGACTACTCCCACCACCCCTCCCTCACCTGGTCACTATCACCACCCATCCCTACCTGACTACTCCCACCACCCCTCCCTCACCTGGTCACTATCACCACCCATCCCCACCTGACTACTCCCACCACCCCTCCCTCACCTGGTCACTATCACCACCCATCCCTACCTGACTACTCCCACCACCCCTCCCTCACCTGGTCACTATCACTACCCATCCCCACCTGACTACTCCCACCACCCCTCCCTCACCTGGTCACTATCACCACCCATCCCCACCTGACTACTCCCACCACCCCTCCCTCACCTGGTCACTATCACCATCCCTCCCCACCTGACTACTCCCACCACCCCTCCCTCACCTGGTCACTATCACCACCCATCCCCACCTGACTACTCCCACCACCCCTCCCTCCCCTGGTCACTATCACCACCCATCCCCACCTGACTACTCCCACCACCCCTCCCTCACCTGGTCACTATCACCACCCATCCCTACCTGACTACTCCCACCACCCCTCCCTCACCTGGTCACTATCACTACCCATCCCCACCTGACTACTCCCACCACCCCTCCCTCACCTGGTCACTATCACCACCCATCCCTACCTGACTACTCCCACCACCCCTCCCTCACCTGGTCACTATCACTACCCATCCCCACCTGACTACTCCCACCACCCCTCCCTCACCTGGTCACTATCACCACCCATCCCTACCTGACTACTCCCACCACCCCTCCCTCACCTGGTCACTATCACTACCCATCCCCACCTGACTACTCCCACCACCCCTCCCTCACCTGGTCACTATCACCACCCATCCCTACCTGACTACTCCCACCACCCCTCCCTCACCTGGTCACTATCACTACCCATCCCCACCTGACTACTCCCACCACCCCTCCCTCACCTGGTCACTATCACCACCCATCCCTACCTGACTACTCCCACCACCCCTCCCCCACCTGGTCACTCTCACTACCCCTCCCAGAGCAGACCAAGCCCACGACACCTTCCTGCCTAGCCACATTCAGAGAGAGAGAGAGAGAGAGAGAGAGAGAGAGAGAGAGAGAGAGAGAGAGAGAGAGAGAGAGAGAGAGAGAGAGAGAGAGAGAGAGAGAGTTCAACGTTTTTCTACCGTTCAGAGTTAAGTATTCTTCCCCCAGTATCCTGTAGCCGTCAATACAGATACTGTACTATTTACTTTCCCATAACTGGCCACGTCATTATGTTTTCTTCATAATGATCATGTTACCTCGTATTATCCTGCCGGTTGTTGTGTCACAACAAGTGATGGCTGAGATGTGTCTCCGTTCTAAGCTGACTGACCGCTGAGGGTGATGGACGTAACGTAAGTGCTGCTGCCGACTGACCGCTGAGGATGATGGACGTAACGTAAGTGTTGCTGCTGACTGACCGCTGAGGATGATGGACGTAACGTAAGTGTTGCTGCTGACTGACCGCTGAGGATGATGGACGTAACGTAAGTGTTGCAACTGACTGACCGCTGAGGGTGATGGACGTAACGTAAGTGTTGCTGCTGACTGACCGCTGAGGGTGATGGACGTAACGTAAGTGTTGCTGCTGACTGACCGCTGAGGGTGATGGACGAAACGTAAGTGTTGCTGCTGAGTGACCGCTGAGGGTGATGGACGTAACGTAAGTGTTGCTGCTGACTGACCGCTGAGGGTGATGGACGAAACGTAAGTGTTGCTGCTGACTGACCGCTGAGGGTGATGGACGTAACGTAAGTGTTGCTGCTGACTGACCGCTGAGGGTGATGGACGTAACGTAAATGTTGCTGCTGACTGACCGCTGAGGATGATGGACGTAACGTAAGTGTTGCTGCTGACTGACCGCTGAGGATGATGGACGTAACGTAAGTGTTGCTGCTGACTGACCGCTGAGGATGATGGACGTAACGTAAGTGTTGCTGCTGACTGACCGCTGAGGATGATGGACGTAACGTAAGTGTTGCAACTGACTGACCGCTGAGGGTGATGGACGTAACGTAAGTGTTGCTGCTGACTGACCGCTGAGGGTGATGGACGTAACGTAAGTGTTGCTGCTGACTGACCGCTGAGGGTGATGGACGTAACGTAAGTGTTGCTGCTGACTGACCGCTGAGGGTGATGGACGTAACGTAAGTGTTGCTGCTGACTGACCGCTGAGGGTGATGGACGTAACGTAAGTGTTGCTGCTGACTGACCGCTGAGGGTGATGGACGTAACGTAAGTGTTGCTGCTGAGTGACCGCTGAGGGTGATGGACGTAACGTAAGTGTTGCTGCTGACTGACCGCTGAGGATGATGGACGTAACGTAAGTGTTGCTGCTGACTGACCGCTGTGGGAATGAGAATGGTGATGCTTTCTCGAGTGTGCCGTGACGTCATTGAGTGTCGCTATCCACAGCTTCCTCCCTCGCGCGCGCCCACTCAGGACGTGAGTTCCTCCTGCATGTACATTGAGTCAGACTCACAAGTCGGGCGCATATCCCTCCCTACTTCCCGCCACACATTGTGCTTCCACCTGGCGGTCAGAAGCCAGGTCAGTGTTCACTATAACCAAAGCTTCCTCTATCAACGTTATCAGTGAAGATGGCTCAAGTTATCCGGGAACCGCAAACGCTTGCAACAGCCTAGTACAACACCTGGTCCACGGATATTAAGAGTAATACTTTAATGATTAGACGGATATTAAGAGTAATACTTTAATGATTAGACGGATATTAAGAGTAATACTTTAATGATTAGACGGATATTAAGAGTAATACTTTAATGATTAGTGATAATTAGTTTACATGTGTTTGATAAGAAACAGGAGTGGGTAAACAAGTATACATAATAAGAGTATCGTCATACATGATAATGTTATTCTGTTGTGACAACTGTGATGTTTCTATGAGACATGCCTTCATCATCATCGTCAGATGCTGAACGAAATCATTTGACATTTATAAACTGTGAACGTAAATAATAGAACTCTAGGTGTTCATTTCCTTTATCACTTGAGTGTTGAGGAAAAAGGTTGGGACATGTATGGTAGCAAGACTTAGTGTGGTTGGTGGTGGGTGTTGGTGAGCACATCTGGGACATGTATGGTAGCAAGACTTAGTGTGGTTGTGGTGGGTGTTGGTGAGCACATCTGGGACATGTATGGTAGCAAGACTTAGTGTGGTTGGTAGTGGGTGTTGGTGAGCACATCTGGGACATGTATGGTAGCAAGACTTAGTGTGGGTGGTAGTGGGTGTTGGTGAGCACATCTGGGACATGTATGGTAGCAAGACTTAGTGTGGTTGGTGGTGGGTGTTGGTGAGCACATCTGGGACATGTATGGTAGCAAGACTTAGTGTTGTTGTGGTGGGTGTTGGTGAGCACATCTGGGACATGTATGGTAGCAAGACTTAGTGTGGGTGGTAGTGGGTGTTGGTGAGCACATCTGGGACATGTATGGTAGCAAGACTTAGTGTGGTTGGTAGTGGGTGTTGGTGAGCACATCTGGGACATGTATGGTAGCAAGACTTAGTGTGGTTGGTGGTGGGTGTTGGTGAGCACATCTGGGACATGTATGGTAGCAAGACTTAGTGTTGTTGTGGTGGGTGTTGGTGAGCACATCTGGGACATGTATGGTAGCAAGACTTAGTGTGGGTGGTAGTGGGTGTTGGTGAGCACATCTGGGACATGTATGGTAGCAAGACTTAGTGTGGGTGGTAGTGGGTGTTGGTGAGCACATCTGGGACATGTATGGTAGCAAGACTTAGTGTGGTTGGTAGTGGGTGTTGGTGAGCACATCTGGGACATGTATGGTAGCAAGACTTAGTGTGGTTGGTAGTGGGTGTTGGTGAGCACATCTGGGACATGTATGGTAGCAAGACTTAGTGTGGGTGGTAGTGGGTGTTGGTGAGCACATCTGGGACATGTATGGTAGCAAGACTTAGTGTGGTTGGTGGTGGGTGTTGGTGAGCACATCTGGGACATGTATGGTAGCAAGACTTAGTGTGGGTGGTAGTGGGTGTTGGTGAGCACATCTGGGACATGTATGGTAGCAAGACTTAGTGTGGGTGGTAGTGGGTGTTGGTGAGCACATCTGGGACATGTATGGTAGCAAGACTTAGTGTGGGTGGTGGTGGGTGTTGGTGAGCACATCTGGGACATGTATGGTAGCAAGACTTAGTGTTGTTGTGGTGGGTGTTGGTGAGCACATCTGGGACATGTATGGTAGCAAGACTTAGTGTGGGTGGTAGTGGGTGTTGGTGAGCACATCTGGGACATGTATGGTAGCAAGACTTAGTGTGGGTGGTAGTGGGTGTTGGTGAGCACATCTGGGACATGTATGGTAGCAAGACTTAGTGTGGTTGTGGTGGGTGTTGGTGAGCACATCTGGGACATGTATGGTAGCAAGACTTAGTGTGGGTGGTGGTGGGTGTTGGTGAGCACATCTGGGATGAGGAGCAACAGTGCAGGACACATGATGGTGACATAATGACACGACTCTTGCTACAACTGCTTCCACTTACCATGATAAGTTATCTTGGTCAAATATAATATCTCGCGTGTCATAGATATTGTTCACAAGTAACATAGACGCAAGTAACACAGACACAAGCAACACAGACAGAAGTAACATAGATGCAACACAGACGCAAGTAACACAGACGCAAGTAACACAGACGCAAGTAACACAGACACAAGTAACATAGACGCATGTAACACAGACGCAAGTAACACAGACACAAGTAACACAGACACAAGTAACACAGACGCAAGTAACACAGACACAAGTGACACAGACAGAAGTAACAGACGCAAGTAACACAGACTAAGTAACACAGACACAAGTAACACAGACACAATTAACACAGACGCAAGTAACATAGACGCATGTAATACAGACGCAAGTAACACAGACACAAGTAACACAGACAGAAGTAACATAGACGCATTAACACAGACGCAAGTAACACAGATACAAGTAACACAGACACAAGTAACTCAGACGCAAGCAACACAGACACAAGTAACAGACGTAAGTAATACAAGTGCAAGTAACACAGACGCAAGTCTCTCTCCCGACCTTAACTTCCACTGCTTAAGAAATTTAGCTCGACAGTCACAGTTAATGTAGCTGTGTGTGTGTGTGTGTGTGTGTGTCTGTGTCAAAGTAATATGAGCCATACTCGGTCACATTAATCTAATAACTTATCTAGTCAGAAAAACTAAGTCATATCAAATATCATTGTCCATTATCTAGCGTGGCAAGTGTGCTGGCGCGCACGCATTCATCACGACCTCCCTCAGCCTTCGTCTCCTGCTGACAACGACTTGCCAGGGTTCACCTGATTGCCACTGGAAACAATGGGCCACAGTACTGTAGCCGGAGGATGAGTAGTTTGATCGTTAAAGATTTTACTGTATGATAAACATATCATTTGCAGTGACGTTTATAATGGAGAGAAATGTATAATTAGCGATAGTTATTTAATCATCATTATACAAATGGTATGGTATACGTTTGTTTACCAAGTCGTGTTGTTTTGTTCAATACGACTAATATAATTCTTACATGTGTCTCCTTATGTTCTAATGTAATCTCATCATTACGTAATGTAATACATGTGTCTCCTTGTGTTCTAATGTAATCTTATCATTACGTAATGTAATACATGTGTCTCCTTATGTTCTAATGTAATCTCATCATTACGTAATGTAATACATGTGTCTCCTTGTGTTCTAATGTAATCTTATCATTACGTAATGTAATACATGTGTCTCCTTGTGTTCTAATGTAATCTCATCATTACGTAATGTAATACATATGTCTCCTTGTGTTCTAATGTAATCTTATCATTACGTAAACATTCCATGACCGTTATAGCTCCTACAACGTTATATTAAACGCTATAAACAGATGTTGTTATTTGTAACAGGTTCACACTTCCTGCTTGCTCACCTCACCGGTAGAGGGAAGCGAGCACACACTGGGGGTATAACCCCACTGGAGTGTACACAGTGGGCGTTACATACTCCGCTGTCATGTTGTACCTCTACAACCATGAGTGGAAGAAGTTGTCAAGTGTTCGTAAGACACAACATAGTCATGTTACTCTGGACGTGAGGGTTGAGGCGAGGCAGCGCACTCGGAATGGAAGGTGGCAGTGCGCGCTCACTCCCGGTCATGGGTCGGACCGACCACATTATGGCAGGTCCAACCCATCTATTTCTAAGCAAAAATGATAAACATTTGTTTTTTTCATTTCTTATATTGATGGGAGTTACATATATGTATTTACTATGGGTTTTAGCTAAGTTAAATGGTACAGTAGGTGAGTCATGGACGTATCTCAAGCTAACTATGATACAATCATTTATGGGTAATAAATACGTCGTGTTGTGTTATATACGGACGTCACCCAGACGTGTAGCAAGCAAGGACGAGCCTGCGCTGCGATCCTCCGCCACACAACCACGTCATGCACAACAAGTCCTGTGTTATCTGTTCTTCCTGAACACTCACTTCCCACGCCCGAACCCCCTCCCCTACTTCCCACACTCATTACCCCTCCACACCTGCCAGCACCCACGCCCATGACCCCTCCCCTACTTCCCACACTCATTACCCATCCACTTACAGCACTATCAAACGCTCACATGCCTCCCAGCAAAATAGCACAGCGTAGAAGAACAATGACGCAGCAATACATTGGAAGCATAATTGACATAGTCAGACGAACCCACATCAATAAAACTAAATAAAGGGTGGCGAATACAAATAACTAAAAGAATGATAAGGAGGGTGTATGGGGTGTGGGGGGGGTTTGACGTCTAATAAGTTATGGAGGGTTTGTAATATATATATATATATATATATATATATATACTATATATCGGTATATACTATATAAACTATTTGTATATCTAATATCATATATATATATATATATAATAGCGTATAATCCTATTTGTATATGTATATATATAAAATCGAATTATGTATATATATATATATATATATCATATATAAATATCCTATATATATAGGTATATAT
>NC_092233.1:38342649-38362649 GCF_036320965.1 Panulirus ornatus
ACAGATCAGACCGTACACACCTACAGTGACGGACCAGACCGTACACACCTACAGTGACGGGCCAGACCGTACACACCTACAGTGACAGATCAGACCGTGCACACCTACAGTGACGGACCAGACCGTACACACCTACAGTGACGGACCAGACCGTACACACCTACAGTGACAGATCAGACCGTGCACACCTACAGTGACGGACCAGACCGTACACACCTACAGTGACGGACCAGACCGTACACACCTACAGTGACGGACCAGACCGTAAACACCTACAGTGACGGACCAGACCGTAAACACCTACAGTGACGGACCAGACCGTACACACCTACAGTGACGGACCAGACCGTAAACACCTACAGTGACGGACCAGACCGTAAACACCTACAGTGACGGACCAGACCGTACACACCTACAGTGACGGACCAGACCGTAAACACCTACAGTGACGGACCAGACCGTACACACCTACAGTGACGGACCAGACCGTAAACACCTACAGTGACGGACCAGACCGTAAACACCTACAGTGACGGGCCAGACCGTACACACCTACAGTGACGGACCAGACCGTAAACACCTACAGTGACAGACCATACCGTACACACCTACAGTGACAGACCATACCGTACACACCTACAGTGACAGACCCTACCGTACACACCTACAGTGACAGACCCTACCGTACACACCTACAGTGACAGACCATACCGTACACACCTACAGTGACAGACCAGACCGTACACACCTACAGTGACGGACCATACCGTACACACCTACAGTGACGGGCCAGACCGTACACGCCTACAGTGACAGACCATACCGTACACGCCTACAGTGACGGGCCAGACCGTACACGCCTTCAATGACAGATCAGATTGTACACGCCTACAGTGACAGATCAGACCTTATGCGCCTACATTGGTGACCGGCCAGACCATACACGCCTTCAGTGACAGACCATACCGTACGCACCTACAGTGACAGACCATACCATACGCATCTACAGTGACAGATGAGACAGTACACACCTACAGTGACGGGCTAGACCGTACACACCTACAGTGACGGGCTAGACCGTACACACCTACAGTGACGGGCTAGACCGTACACACCTACAGTGACAGACCTGACCGTACACACCTACAGTGACGGGCTAGACCGTACACACCTACAGTGACGGGCCAGACCGTACACACCTACAGTGACAGATCAGACCGTACACACCTACAGTGACGGGCCAGACCGTACACACCTACAGTGACGGGCTAGACTGTACACACCTACAGTGACAGACCAGACCGTACACACCTACAATGACGGACCAGACCGTACACACCTACAGTGATGGGCCAGACCGCACACACCTACAGTGACGGGCCAGACCGCACACACCTACAGTGACAGACCAGACCGTACACGCCTACAGTGACAGACCAGACCGCACACACCTACTGTGACAGACCAGACCGTACACACCTACAGTGACAGACCAGACCGTACACACCTACAGTGACGGGCTAGACCGTACACACCTACAGTGACGGACCTGACCGTACACACCTACAGTGACGGGCCAGGCCGTACACACCTACAGTGACGGGCCAGACCGTACACACCTACAGTGACGGACCAGACCGTACACACCTACAGTGACAGACCAGACCGTACACACCTACAGTGACAAACCAGACCGTACACACCTACAGTGACGAACCAGACCGTACACACCTACAGTGACGGGCTAGACCGTGCACATTTACAGTGACGGGCCAGACTGTACACACCTACAGTGACAGACCAGACCGTACACACCTTCAGTGACAGACCAGACCGTATACACCTACAGTGACGGGCCAGATCGTACACACCTACAGTGACGGGCTAGACCGTGCACATTAACAGTGACGGGCCAGACCGTACACACCTACAGTGACAGACCAGACCGTATACACCTACAGTGACGGGCCAGATCGTACACACCTACAGTGACGGGCCAGATCGTACACACCTACAGTGACAGATCAGACCGTACACACCTACAGTGACAGACCCTACCGTACACATTAACAGTGACATTCACTTTTGTCACTTCAGCCACGGTGCTTCATGTGTGGTCGCTTCTATTTATATTGAAGTAATTATAACTTTACGACAACATCTAAGTTTACACACTTGACTCCAACCTCTCAACCTCGCATAAGATGATGGCAACCACCTCTCTCGTGAGGTTACTGCTGGACCATCTCAGGAACCTCTCTCGTGGGGTTACTGCTGGACCATCTCAGGAACCTCTCTCGTGGGGTTACTGCTGGACCATCTCAGGAACCTCTCTCGTGGGGTTACTGCAGCATCATCTCAGGAACCTCTCTCGTGGGGTTACTGCAGCATCATCTCAGGAACCTCTCTCGTGGGGTTACTGCTGCATCATCTCAGGAACCTCTCTCGTGGGGTTACTGCTGGAACATCTCAGGAACCTCTCTCGTGGGGTTACTGCTGCCTCATCTCAGGAACCTCTCTCGTGGGGTTACTGCTGGACCATCTCAGGAACCTCTCTCGTGGGGTTACTGCTGCCTCATCTCAGGAACCTCTCTCGTGGGGTTACTGCAGCATCATCTCAGGAACCTCTCTCGTGGGGTTACTGCTGGACCATCTCAGGAACCTCTCTCGTGGGGTTACTGCTGGACCATCTCAGGAACCTCTCTCGTGGGGTTAATGCTGCCTCATCTCAGGAACCTCTCTCGTGGGGCTACTGCTGGAACATCTCAGGAACCTCTCTCGTGGGGTTACTGCTGGAACATCTCAGGAACCTCTCTCGTGGGGCTACTGCTGGAACATCTCAGGAACCTCTCTCGTGGGGTTACTGCTGGACCATCTCAGGAACCTCTCTCGTGGGGTTACTGCTGGAACATCTCAGGAACCTCTCTCGTGGGGTTACTGCTGGAACATCTCAGGAACCTCTCTCGTGGGGTTACTGCTGCCTCATCTCAGGAACCTCTCTCGTGGGGTTACTGCTGGACCATCTCAGGAACCTCTCTCGTGGGGTTACTGCTGGAACATCTCAGGAACCTCTCTCGTGGGGTTACTGCTGGACCATCTCAGGAACCTCTCTCGTGGGGTTACTGCTGGAACATCTCAGGAACCTCTCTCGTGGGGTTACTGCTGGACCATCTCAGGAACCTCTCTCGTGGGGTTACTGCTGGAACATCTCAGGAACCTCTCTCGTGGGGTTACTGCTGCCTCATCTCAGGAACCTCTCTCGTGGGGTTACTGCTGGAACATCTCAGGAACCTCTCTCGTGGGGTTACTGCTGGAACATCTCAGGAACCTCTCTCGTGGGGTTACTGCTGCCTCATCTCAGGAACCTCTCTCGTGGGGTTACTGCTGGACCATCTCAGGAACCTCTCTCGTGGGGTTACTGCTGGACCATCTCAGGAACCTCTCTCGTGGGGTTACTGCTGCATCATCTCAGGAACCTCTCTCGTGGGGTTACTGCAGCATCATCTCAGGAACCTCTTGCGTGGGGTTACTGCTGGAACATCTCAGGAACCTCTCTCGTGGGGTTACTGCAGCATCATCTCAGGAACCTCTCTCGTGGGGTTACTGCTGCATCATCTCAGGAACCTCTCTCGTGGGGTTACTGCTGGAACATCTCAGGAACCTCTCTCGTGGGGTTACTGCTGCCTCATCTCAGGAACCTCTCTCGTGGGGTTACTGCTGGACCATCTCAGGAACCTCTCTCGTGGGGTTACTGCTGCCTCATCTCAGGAACCTCTCTCGTGGGGTTACTGCAGCATCATCTCAGGAACCTCTCTCGTGGGGTTACTGCTGGACCATCTCAGGAACCTCTCTCGTGGGGTTACTGCTGGACCATCTCAGGAACCTCTCTCGTGGGGTTACTGCTGCCTCATCTCAGGAACCTCTCTCGTGGGGTTACTGCTGGACCATCTCAGGAACCTCTCTCGTGGGGTTACTGCTGCCTCATCTCAGGAACCTCTCTCGTGGGGTTACTGCTGGAACATCTCAGGAACCTCTCTCGTGGGGTTACTGCTGGACCATCTCAGGAACCTCTCTCGTGGGGTTACTGCTGGAACATCTCAGGAACCTCTCTCGTGGGGTTACTGCTGGAACATCTCAGGAACCTCTCTCGTGGGGTTACTGCTGCCTCATCTCAGGAACCTCTCTCGTGGGGTTACTGCTGGACCATCTCAGGAACCTCTCTCGTGGGGTTACTGCTGGAACATCTCAGGAACCTCTCTCGTGGGGTTACTGCTGGACCATCTCAGGAACCACTCTCGTGGGGTTACTGCTGGAACATCTCAGGAACCTCTCTCGTGGGGTTACTGCTGGAACATCTCAGGAACCTCTCTCGTGGGGTTACTGCTGGAACATCTCAGGAACCTCTCTCGTGGGGTTACTGCTGCCTCATCTCAGGAACCTCTCTCGTGGGGTTACTGCTGCCTCATCTCAGGAACCTCTCTCGTGGGGTTACTGCTGGACCATCTCAGGAACCTCTCTCGTGGGGTTACTGCTGGAACATCTCAGGAACCTCTCTCGTGGGGTTACTGCTGGAACATCTCAGGAACCTCTCTCGTGGGGTTACTGCTGGAACATCTCAGGAACCTCTCTCGTGGGGTTACTGCTGGAACATCTCGGGAAGAATCATAAACCTGGATGTAGAGATACATTGTTGCGGCGAGACTGGAGCATCGTCTCGCGCCTGGTCGAGACATGTCCTCGTGTGCTCAACCTTCCAACATCGTGCTGTGTACACCACCAGGACTACACCCAACCTTGGGTCGAGACATGTCCTCGTGTGCCCAACCTTGGGTCGAGACATGTCCTCGTGTGCCCAACCTTGGGTCGAGACATGTCCTCGTGTACTCAACCTTCCACCATCGTGCTGTGTACACCACCAGGACTACACCCAACCTTGGGTCGAGACATGTCCTCGTGTGCCCAACCTTGGGTCGAGACATGTCCTCGTGTGCTCAACCTTGGGTCGAGACATGTCCTCGTGTGCTCAACCCTCCACTATCGTGCTGTGTACACCACCAGGACTACACCCAACCTTGGGTCGAGACATGTCCTCGTGTGCCCAACCTTGGGTCGAGACATGTCCTCGTGTGCTCAACCTTGGGTCGAGACATGTCCTCGTGTGCTCAACCCTCCACTATCGTGCTGTGTACACCACCAGGACTACACCCAACCTTGGGTCGAGACATGTCCTCGTATGTACACCACCAGGACAACACCCAACCTTGGGTCGAGACATGTCCTCGTATGTACACCACCAGGACTACACCCAACCTTGGGTCGAGACATGTCCTCGTGTGCCCAACCTTCCACCATCGTGCTGTGTACACCACCAGGACTACACCCAACCTTGGGTCGAGACATGTCCTCGTATGTACACCACCAGGACAACACCCAACCTTGGGTCGAGACATGTCCTCGTATGTACACCACCAGGACAACACCCAACCTTGGGTCGAGACATGTCCTCGTATGTACACCACCAGGACAACACCCAACCTTGGGTCGAGACATGTCCTCGTGTGCCCAACCTTGGGTCGAGACATGTCCTCGTGTGCCCAACCTTGGGTCGAGACATGTCCTCGTGTGCCCAACCTTGGGTCGAGACATGTCCTCGTGTGCTCAACCTTCCACCATCGTGCTGTGTACACCACCAGGACTACACCCAACCTTGGGTCGAGACATGTCCTCGTGTGCTCAACCTTGGGTCGAGACATGTCCTCGTGTGCCCAACCTTGGGTCGAGACATGTCCTCGTGTGCCCAACCTTCCACCATCGTGCTGTGTACACCACCAGGACTACACCCAACCTTGGGTCGAGACATGTCCTCGTATGTACACCACCAGGACTACACCCAACCTTGGATCGAGACATGTCCTCGTGTGCCCAACCTTGGGTCGAGACATGTCCTCGTGTGCCCAACCTTCCACCATCGTGCTGTGTACACCACCAGGACTACACCCAACCTTGGGTCGAGACATGTCCTCGTGTGCTCAACCTTGGGTCGAGACGTGTCCTCGTGTGCCCAACCTTCCATCATCGTGCTGTGTACACCACCAGGACTACACCCAACCTTGGGTCGAGACATGTCCTCGTGTGCTCAACCTTGGGTCGAGACATGTCCTCGTGTGCCCAACCTTCCACCATCGTGCTGTGTACACCACCAGGACTACACCCAACCTTGGGTCGAGACATGTCCTCGTGTGCTCAACCTTGGGTCGAGACATGTCCTCGTGTGCCCAACCTTCCATCATCGTGCTGTGTACACCACCAGGACTACACCCAACCTTGGGTCGAGACATGTCCTCGTGTGCTCAACCTTTGGTCGAGACATGTCCTCGTGTGCCCAACCTTCCACCATCGTGCTGTGTACACCACCAGGACTACACCCAACCTTGGGTCGAGACATGTCCTCGTGTGCTCAACCTTGGGTCGAGACATGTCCTCGTGTGCCCAACCTTGGGTCGAGACATGTCCTCGTGTGCCCAACCTTCCACCATCGTGCTGTGTACGCCACCAGGACTACACCCAACCTTGGGTCGAGACATGTCCTCGTGTGCTCAACCTTGGGTCGAGACATGTCCTCGTGTGCCCAACCTTCCACCATCGTGCTGTGTACACCACCAGGACTACACCCAACCTTGGGTCGAGACATGTCCTCGTGTGCCCAACCTTGGGTCGAGACATGTCCTCGTGTGTACACCACCAGAACTACACCCAACCTTGGGTCGAGACATGTCCTCGTGTGTACACCACCAGAACTACACCCAACCTTGGGTCGAGAGCCAAAGTGAGGCAAGCCTCGAACCTGACTCCATCATTGCTCAACTTTCTGACAATTTGAGACAATTTGAAAGATTATCTAACGAATCAGAAAATCATGATGGCTGGGTCTGGCTAAACGTTATTATCTGTTATATGAAGGAAGATAAATGATCTCTGACATGTTCTGTACACTTACGTACCCACCCCACTATCCTCACCACATGGGTACCCACCCCACTATCCTCACCACATGGGTACCCACCACACTATCCTCACCACATGGGTACCCACCCCACTATCCTCACCACATGGGTACCCACCACACTATCCTCACCACATGGGTACCCACCCCACTATCCTCACCACATGGGTACCCACCACACTATCCTCACCACATGGGTACCCACCCCACTATCCTCACCACATGGGTACCCACCACACTATCCTCACCACATGGGTACCCACCACACTATCCTCACCACATGGGTACCCACCCCACTATCCTCACCACATGGGTACCCACCACACTATCCTCACCACATGGGTACCCACCACACTATCCTCACCACATGGGTACCCACCACACTATCCTCACCACATGGGTACCCACCACACTATCCTCACCACATGGGTACCCACCCCACTATCCTCACCACATGGCTGCCCACCACACTATCCTCACCACATGGGTACCCACCACACTATCCTCACCACATGGGTACCCAACCCACTATCCTCACCACATGGGTACCCACCACAATATCCTCACCACATGGGTACCCAACCCACTATCCTCACCACATGGGTACTCATCCCACTATCCTCACCACATGGGTACCCACCACACTATCCTCACCACATGGGTACCCACCACACTATCCTCACCACATGGGTACTCATCCCACTATCCTCACCACATGGGTACCCACCCCACTATCCTCACTACATGGGTACCCACCACACTATCCTCACCACATGGGTACTCATCCCACTATCCTCACCACATGGGTACCCACCCCACTATCCTCACCACATGGGTACCCACCCCACTATCCTCACCACATGGGTACCCACCACACTATCCTCACCACATGGGTACCCACCCCACTATCCTCACCACATGGGTACCCACCCCACTATCCTCACTACATGGGTACCCACCACACTATCCTCACCACATGGGTACCCACCCCACTATCCTCACCACATGGGTACCCACCCCACTATCCTCACCACATGGGTACCCACCCCACTATCCTCACTACATGGGTACCCACCCCACTATCCTCACCAAATGGGTACCCACCCCACTATCCTCACCACATAAGTACTCACCCCACTATCCTCACCACATGGGTACCCACTCCAATATCCTCACCACATGGGTACCCACCCCACTATCCTCACTACATGGGTACCCACCACACTATCCTCACCACATGGGTACTCATCCCACTATCCTCACCACATGGATACCCACCCCACTATCCTCACCACATGGGTACCCATCCCACTATCCTCACCACATGGGTACCCACCCCACTATCCTCACCACATGGGCACCCACCCCACTATCCTCACCACATGGGTATCCAACCCACTATCCTCACTACGTTGGTACCCACCACACTATCCTCACCACATGTGTACCCAACCCACTAGTCTCACTACATGGGTACCCAACCCACTATCCTCACCACATGGGTACCCAACCCACTATCGCCTCACATGGGTGGGTACCCAACCCACTATCCTCACTACATGGGTACCCTCACCGCATGGGTATGCACCCCACTATTTGGGCTTCATGGTCCATGTCGGGTTCATGTTTCAGGTAAGCTTCATGGCCCATGTGGGCTTCATGGTCAATGTCGGGTTCATGGTTCATGTCGGGTTCATGGATCATGTGAGGTTCATGGTCCATGTGGGCTTCATGACTCGTGTGGGCCTCATGAACTATGTTGGGTTTATGGTTCATGTAGGCTTCATAGCCCATGTGGACTTTTCATGGTTCATGTCGGGTGAAGGTACATAGGATGTATCGCGCGTGGCTCTGGGATGAAGGACCATGGGATAGACGCCTATGGGTCGTCAGTAGATGTCACGTGGACAGTACGAGTGAGGTTCATGCATTGTATAATAACATCATGATTGACTGTACATACAACACACGTCTACTGATCTGAGCATTACATGGTACATTGGTAACAGGCTCGACATGGTGTACTCTCCTTACGAAGTGGTATTTGTAGTTGGATCCATTTGTCCTGTGAATTAAAGGTTGTTGGGTTAATACTTAATCATACACAGTTTGTTGAGGGAGAAAGAAGATAAATATAAGGAATTTTCAATGAAGAACTCGTCCACTGGGGAAGAACTCGTCCACCGGGGAAGAACTCGTCCACTGGGGAAAAACTCGTCCACCGGGGAAGAACTCGTCCACTGGGGAAGAACTCGTCCACTGGGGAATGTCTGACTTCAGTGGTGGTTATGATATACAGACCAAACTTCAAGATGAAGCATGATTATCATGTTATCAAGTTTCTCTGATATAACCCACTTTTGAATGACTTTTTCATTCACGATTATCAATATATATATATATATATATATATATATATATATATATATATATATATATATATATATATATATATATATATATATATATATATATATATATTATCCCTGGGGATAGGGGATTAAGAATACTTCCCACGTATTCCCTGCGTGTCGTAGAAGGCGACTAAAAGGGAAGGGAGCGGGGGGCTGGAAATCCTCCCCTCTCTTTTTTAGTTTTCCTAATGCAGGAACAGAGGAGGGGGCCAAGTGAGGATATTCCCTGAAAGGCTCAGTCCTCTGGTCTTAACGCTACCTTGCTAACGCGGGAAATGGCGAATAGTACGAAAATATATATATATATATATATATATATATATATATATATATATATATATATATATATATATATATATATATATATATATGCAACAATCACCACTGGAAGAAAAAATATAAACAGTGAGTACAATTGTTTATCACAACCTCAGACAGAGTGGCGGAGATACAAGTACTGAGGTTCTTAAAAGCACAGAGGCAGCAGTGAGGCATCATAATCCCCGTGGAGTGCAGGTGAGCACTACGTGACCTGACATCTGACCTTCCTCTCCTTACATTGTATGTGGACAGTGTCATTCTGGTGGATACTTCTTAATAATGATTTCAGTTAACTGAATACTTCCCAAGTGTTCTCGTGTCGTACACGGCAACTAAAGGGGGCGGGAGCGGAGGGCTGGAAACCCCCTCGTATCTAAATTTCTAAAAGGGGAAACAGAAGGAGTCATGCGAGGAGTACTCATCCTCCTCGAAGGCTCACATTGGGGTGTCTGGATGTGTATGGATATAACCAAGGTGGGCAGAAAGGAGAGACAGGTAGTATGTTTGAGGAAATAAGCCTGGGTGTTCTAACTCTGGTTGAAACGAAGCTCAAGAGTAAAGGGGAACAGTGGTTTGGGAAAGTCTTGGGAGTAAAGTCAGGGGTTGGTGAGAGGACAAAAGCTAAGGAATGAGTAGCACTACTCCTGAAGCAGGAGTTGTGGAAGTATGTTATAGAGTGTAAGAAAGTAAATTCTAGATTGATGTGAGTAAAACTGAAAGTGGATGGAGAGAGATGGGTGATTATTGGTGGCTGTGCACCTGGGCATGAGAAGAAAGAGCATGAGAGGCAAGTGTTTTGGGAACAGCAGAGTGTGATAGCACCTTTGATGCACGAGACCGGGTTATAGTGATGGGTGATTTAAATGGAAGGTGAGTAATGTGGCAGTTGAGGGTATAATTAGTGTACATGGGGTGTTCAGTGTTGTAAGTGGAAATGGTGAAGAGTTTGTGGGTTTGTGTGCTGTAAAAAGACTGGTGACTGGAAATACCTGGTTTAAAAAGAGATATACATAAGTATGCGTATGTGAGTAGGAGAGATGGTCAAAGGCGCAGTATTGGATTACGAGTTAATTGATAGGCGTGTAAGAGAGAGACTTTTGGATGTTAATGTGCTGAGAGGGGCAGCTGGAGGGATGTCTGACCACTATCCTGTGGAGGCGAAGGTGAAGATTTGTATGTTAGGGCTCCGATCACTCAAAATTATTTTTTACTCCATCTTTTTACCTCCAGTTTGGTCTACCTCTTCTTGTTCCCACCAAATCTGACACATATATCCTCTTTGTCAATCTTTCTTCACTCATTCTTTCCATGTATCCAAATCATTTCAACACACCCTCTTGTGCTCTCTTGCCCTCATCTCTCTTGCCCTTTCATTACCTACTCGATCAAACCACCTCACACCACATACTGTCCTCAAACATCTCATTTCCAGTACATCCACCCTCCTCCGCATGACCCTATCTATAGCCCATGCCTCTCAACCATATAACACTGTTGGAACCACTATTTCTTCAAGCATACCCATTTTTGCTCTCTGAGATAACGTTCTTGCCTTCCACACATTCTTCAACGCCCCCAGAACCTTTGTCCCCTCCGCAACCCTGTGACTCACTTCCGCTTCCATGGTTCCATTCGCTGCCAAGTCTACTCCCAGATATTTAAAACACTTCACTTCCTCCAGTTTTTCTCCATTCAAACTTAGCTCCCAATTAACTTGTTCCTCAACCCTACTGTACCTAATGACCTTCCTCTTATTCACATTGACTCTCAGCTGTCTTTCACACACTTTACCAAACTCAGTCACCAACTTCTGCAGTTTCATCAGCAAAAAACAACTGACTCACTTCCCAAGCTCTCTCATCCAGAACAGACTACATACTTGCCCCTCTCTCCAAAACTCTTGCATTTACCTCCCAAACCACCACATCCATAAAGAAATGAAACAGCAATGGAGACATCGCGCACCCCTTCCGCAACCCGACAGTCACTAGGAACCAATCACTTTCCTCTCTTTCTACTCGTACACATGCCTTACATCCTTGGTAGAAAGGTAAAAACTTTTCACTGCTTCTAGCAACTTACCTTCCACACCATATACTCTTAAAACCTTCCACAAAGCATCTCTATTCACCCTGTCATATCCCATCTCCAGATCCATAAATGCTACATACATATCCATCTGTTTTTCTAAATATTTCTCACATACATTCTTCAAAGCAAACACCTGATCCACACATCCTCTACCACTTCTGAAATCACGCTGCTCTTCCCTAATCTGATGCTCTGTACATGCCTTCATCCTCTCAATCAATAACCTCCTATAAAATTTCCCAGGAATACTCAACAAACTTATACCTCTGTAATTTGAACACTCACCTTTACCCCCTTTGCCTTTGTTCAATGGCTCTATGCATGCATTCCGCCAATCCTTAGGCACTTCACTATGGTCCATACATACATTGAATATCCTTACCAACCAATTAACATCACAGTGAATTCCACTGCAGTAACATCGAAACCCGCCGCCTTGCCAGCTTTCATCTTCCGCAAAGCTTACACTACCTCTTCTCTGTTTACCAAACCATTCTCCTTGACCCTCTCACTTCGCACACTCTATATCTGCTACTCTATCATCTAACACATTCAAAAAACCTTCAAATATTCACTCCATCTCCTTCTCACATCACCACTACTTGTTATTACCTCCCCATCTGCCATCTTCACCGATGTTCCTATTTGTTCTCTTATATTACGCACTTTATTTACCTCCTTCCAAAACATCAAAACATCTTTTAATTCTCCCTAAAATGTAATGATACTCTCACACCCCAACTCTCATTTGCCCTCTTTTTCACCTCTTGCACCTTTCTCTTGACCTCCTGCCGCTTTCTTTTATATAGCTCCCAGTCATTTGCGCTACTTCCCTGCAAAAATCGTCCAAAGGCCTCCCTCTTCTCTTTCACTAACAATATTACTTCATCATCCCACTTCTCACTACCCTTTCTAATCTGCCCACCTCGCACCTTTCTCATGCCACAAGCATCTTTTGCGCAAGCCATCACTGCTTCCCTAAATACATCCCATTCCTCCCCCACTCCCTTTACGTCATTTGCTCTCACCTTTTTCCATTCTGCACTCAACCTCTCCAGGTACTTCCTCACACAAATCTTTCCAAGCTCACTTACTCTCACCACTCTCTTCACCCCAACATTCTCTCTTCTTATATATATATATATATTGTTACGGAACACGTGTGCTTGTGCTCACATGTTCGCGTATATAACGTGTGTGTGTCCATATGGTATTGATATTTCTTATCAGGACGAGGATTAAGGCCTCCCTCTGAGACGTCCTCCGAGCGTCAGTTCACACCAAGCATTAGGCGTAATACTTTAATTTTAATTTTATTTTGAAACCAGATGGTCATTTGTCCTTGAGCACCCCGACCCTTCTCCGAGGAGGGGGGGGGGGAGTAAGTTGTCATCAGCTGCGGAATATTTCGCCACCCGTACTGGACATGTCGCTGCAGGCTTACCAGAGGGAGGGTGATCTACGCAGTTTTGTGTAACTGTTCCTCCAACCAATCAGAATGTAACTGAAGCTCATAGCCAATCAAAATGTAAGGTTGTATAGCTAGCAGGGAACGCTTGTCTTTACTGTAATATATACCCATGACACCCGCTGAGTCTTGCTCTTTCTAGCCCAGCGAGGTAAGTGGTCCACCCCTGCTGTAAGTCCTGCTGTGTTGTAAGCCTGTAAGCCCTGCTGTGTAATAAGCCCATTACCCAAGTGTTGTGCTGTAAGCCCGTTATAATTAGCAGTGTAATGTTATCGAAGAACTGCCTTAGAGGAAAGAGAACTCCTGGCTTGAAATCTTATCTGGAATGTTAAGTCATGTACAAATGTTATCCTATGTTCAATGTTAACTCTAATGTTCAGTGTTAACGTAATGTTTCATGCTTGATTTATGTGCCTATCTTTGTACACTTCAATTCTTTCATTATAAGTAGATTTAGTGTAATGCTGGTCTTTAATTCAATCCCATAACTTTATTATTGTGTTATCCTGAGTTGTGCAACTTGACAAATCTATAACGTCCTTGCAAGACAAGGAACAGTAGTATTTGTAACATATGTTACTTGCGACCTTGCCTGAATAAGTGTTGAATTCGTAACATATAAATTGGCGACCTTGCCAGGATATTTCTTGCCTTAACGGAATCTCTTTCCTTGATTCATTTATCATGTCGTTGATCAGTGGTGACAATACCGTTCTTGATCTCAATTATTGGCGAAAGCAGCTAGAGATAGCTAAGGTCAATGCACAAGCACAAGTGGCACAGTTACAAGTGCAGAAGAAGAAGACTGAACAAGCTAGGTTAGCTCTCGAACGTGAAAGACAGACTTAACGCTTCACCATCAGGACCAGTTGGGTAACTTACATCTCGTACCGAAGTTCAGTGAACTTGACGCGGGCAGGCATTTAAAGGGCTACGACAGCAGAGGGAGGACCAATGATTATGTAATCCCACCTGAAGCTGCTACCTTGCCGGTAACTCATGAAAGTAAGGGGAAATACTCCAACAGAGTTAAGAGTTGTTTTTATTGTGGCAAGGCTGGGCACCAGGTGAGGGATTGCTGGGCTCGAGAGGAGGAATTTAGAGATTCTACCGTGAGTAGACCGATGAATCTCGTCTCAACTTTAGGGCCACTTAGTAAAGTAGGTGAGGCTGTCCCTGCTCTTAGGAAAAAGAGGGGTTGCGAGAGTGTAGTTAAGGATCCGTTCTGTGGGAACTACAATGCGTTCCTGTCTGGGGGCTATGTTAGTAGATGTGGTGTACGACGAAAAGTAACCGTATTACGGGTTTCTGGTTCTCTGCAGTCCCTGATGTTGGATGGCTTGGTGCCGCGAGGAGAGTTTGGAGACCGAGTCTTGCTAGATGGACTGTCGGGTCCCAAGGAAGCTCCACTAGTCGATGTGAGGGTAGAAACAGATCTCTTCACGGGCCATGCTCTCATAGGGGTTGTAGATAGGTTACCTGTCTCAGGTGTGGACTTTGTGTTAGGCAGTGACCTAGCTGGTGGGAAGATGAACCCAATGCCGGTGTTGCCTACGGGCCCGGTGGAGTCCACGGAGGCAGTGCAGCTTGATGAAGAAGTACCAGAGTTAGTCTGTAACCACGATGATGCCAGGTCTATGACAGCTGGCACGGCAGGCCGTGTGCCTGACGACATAGCCGTTGAAACGGAGGAAGTGAAGACCAGCGAGAGGAGGCTGTGTGATACCCTCTCCCCTGGTACAGACTCCGTTGAAACGCAGGAAGTTAAGACTCTCCCCCCGACTGAGACCAGCGAGAGGAAGCTGTGTGATACCCTCTCCCCTGGTGTAGCCTCCGTTGAGACAGTGGACCTAGAGACTCTTCATGAGAGTGAGGCCAGCGAGAGGAAGCTGTGTGATACCCTCTCCCCTGGTGTAGCCTCCGTTGAGACAGTGGACCTAGAGACTCTTCATGAGAGTGAGGCCAGCGAGAGGAAGCTGTGTGATACCCTCTCCCCTGGTGTATCCTCCGTTGAGACGGCGGACTTAAAGACACTTCATGAGAGTGAGGCCAGCGAGAGGAAGCTGTGTGATACCCTCTCCCCTGGTGTAGACTTCGTTAAGACGGAAGAAGTGAAGTCTCTCCCTACGAGTGAGTCTAGTGAGAGGAAGCTGTGTGATACCCTCTCCCCTGGTGTAGACTCCGTTGAGACTGAGGGTTTGTCTCATGCTCACTTAAGAGAGAAGACTCTCCCTGAGGATGAAATTAGTGAGGAGAAGATGTGTGATGCCTCCTGTGCTGTTTACGAGTCCGTACAAGAGTCAGTGGGTGAGACTGAGGATTTGTCTCGCGCCCATTCAAGAGAGACTCAGGAACGGAGGACAATATGGCCTGACAAACGCACTTGTTTGAGAAGGTTTGAGGCGGGCGACGAGGTGTTGCTTCTACTACAGCAGTCAGGTCAATCCTTGGTTGTCCTTTCTAAGGGTTCTTACACCATTATCTGGAGTGTAAGAGGCTCCAATTACCTTGTCTCTACCCCCGATAGGCGCAGAGGTCGGAGATTATGTCCCGTCAACATGCCTAAACCATATTTCAGTCGTGATCCTTCACCCTTGGAACCGACGGTGCCAGTCTGCATCATCTTACGTCCAACAGTAGCCGTGTGTGACGAAGTCGACGACGTAGCTGCGAGTGCCTCGAAGACTTGGGACCCGGGCGGAAGCGTGAGAGAACTGAAGTGTTGCTTGTATATAGTTGGGTACTATAGGATGTTCATTGTAAATTTTGCAACAGTCGTAACCCCTCTGACAGATTTATTGAAGAATGATATCAGATGTTGGGAATGAGCAGTGTGAGACAGTCTCTCTTATTAGTTAGGAACCCTACTTTTCAACTGTTTTATTTTGCAGGCTCCAACCAGATTAGCTGTGAATGCCGCCAGTGTTGTAAAAGCTGGAAAGGTCCCCATGCAGGAGGACAAGAAAGAAGGTTGAGCCTAAACATATAGCCCCCACCAAGAAGAGGGAACTTTTGTTTTGCTATTTGTATTGTAGCACTTTGTTTATGTGTTATTCAAGCAATCATAGAAGTAACCTTTGTTTTCCTATTTGTATTATAACACTGTATATTTGTGTTCTTCAGCCAATCAGAGTGTACTGACTACCAAACCTTTCAAAATGTTCACAAGTTATGGGAACGGAGTCAATATTAAATAGATGGGCCTTGTTATGTACAATTTTTACGTTACATTATTTTCAGCACATCTCATGTGTTAACAGACTGTGTTAGCTGATTGTTTATCCCGCTCTTAAGAAAATTCCTCTTCCAGGAATTTTCTCCTTTAAGGAGGGGGGTGTTACGGAACACGTGTGCTTGTGCTCACATGTTCGCGTATATAACGTGTGTGTGTCCATATGGTATTGATATTTCTTATCAGGACGAGGATTAAGGCCTCCCTCTGAGACGTCCTCCGAGCGTCAGTTCACACCAAGCATTAGGCGTAATACTTTAATTTTAATTTTATTTTGAAACCAGATGGTCATTTGTCCTTGAGCACCCCGACCCTTCTCCGAGGAGGGGGGGGGAGTAAGTTGTCATCAGCTGCGGAATATTTCGCCACCCGTACTGGACATGTCGCTGCAGGCTTACCAGAGGGAGGGTGATCTACGCAGTTTTGTGTAACTGTTCCTCCAACCAATCAGAATGTAACTGAAGCTCATAGCCAATCAAAATGTAAGGTTGTATAGCTAGCAGGGAACGCTTGTCTTTACTGTAATATATACCCATGACACCCGCTGAGTCTTGCTCTTTCTAGCCCAGCGAGGTAAGTGGTCCACCCCTGCTGTAAGTCCTGCTGTGTTGTAAGCCTGTAAGCCCTGCTGTGTAATAAGCCCATTACCCAAGTGTTGTGCTGTAAGCCCGTTATAATTAGCAGTGTAATGTTATCGAAGAACTGCCTTAGAGGAAAGAGAACTCCTGGCTTGAAATCTTATCTGGAATGTTAAGTCATGTACAAATGTTATCCTATGTTCAATGTTAACTCTAATGTTCAGTGTTAACGTAATGTTTCATGCTTGATTTATGTGCCTATCTTTGTACACTTCAATTCTTTCATTATAAGTAGATTTAGTGTAATGCTGGTCTTTAATTCAATCCCATAACTTTATTATTGTGTTATCCTGAGTTGTGCAACTTGACAAATCTATAACGTCCTTGCAAGACAAGGAACAGTAGTATTTGTAACATATGTTACTTGCGACCTTGCCTGAATAAGTGTTGAATTCGTAACAATATATATATATATATATATATATATATATATATATATATATATATATATATATATATATATATATATATATATATATATCCTGTACGTCAGGTATATGTACATAAAGACATGCATCGAGGAATGTAACATGATTGTATACATATGATCCGCAAAGTGTGTAACACTCACAGCTGCCACAGTAACGGTTGTAACAGATGACGTTAGATGTCCACTGGCTGACTGATGTGGTAGAGCAGAGATGGACGTCATTAATTTCTAACTGGTCGAATTCGAGGCAGTTGAAGCACATAATGAGCAGCCAGGTGAACGGTCTACTTTCTACCAGCTGTCTCAATAGATGAGTACAGTCTTTCTACCAGCTGTCTCAATAGATGAGTACAGTCTTTCTACCAGCTGTCTCAATAGATGAGTACAGTCTTTCTACCAGCTGTCTCAATAGATGAGTACAGTCTTACGCTAGAGACAATTGCTCAACTCATCAGCTGAATTGAGATATTTTAATATTATAACCGTGGATTGGGTAAGTCATCTGTAGCCGTGGATTGGGTAAGTCATCTGTAGCCGTGGATTGGGTAAGTCATCTGTAGCCGTGGATTGGGTAAGTCAGCTGTAGCCGTGGATTGGGTAAGTCAGCTGTAGCCGTGGATTGGGTAAGTCAGCTGTAGCCGTGGATTGGGTAAGTCAGCTGTAGCCGTGGATTGGGTAAGTCAGCTGTAGCCGTGGATTGGGTAAGTCAGCTGTAGCCGTGGATTGGGTAAGTCATCTGTAGCCGTGGATTGGGTAAGTCATCTGTAGCCGTGGATTGGGTTGGTCACCAATAGCGCAATAGCATTTGTTGTGATTGGTCAGTGGCGTAGTTGGTCAATGTTCAGGTGGATCACGAGCAGCGATTGGTGTGGCGTGCCACACGCCAGGTGGAACATGTGGTGGAGACGGGCGGGCGGCTCCTGGTGGAGGTGTTGTCTCCACTTCAGGCTGGCCCGTGGAGCGTGACGTCACGCCGGAGCGACGCCGACACTTTCCTACGACGTCAGGAACCAACGCTGTACCTTGATTGGTCCATCTTCTACGATCAGCCAGTCATCAAGCGGCCATTGGTTGCTAGTTCACTCTCGGTTTAAGATTGGCCGATCCTTCTGCCTTCCTGCTCAGATGAAGATTGGTCGTGTGTGCAAGACTCGTGAGTAATTAGAGCGACTCCCAGACCCACACTTTCCCTATGTCGTCATCACAGACATGACGTGTCACACGTACTGTCATACCTGTACACACCTCACCATGGATCATGGGGTATGTGAACGACAAACTCTCCCAGCCATGTTAAGACACACACACACACACACACACACACACACCCCTCCGTGTTGTAGAGGTTAGCGTTACTGACCATGGGTCAGCACTGGTATCAGTTTGAATCTTGGACGCTGCTGCAGTCGCCCACCCAACCCAGGTGTTTATCCTTCCCTCTCGACTGGTCGATTAATGGGTGCCTGGCTCTGTGTGTGTGTGTGTGTGTGTGTGTGTGTGTGTGTATACAAGGTTAAGAGACGTGGACAACAAGATTGGAGACTTCTCTTCCTGCATGACACTGATAGTAATCAAGTAATCAGTCACATATGTAAGATTTAAGAGACCAGAACAGTAGGGTAAGAATGGAGGAAGATAGGAACTGTGAAAAGAATATTGTGGAGGAGGAGGAGGAGGAGGAGGAGGAGGAGGAGGAGGAGGAGGGAGACAATCCAAGACATTTCCATAAATCCAACAGGAGTAAATTCTCAGTTCAGGAGCAGCTAGTGAGGCGAAGGGATTAAGAGAGAAGATAAAGTGTGCTGTGAGGAACTGAATAGTAAGCTCACACTTGAGGAACTGAATAGTAAGCTCACACGTGAGGAACTGAATAGTAAGCTCAAACGTGAGGAACTGAATAGTAAGCTCACACGTGAGGAACTGAATAGTAAGCTCACACGTGAGGAACTGAATAGTAAGCTCAAACGTGAGGAACTGAATAGTAAGCTCACACGTGAGGAACTGAATAGTAAGCTCAAACGTGAGGAACTGAATAGTAAGCTCACACGTGAGGAACTGAATAGTAAGCTCAAACGTGAGGAACTGAATAGTAAGCTCACACGTGAGGAACTGAATAGTAAGCTCAAACGTGAGGAACTGAATAGTAAGCTCACACGTGAGGAACTGAATAGTAAGCTCAAACGTGAGGAACTGAATAGTAAGCTCACACGTGAGGAACTGAATAGTAAGCTCAAACGTGAGGAACTGAATAGTAAGCTCACACGTGAGGAACTGAATAGTAAGCTCACACGTGAGGAACTGAATAGTAAGCTCACACGTGAGGAACTGAATAGTAAGCTCAAACGTGAGGAACTGAATAGTAAGCTCACACGTGAGGAACTGAATAGTAAGCTCACACGTGAG